>NC_142616.1:18274113-18617447 GCF_059453375.1 Lepisosteus platostomus | reverse complement strand
TTGGGAGGGAATTTAACTGTCCTTGTGAACTGCAGAACATGAGTCTAATACTGAAGAGGGAAGACCACACTGAGTGGCCTAATGTCTGAATCCATTATACATGGGAGTCTGGCCACCTTTTTGTTCTACAGATTTCTGTGGTCTTTATTACACAGGAGTTCTTAGTTGCAGTTATGATCTTTGAAAAAAAAAATCAATTAAATCTAATTGAGCAATTCAGTCTTTCTGAATTCAATTGAAGTCTTTCAATTCAGTTTCTTACCCCATTTATCGCCAAATGGTTAACATTCACACAGTATACACTGTGTATATGCTGGAATAGGAAGAACACATTAAAACAATTACTGTATGTACCCTGTGAATCCCGAACAAGCAACTAAAAGCTGGTAGGCTCTGAATACACGGCAGATACAAATTCCTCTTTATTTATACTAGTCTTCTTCCAGTGGAGTAATAGGTACTGCCCACATATAGAACAGCTCCCATGTGATATCAAATGAGACTTTACTGTATCCCACTTTATGATAACTTATCTTTACATGTGTGAATGTTCACAGCTAATCTACTCTTCTCACCATAGTAATATGCATAAAGGTTGCTTTTAACAAACCCCAACCTTCTTAACAATCAATCTAGTGTTAGGGTCTCCTGTCCATCTATTCCATTCAGCACAGTCTTAAATGTCTAAATACATTAACATTTGAAACAAACAAGAGAATTAAAAATCCCTTTCTCCTGTCCCAATTTGTTTGGGCTTCTATTAAAACCTGGCATTCACTCTGCCCATTCTGTGAAAAATCTCTTGCTTTTGGGAGCATTTAGTTAGCATTGTCCTTCAATAAAAATTAAAAGCCTCCACAACAACAAATGAAAAAGCACAGCTGCCTAAATCACAGAAGTCAGTTTTTAACACGCTGATCTTGAATATTTCATGCTCCTATTTTATTCTGACATTTGTAGATGACTAAAAGTGTTACAAAGGAAATAAAATGCTGATTAAAGAGTTCGCTGTCATAAAGGTTACTGAATTGTAAATGGCCCTTTCCATCTTCCTGTTAATAGGTACGAAGCAGTAAACATCGTGAAGGATGTGACGGGAGGCCTGTGCTGTTCCTTTAGGAATCGTATAAGCATTAATCACTGAATCACCAAGCCATGCTTAATTGCAAGTTGTATATCACACAAATCCATGGTAAGTTGAAGGAAACTCATTATTGCTACTTCATAATATTGGATACTTCTCGTTTTAACGTTCCGCTGGCCTGGGACAGTTTTCAGCCTGACAGGGGAAAGTAGACCAAGCAGTAATTCACTAATTCTACTGCCAGATGACTAGCATAGTCTTTGTCACCCCCAACCCCTCACACTTCACCCCCCCCCCCCAAAATGGTAACGGGTTTACACAACCTCATCAAGGGCCAGATGATGAATTAGGAACAGAGCAGTAAATGTTTAAACAGTCAGAATTCTATTCAGATGTTTTTGAAGTGATCCTGGATTTGCAAATTATGTTGGAAAAACACTCAGGACTCTGCCCTGACCAGGGATTTTTATCTACAGGGAGCTGGTGTCGGCAAAGCGCAGTGCAGATCTAAAGCCATGTAGTTAAGTACATGCATTTCATTTTGCTTTCATCATAGATTCTCAACTTAAAGAAAAAAAACTAACCCAAAGTGAACACACCCTCATGCTACTTTTATTTAGATTTCTGCTGGTACTAGGCAATATGCTAATGAAAACAGGTTGATAAATGACTCTGTGATATTTGCCAGACGTTTTTTTCTCTCAGAAGTGCCCTAAACTTATGTAGCTCGAAGAGAATATGGTGCATTAAGTCATTATATCAAATTTTGTTACCCAGATATTTCAGTCCCAGTTAAGGACTAATGGACAGTAAGGAAGGGCAACAGACATTTTCTCCCTGTCTGTGTGTCTCATGGAGAGCAAGTTGGGGAATGCCAAAAAGACCAATTTCCAATACAAGAAATTGCATTTGGCCAATAAAGTGATCTTATCTGACCTAAATATCGCCAAACTTCATGTACACACATACAGAGGACAGAGTTTTCTGCCTCACAATTAAATGATATTAAGAAACCTGCTTATTTTTATTTGAGCTAAATGAGGTGTCAGAAATTTTTTTGGGAGTGGAGCTCAGAATAATCATAGACTTCCTCGCCTTAGACGCTGCAGAGTCCTTTCAAAGAAAGGGAAGGGACCGAGCCGAAGTGATTTGTGCAGCAAGACGTCACCAGCACTTAAGACTTCAAGCGCGCACTTCACAACAGACAGCTGACGCCATTAGGCACTTTACAAATCAAGAGATAATTCATTTGCATTGTTTTGTTCCGAAGCTTGGAATAGCTCAGTTTGCATCTAATTAGCTTGCTTCTTCAATAGGATTGTTTTGTAAATCAGAATTAAAGTTGAAAACGCTCTAGATCACAGAAAGGATTCCCACATGGGCTCTGGCAGTCAACACAGCCTACAGAGACAGAGGCAATGAGCTATTTATATTGCCATAATGAAAACTGCTCAGTAAAGAGCATTGCAATGATGCATTACCTTTCTTCAATGTATTACACTTTTATACACTGAAATATAGCATGTACAAACTAACGGAAACACCTAAAGAAAAAGGACTTCATCTTAGGATTTTAAGTCTTACATACTTTAATATCCGAGTTTCTAAAGCAACATGAGAGATCGAACAGATTTTGAAACAGGTCGCATCATCGGTGTCTAAATTGCAGGTGCATCAGTCACAGAAATGGCTAAATTATTTAATGTCTCAAAGGGAACTGTGTCCCAAATCACGATTGCTCACACCAAACAAGGGAAAACAGGATCAGAAAAATGGAACATTGGTCAGAAGTCGAAGCTCACTGTCAAGATACACGGACACTTAAAAAAATAGTTGCCGAGAACCAAAAATTGCAGCCTCAAATTTACCTCAGAACTGAACTTACACCTCGGTGACCCAGTCTCAACAAAAACTATATGGCCTGAGCTTCACAAAGCTGATATTTATTGTAGGGCTGCAATTTGGAAATCACTTGTATCCAAGGCCATGGGAAACAGTTCAAAACTTGCATAATAGAATAATAGTATTCCAAGAAGGATTGCAGTTGATCTGAAGGCAAAGGTTTGCCCAACTCCTTTTTAGTTAATAAATATTCAAATATTGCTTGGTGTCTCTATTGTTTTATCCACCCCTTGAATGTGTTCTAGTGCTGATCCAATTGTACTGGCCTCTTTAGGGTCAATACAGTAATTGACAGTAGCCAATTCAGCTCCCTTAAAACAATGGAAAAAATATAAACAAAACACAACTCAACTACAATGACAAAGATATTTTTAACTAAATGTGAAAAAAAATAGATCAGTGCTTAAAATGGACCAGACTTTGATGAAGATAATTTAATTTTGACATCACTTAATGTCAAATTATAAACCCACATAAACAAAACCACTATTCCACTTTACTTTTTTAATCACTGGGGATTCATTTTCAATTTGGAGAAATTGTTTATTTTATATAAAATATGGAACTTGTACTCATTTCTATGTGTAACACAAACGTTCAGCTTCATCCTTTGTCATGTTTACCTTATTCAAATAAACATTATGAATTTAAAACAGAATCTGATGTAAACAAGGAAGAAGTGTCATTTTTAAATGTGTTCCAGTGAAGGAATAAAGCCAAACAAAAAGTCAGAGATTTAAATACCACTGGCAGAGTTTACCAGGGCCAAGATTGCATGGTCATTCACTAACAGGAACTCTCGGCTACAACACAAAGTCCAACAGGGCTGCAGTTCAACAGGTCAGCTATAATTGTAGGAAATGTGAGACATTAGGGTTTCTACACAGGAAGAGACCAAAGGCAAAGAAAGTTGGGATAACACAGTCAGAGGGCACACAGAGTTCAAAGGCCATAGAGAGTTCATTAGGCTGGGGGTGGGAAAAGGAAGAAAAATGAAGGGAAAAAAAAACACCGGTTAACATTACATCAGTTAAGATGTAAGAGTTTGAGAGTTTTTCCAGCCAATTGAATGTCATCCAAGTAAGAAGAAGTGTGATGAAAGCAATTTCATATACAGTAGTAGTGAGGATAAGTCAATAACCTAAACAAAAATTTTGCACTTAAAGATGGCTTAAAGAGGTCAAACTGAACTATCATTATTATTAATTGCATTGGTCTAGCACTTTTCATCCCAAAATGACTCACCATACAGAGATGTGATGGCTGCAGCTCTGAGCTGCCCCTGCTGGGATCTGATCATGGTCACATGTCGACTCAGAGCCCCACAGCACCACACCCTACACAACAACGAACTCCACGATGCCAAAAGACCAGGATTTCCATCAATTCTACACTGTCTAGGTTTCAACGAGGCAACATCACTTCTGTACCATGCTCAGTGTTCCACTGTAGTGCTGCTCCACCTGGATGAGACACAGCAGCTGTTTTGCACTGCCAGCCCAATTGCACAGAAGATCAGGGTCCTTTTAAAAGCACAGTTTATTCAAACCCAAGCAATTAACAATTAACAATGGAGTTAACACCCCTACATTTATAAGCAGTGCCATGAGATTTTTAATTACCTTAATTTAACTTCTCAACTGAAGGTAGGTACTGTACCATCGACAGCACAGTGTCCCCAGTCACCATACTGGGGGAATGGTTCATACATCCCGGTCCAGAGGAAAGAGCACCACCCACTGGTCTGCCAACACCGCTTGCAGCAGTAGCCAGATCTTCCTTGCAGGTTCCCACCCAAGTAGCAACCAGGCCGAGCCCCGATTAACTCCTGAGAACTGATGATCAGGCTAGACGATGGTACATTTACCTTAGATTGCACAGAACCAAGAAATTGAACGGCATATTCTTTCTCTTACTAAACTGGACTAAACTGGCAAGGATAAAAACAAGCAAGTGAAAAGGGTTCTCTTACGTATTAGGTACATCAGAAAACTTTGTGAAGAAAACCACTTAATCTTTACCTACAGTATAAAGTTCACTTCCCCTTTATTCTCTGATTACTAGCAAAGGAAGTGATATTAGACCAGTGCTCCACTTTACATTCTCTAAGTGAAATGTAAAGGTGAAACTTCAGGCTATGGATTACAGGCATGTTTCTAACCTGTCACAAAAACACAAAATTCTCATTATGCAATGATCCAAGAGGCCTCTTGTCCACGTTGCCTTCACTATAATTTCAGTTAGACAACAAGTACTACAGGTAACTTCACCTCTTAAATTCTAAAGTATTTAACAATGAAAAAAGTAACGGCAAACACAAACAGGGATGTTTTCTCTTCCTCTTGAACACATTAGTTATTCTAAGAAAAGAAGGGACAAGAACTAACATATTGTTGTTTAATGAAAGACAGCTACAGCCAAAAATTAAGCAGATATTTATAAAACATTGCCTCACAGCTGAAGTTCCATTACATTACTTCTTCTGCACAGCAATGATGGCCAAACACAGGTCAACCAAGAATCCCAGCATCCTCTCAGAGGCAAACTCAATGCCAGAACAGTGCAGGACTACAGGAATCCAAGGGTCGAGGGTGAAAGCAGCATCTCTATGGTAGCAATTTTTCATTTAGGACTGCCAAACAAAATAAATGGAAAAAAAAACATTTCATCAAGTTCTTTTGTTTTTTTCAGTTTTTCAACATTCATCATAAGACAAATTTTTACTTTAAAAGGGAAACACATTTGCTTCATGCAACTCCACAAATAAGTTACAAGAAACTTTAAAACTGGAAAAAACAAGTAACAAAAAAAGTATAGTATTGGAGGCACTGTTACACATCCTATAAAGAATGAGATGACTTCTCATGAAAGGCATTATATAAAAAATGTTTTTAATCAATTATAAATCAAACTTCACATTTTCAGTGTGGTGTGTGCTGAGAACATTTCTGATGCAAGGTCTGAACGCACGAGTTACTGTATACCACATGCTTGGCAGTATGGAATTGCATTAATTGCCTGATACATGCGTACCGCTGGATGGTAATAAAGGAGAATACACACAGCAGAACATGATGACAGGACCAGAAGGTAATTATGTGTATAAAAGTAGTATGCATCTTTATTCATTTTCACGTTTTTAAGACATGGTACTCTGTACCAACAACTCATATACTAAAGGGAAACTCATTTTAATACTGTTGAAGATCTGTACATATTCCTTACTGTAAGCATGAAGATACTGCTTATCATTTAATATTCAAGTATTTTTAGTTTCTTCCATTCAGAACACACTTATTTCCTACACTTTGTCAGCTTAAGAGCTCTTTTAGGTTCTGCTCTGCCTTTACAAGGCTGGGTTAGCACCTTTGATGCTTAAATCCATGCTTTTAAAATGAAATATCTTTTAACCACTTTATTAAAACCAATACATCAACAGAGAGCTACACAGTGTATAATTAACAAGGTTCCAGCAAACCATAAATCTTTCAGCAACAAACATTCGAATCTCACACTGCCTTGTTCACAAGCAGGAACAGAAATTCCACACAGCCCAGAGTAGGAATATAGTGCTAACTAAGGTAGATGTTAGGTTCCCACACTGAAAGACAACTTGGGATCTTCCTGCTATCACTTTCAGTAAATACGTTCATGCAAAGCTCATGAAAGTAAAAATTAAGAAGTGTGTTTCAATGATACTATAGCTGTTATCAGCAATCGGGCTGCTATGAATTCTGATTCTGCTATGAATACAGTTCTGGTAAATGTGGCTAACACATCCAGCAAATCCATCAGGGACTAAGGACCTTGTGAATTCAGTCCTTTTTCTCAGCAAGGTGGGAGATCAGGATTTTATCTGATGGCTTTGACCTACTTTTCTATGTTTAACTTTAGGACTTCAAACAACTTGCACCCCTCTTAATCAAAGGGTGGCAAAATCTTTGCAAATTCCCATCTAATGGAAAGATCTAATGTGTTGAGCTGTAATGGATCCTTTTATAGCAGGGTTTTCTCACTCAGATGGCTTCTCTTAAAAACACAACAATGAAAAACCCAAGCTGTAGAACTAAAGCGCCCACTTACACAGTCTGACAGACAGTACATTGGTCAGCAATAAACCAGATTATTTATCAGATCACAGAAATCTATCTTTTATTGATAACTCTTTTCAACATGGAAATAGCCTTTGTGAACAAACGTCTTCCATTTTACAAAGGCTAAAAGGGAAAAATAATTTCACATATACAACACAGACCCAAGCAATTACTAGGCTTCTGCTGGCCACGGTCACAGAGGTTAGTAATACAAAATCAAGTTAGATAAACAGAAGAGAATAAGGCATGACAATTAAAATAAGCACTGTCATTTTAGGAGAATAAAATGAAAAATCATGAGCATTAGAATTTGGATTTCCTGAGCTTAAAGCCTTTTATTACAAGAAACACAACCAGCTAGAGGTGGCCATTCAGTGCCTCTTGGTCACTGGGCTTGCTTGCAGCTAATTTAATTTATTTATTATTTTGTGACAGCTAGTTCACTGGTTTGGACCACAACATTCTACCTTCAATAAGATTTCTGCAACAAGTTCATTACGATAAAATGTCCAAGAAAATGTAGTTCTATACTGTACTGTGAATGTGTTTGCGATGCTCTCCCCTGCAATGCTGAAACTCTGGTTAAACCCTCAGTTTTGTTGATCAG
Organism: Lepisosteus platostomus; assembly: GCF_059453375.1. NCBI lineage: Eukaryota > Metazoa > Chordata > Actinopteri > Semionotiformes > Lepisosteidae > Lepisosteus > Lepisosteus platostomus. Next base: position 18,609,760 of record NC_142616.1, on the reverse strand, counting down.
CCTTGGCCTTGCAGGGTGGCCATTATCTGTGCATCACAACACAGAGCTCCGCCCTCAGCGCCCCTGCTCCTGCAGGCTGGCTCACGCTCCTGCTTTGAAGGTGCGGAGGCAAGGACGCACACTTGGGGCTCTTGCTGTGTTTGTCCCTTTAGATTAGAAGGTCGTAAGTTCATCCCCCAGGTTTCAGCTCTTTAGAGTGGGATCTGAACTCCTGACCTCCTGGAGACAGGGGTCAGCACTTCAGTGCAGAGCAGCTGCATTTACAACTGCATGCTGACTTCATACCAGCACAGCAGAAACCACCTCGCCCTGATAAGATCTGCTTTCAGGCACAGCTGCCCTTCCCCTTTGTATTTCTGAGTGAAACTCGCTGTCATTTTGTGCTATAAATCACATTATTCAGCTGACTAACACAAGGTCTTCAAAAGCTTTGGAGAACCTGCCACCACTCTCTAGTTTAGCCTACCCAAAGAAATGTCTTTGGGAAAAATAAATGTTTAACCTCACTGTTTGCATAGTGCCTAATTGCTGCATTGTTTCTTAACCTTTTCAAAGGTAACATTAACAATGTGTTTAAACTGTTGCAAATTTGGAGTGGCACTACCAAACCTCAGAAAGGTGACTTATATGGTATGCCGATATATTAGTATTTTGCATTATGCTTATTCTTTCAACACACTCTGGTTTCTCTACGGATAATACAACAATCTTCGAGTTTTGTTTACAAAAGATTTCCATGGAGATCAACTCCACTGCAGACAAGACCTGAATTTGACCTGAGGAGTTTATGTAATTTACCTATGTGTACCACTAAAAACATTGTTTCTCTAGTTTTTAATTCTGTTTAATTTATGAGTTAATTTGTGTATACCTATCTCTTTTGTTTACTGCATTGTACAATGAGATGGTTTTTCATTCAAAGCACTACATACGAAATCTTATTCAAATTGTCCCACTTTTAGACCGTAGATATCATTAACATTTCACTCAGTTAAAGAGTGCAGCCCAGATCAAGTTTTTCAAGTTAATTCAACATATTGGGCTTCCACGCACACTTTGCACCTTTACAGAATTTAACATACTCTTGCTTTTCCAAAAATTACAGATTTCTGCCTCTTGACATTTTACAACCAGACCGGGAGGCTTTCTGATGTCACAGAGAATACTCCGCTGCCACACAGCTCCATGTAAAAGACTAGCAAAAGGTCACCTGACACAATACCCATTCTTTCTAAAGTCCTCTGCCTTTTGTAATTACAGCTGTTAAACAGGAGTTTTTTCTGTGTGTTTTCTTTACTCGCAATATCTAAGAGTTAACAACCTCTCATTATTCACAGTTTGCTATTTTTCTGTGGTGCAAATTACACGATAGACTGACAGCTTTCACATGGAACAGAGGCATACCATCTCCTCATAAGCTGCGCCTAAATCAAAGGGCCAGGCTTCAGGCTATAGATCCTTGGCCTGTTGACTTTCTGACAAGGGCATTCAGGTCCACAGGCCTTGTTCTGGCACCAGGGAGACTACTGCAAACACCAGGACCTCACACAGGCTCTGATTTACCTGTCAGATTAGCTTCAGGAGTAACTCTCCTTCAGGTGGATTTATGACGACAAACAGACAGCAATTAAACCCAACAAGAAATATTTACTGGCAGCTTCAAAGCTTATTATTCCAGGTAGGTCAAAAGGGGTCAGATGGAAATATTTTTCCAAGACTGGGTGTTGTTGACTGAGCCAAAAGGAGCAAAAGTTGAAAAATAAACAGGAGGAATGCTGAAGAGTCTGCCACGGCAGCAGAGTGAGGTGCAGACTCACAGCAGACAGACAAAAAAGCTTTAATTAAGTGCATTTAGGCATGACACATTAGCAAACTCTTCAACTTCACTGGCGGACTTTTCCAAAGAAGACAGTACAATTATTCTAGGACTGGTCTTATACAGTAAAACAACTACTGTACAACGTTTGTTCTTTCATAGATCCTATAATGGACATCATACCTGGAAATGAAGCACGGTTATTTGAGAGCCACTGCAAAGACAAGCAATGGATCTGTCCCTGCAGATAGAGTATCGCACTGTCTGCTGGATTTGGCAGTGTCCACACTGGTCATGGTAAAATATCACAGTGTAGTTAAAGGCAATAGGGAGGAGACCTGCCAGACCTGTGACACAGAGGTCCCTAGCTCTGCCATGATCAAAGAACTTCGAACAATGGAACTCCCGATGTTCTTTAATAAACGAGTGAAAAAGATCAAACAACATTTTGATTCATGTGGGGACTTGAGCTGTTGTGCATTTAAATATGGTGAGACACAACAGCTTGATCTCTTTGTGCAAAGACCTCCATTGCGTAGCTGCCTTCACTCGAAAGCAAATGCAAAACAAGGTGTGACCAGCACTTCAAAGTGATTTGGACATCTTGTGTGTGAGCACTTTACTTCTTTTATTCATGAAAGGTCTCACAACAGTCAATTGCAACACAAGGTGGTCGGTCACCTACGCAGAGACAACACATGAGAGCAACCACTGAACCTAGTCACATACTGGGGGGGGGGGGGGGTACAGGGGGTATTGTCCAGTGTGCATTAGCAAGCATGCAAAAGCCCAGCAAATTGAACCTGGGCACAAGACTGAGTTCCTCGGACGCAGACTTCAGTCACAGAATGGAGCAAGCTGTGGTACGTGGCCTCACACAGAAACAAGTTATTCACTTCTTGAAGTATTTTAATTTTTCTGGGGATGCATATAATCACTCCTTTCATTTTTGTTGCAAGCTCAGGGTGTTTACATAAAAAGGACAACAAACACAGGCAAGTGCACAGGCAAGGAATAATTTTATTATTTGCATTTTAAGCTCTTTTCGTTTAATTTCCTGTGACTTCCTCAGAACAGGTTATAATTGACAAAACAGAATTTGCTTCAAGAGCTGTTGCTAGCTTCTCACACTCAGGAGTTAGCCTGGCACATCATATGAGTCGGATATTTGTTCTCCATCTCTGCGGGAGCCAAAAAAGACCTTTATAGGTGAAAAGCATGAACATGCACTTCATTCATAGTATTAAAAATTGGTACAATAATAATGTCTGTTTAGTATAAACCCCATTTCAAAAATAAAATGTTTATGGGTATGACTGTTGTCATTACAAACCCTGTAATGTGAAAATATCTTTTCAATGACACTTAAATAAAGGAAGACGTGTTTTATTATCCCACAAAGGATACCTCTCTTAAGACTAGTGTTGAACTGGAAAAAAAATGCTCGGATGCAGATTCCTTTTATGTATTGTATTCGCTGAACCATAACATTTGAGTCACTTCAATAATTCTTAACAGAATCCATTATCAGCAGGTCTTGTAATATCACCGACTAATGGAAGATAATACACAATACTCAAGAGTTCAATGTGTATACAGTGTGCAAATGTCTCTGTAAGGGGCTGTACTTAATCATCCATTTTATACTCCTGGGACTGAACAGCGATAACCAATAATAAAAAACCTGCTGAGAAGCTACCTCACATTTTCATCACAAGAGGAATTCCAGAAAGAAGAAACATTGCCCCAGTTCTAGCTCATTTTAAGATATTGTTTTCACAATTACTGCAATGAAAGTCTTTATTCTTGCTTTCTTTATTAAAATGTTGGTCTGGCAAAAGGACAAAGTCAGCAGTGACATCCAGCATAAATAACAGAAGCCAATTCTTGGTCGCAAACAGAAATGAATTTGGCACAAGCTTTCACACACAAAATATAACCATACAGAACTCCTTCAAGTTTTGTTTCGAAATTTAATTTCATGTAACTTGTTTGATTATATATACATATAAGCTTATACGTATTCTATTGCTCTTTCCTGCAAAAATTATAGGTTCTGCACAAACTGCACCGGTAATAATCTGATGGCTGTAGTCAGATACTGTGGACCTCTGCTGGTTTACCATTTTTCCTCCAAATAATTACATGGGGGCAATTTTAAGCAAATGTTGCTGAAGTACCAGCTTTTCTTTTCAACACAATTTCAGCACAGTTGACATTTTAAAAGTGTTCAATGCATCAGAATTATTTATGGCTTACCATAATAAAAGTAAATGATATTATTTATGACATTCAATTAATGCCATTTCTAATGTGGACGCTCTGCTTTTGAAAGAGATCCATGCATATCTAAATGCCAAAACTCTGCGTAATGCCATTACAACTTCTACAGCAGACATAATAGTTATTTATGTCCTTAAAAAAGTAATCATAATGATCATTTGTGGGCAGCAATAAAAAGCTTTGAAGTCTGATTTTTTCATTTTACTTTTTCTATTGTACAATGATTTAATATGTTAATTTGTTGTTTTAAATATACAGTATGTTTTTGATACATACAACACAATAAGTGTTATTACACTAAATAAGTACTTTAACGTATCAGCTTTTAAGAAACAAAATTGTCTTAGCTTAAGGAAAAATATGCAACATGTACTACTCTTGTAAAAAGTGAAACAAATCTAAAAAGCACAGTATCACTGAGATTTCTCCATCATCGCCAGTCATATACTTTGACAAGAGTCATGAATGGTAACTTAAAATGGGCTCAATATTAATTAGGAAAAAGTGAAGGGAATTCATTATTAAGTAATTAGAATTCATCAAAATAAAAATTCCAAAGGAAATGGGTACAAAGGAGAGAGGGTCATTCGATCCATCTGTCGTGTCTTTTTTTTAAAGAAACTAGGGTATCGGGTTCAGCAACATGGTTGGGTAGCATGCCCTAGACTCCCACAACTTTTTGTGTAAAGAAGTTCCTCCTCTTCTCAGTCAAGCTCTGACAAAACACCCTGAAGCTAGCTCAGGACAGGAAAAAGAAGGAATATCCTTCACTGACAGCTGATGTGTTAGGTTTTCCTTCAGCGGGGGGAGTCTGATATGTCCGTCACTTGCTACAGAGAAATCACTCCACTTGTCAATCCCCTGTGTTCACAGCCAAATGAGATTTCTTAAGTCAAACCCATTCGATTCAATAGTCTTCAGCTTCCTCTGCTGTGTGCTGGGTCAGTTTAATCCTTCATGTGCAGCATATACAGTAAATCACACTGCTCTAATGCAGATTACTGAATAGCACTATTTTCAACAATCTGAATTATACCTTAGCTATGTCAAGCAACTGTGCTTGTTACCATAAGGTATAAAATAAAATACTGAGTTACTTGAGTGTTTCCAATCAAGCTCAGCAATACAAGCAATTTCAGCCCCAGACGGTGTGAGTAAAGATTTTTAGAAACATTTCTGGCTGTAAGCTTGTCGACTTATTTTTTTTTAAATCACCTCCTACTGCTAAAAATCACTGCTGAACCAGCCGCACAAGTTTCAGCTATGTTCAAATTAGCAGGTCCTTCACAGCCGGGGAACAATGCCACAACCTCACACATGTGAAATAAAACAGCTTCGCATAAAAGTCAGCCGTAAAGAAACAAGCAGTCAGCTTACATTCTGTTTCTTGTGCACACGTGTACGCATATGCAAGTCATTAATTAAGATATGCCTGAGCGCTGGCACTGAGATCATTTTCAGTACGTGTCTGTTAGGGACTTGCCGGTGCTCAAGAATCTGGGTAGCCTTCTCCATGGCTCTGCCCCGTTGGCGTTGATTATGGATGATTAATGGTTTAAAGGAATAAAAAGAGAAAGGTCAACTTCTGAGTTCGAGACGGAGCAGCTACACAGGGAGTAATTAAGATACTTGTGTAACCATGATTAATAAGCACAAGCTGGGCACAGTGTACTGTAAACAAGATGCAACCAGATGGCTTGCATGAAAGGAATTTTTCTCAAACAAGACTCTTGTAGCTATATTTATATATATTACCAATAGTCTAGTTTAAGTAAGTCTTTATGTGCACATATTCTGCAATGAAGTGAAATTCTTTTTCACACTACAGTAAGTTCCTTTCAGTATTCACACACAACGACGGTGTGCAAGTAAATGGCTTCATCTCTTCTTTAGTTCGCACTCTCGTTTTACAGAGTCACAAGGGCTGCCCAGCCTGACAAATTCCCTCCTGCCCACGACGTATGACTGGCAGTGTAGAAGGTCCAGCTGCAGCACTCAGGGGGAGCACTGGGACAGAGGTGTCAAAGTGGTCCGGCAAGCAAATCTAATGGCCGCTGATCAGTTCTTTTCCAGTCCACTTCTACTTCACAAGTTGTGTTCTGTATGAAAAACTACTACAAAAAAATAAAAGGTTTTGAAGTAGTTCACTGTGTGCTTACTTAACAAGAAGGAAAGTCAGCGGGGACAAAGCATCTTTCATCCACCACAGAGGATGAAACATTCACATTCAGAGCAGTGTACTAGTAGGCGTTCCTGACACACGTTGAACTGATGGGTCTAATCGTTCGGCGGTGCCATGAGCACACTAAGGCGCAAAGCGTAAAAGAGGAGCAAAAGTAGAAAACTTCCAGCGAACCCGCTTTCCTTTTCTGTAAGAAGGGAATGGGGCAGAACCTGGTTAAATTCTGCAAGAAGAATATTGCTAAGACTTCGAAAAACGTTTTCCAAATTAAACTCTTTGTGCCCACATCACAATGAATATTTCCAGAGGGGTAAAAAGTTGAGATTGTTCAGGACACTGTGAAATCACAGCCATGCATGGTAATTTTAATATGAAAGAGCACAAGAGCAATCTTGCTGTGAGAGATGTCAAGCAAGAGTACAAGGGACGGGATGGGGCAGTGACTCACAACAACGTTGAGGAGTGCGGGAACAGCTGACAAAGATCCTCAGCATTTGTCTCAGTTTAATGATCACTGGCACAAAAGAGGAGCAAGAACCAACGTTCTAATTAAATTCATTATGATGGGGCTGGGAGCTCTGCGGATCAGAGAGGCTTGCCGGTACATTCTGGAGTTGTGGGTAAGGAGGTCGCCTGACGTGACATGAGAAAGGGAATTTGAGATGTTGCAGAAAAAGTCAGTCGAGGAGAAATCATGAAGCCAGCGCGTGCTGACGAGGAGCAGCTGTATGAACTTTGCACTGCGTGTCACCTCCATCTCCCATCAGGAGTCAGCCTTCGGCATCAGCTCCTGGGAAACTGCACAGGGAGTGGCATGAAACCGCAGACAGGTGAGGATTTACCTGTTGGGGGAGACCGGTGCACCGTTCTTCAGTTAAGAATCCCACCCCCCCTCCCCACTAACTTTTTTGCCCATAGCAAAACTAACCCGCGAGAACAAATCAAACTGGAAAATTAGAGCAAAGTCTGAAATGAAAAAGGGGTCGTGCAACCAGCCATATTAAAATGGTCATTCCCACCTCATTACTCTAAGAAACACATCAAGTTATTTCTCCACATACATAGGAGGGCTTAGTAATTTATTTTAAAAACTTGCTGTGGAAATAAGGGTCTCCTGTGTGTCTTCCTGAATGCTTTCAATCGTTTTTTTCGGTCTCCTCCTATGTTCAGAAATATATTTATGAACATTCTACAAACATTTGAAGTACAACAATACTTAAGAGTCTAGAGCACAGAGCTGTGCCGACAAAGGAGAAAGAAAGGTTAATTCCACTGTGAATAGTCAAAACAGAGAAAGGATATTGGCTGCGAGGTGAGTGTACTTGAAAGCTGTAATCTCTAGATTAGTTCATTCCCCGGATGAACTGGAACTGAAGAAAAATTGACAATTGCAAATAGAACGCAGACGCCCATCAGGATTGAAAGTATCTAGAAAAATGTATGAATGGATCAACAATATAACTGCAGAAAATAACTGCAATATTAGCAAATATACAATATTCAAATGTATTCAAAGCCTGTCAATATGTGGAAAACCAAGGCTGTACACTTAAGCCCCTAAGTAGGGGTAGATTCACAAAGCCTCAAAGTTTGGAGAAGCTTCTGGAAGTCCATTTAATTGATATGGGGGTGTTAAAGGAGGCAGTGCACAGAAGCTCAACACTGCATCGGGGGTAAATTCAATGCATTGTCTGAAGATCTGAGGTAAAACATTATTGACCTCAATAACTGTAGTAATGGCTATACAAATCCAGAAGATATCCCAGTCTGGATTATGACATCCGTCATCAAGAAATTCCGAGGAACAGAGCGGCTGCTACCTGGTTATTCACAAAAGTCCGAAATAAAAGTGGTTTGGGAGAATAACTCACACCCAAGGGCAGCAACTGTCAATTTTCAAAAACCAAGGATCCTGGATACCAAGAGGTCTGAAAAGAAAAGTCTTGGATTTGCAAAACTTTATCATTTACAAAACATTTAAATTAATTTGACAAAATTCTCCTTAGTTTTCCATGGAGTCTAAATCCCTTTGATTTTCTATGCTACTTGTTACGCTAACCAGAAACCTGGCAGAAATTTTAAAAATGTATCCATTTAGCATTATTTCTTAAGAGGTTGTTGGTTGGTTACTTGCCTTGTTTTGTTTTTGAGGGGGAAACCACAAAAACATTTTCGGTTTCATTAGATTCCAACAATTAGTAAATAAATAGCTATTTGGGTTCTATAGCACGTCACTATCCCATCTGGATGCAACGACTAAATCTTTTCCTGCAGCAGGCACATAGCAATCTTTGCAAGCCTTGAAACAAATAACATGCAATCGGAGTGTCTTCTTTATCTTTCTAAACCAGACCTACAGTGGCAGCGTCTCCGGTTCACATTAATTGTAAGTGACTTCAGACATCAGGCCAGTGCTATTCCCCACATCAACAAAACTGAGAACTGACAGGTAGCCTACCAACAATGACAGTCACCGAGCGGCATCAAGGTTAGCGTTGTCTTTTTTGGAAGCCCTGGGGGCACTGAAACTAGTGCTCGGACTACAACAAGACATGTGGATAGACTCCATATGGCCAGGAATAGCAGCTTTCAAACAAGAGGCAGCATGACGGTGGAAAGAAACCACAAGACAGTGCCAAGACACAAAGAAACATCATGGGTTTCAGCCAACACGAGTCTTCCAACATTTCTTGTGCACAGACTTAAAAAGCCACAGATTTCCGAAACTGAAAAATTATGACAGGTCGTCAAATTAAAAGGCGGGATGGTGTGGGCTAACATATACGTTTGCTAGATAAGACGTCTATGCCGAAAATAGCTTCTTTTTATTAAAGACTCTGTTTGCAGAATGTAAATATTTGAACAGTTTAGCATGCTTCAAAGCTACCCATGTATATTTAAAACTGCAGGAAGAAGTTCAGAGCATGTGTATAGAGAATATGTTCAAAAACCATATAGAGATGTCTTTATTAAAACCAGAATCCTACTTTGTAAAAATATTAGAGATTTGTGGAATATCAGCATTATATTTTAGAGTTTGACAGAAAACAGAACCCAGTATTTCCTAGTGCAAACGCTCACAGAGATGCAAGTCAAATCCTTATGTTGGAAAACTTTGCTTCCTTTCGTCCAGTCCAAGTTCATTAACCTGCAGCTAGCACAGTTATAGTTTTAATTCTTATATGGTAAGTGCCCCATCAACCTTCTATTGTCTTAAATCCTAAATGAAAAAAAGCCTATTTACCTGACACTGATGCTAGCCAATGTATTTTCCTTCCAAGTCTGTATTTAATTAACCCCTATCTTTAGCTATATATGAACTTGTTTGCATTCATGTGTGCATATGCACACAAGCAAAGTCTTGGAGGTTAGAAGGATGCCAGTTCTGGAATTATGGAAGCACAGTGATGTGGGGGTGAGTGATGTTGCCTTACAGCACTTTGCTCCTTGGTTTGATCACACTGGGTTGTGCACGAACACCCTCGTCTGTGTGCTTATTCTCTGGGTGCTTCCATCTCATCCCACCTTCCAACATTATTCTGGCCAGTTTACATAGCAGTGTACTGTAAGGGACTGGCTTCCTGAGTTCTGCCTTGTGCCCTGTGCTTCCAGGAATTCCATGACACTTACCAGAAAAGAATACCTTTGTCATACTGGATGGACAGAAATCCACCCATGCAGAACTAAAGCTTCTTAACGCGGAAAACCCAAAACAGAAACCCAAACCTCATAGCAGTACTCAGGTAGCAGCTTCGCATTTCATTACCACACTGATGAATAAGGTGGCTTATTAGCGTTTGCTAACTGTGTGACTCACAGTATACTCATATAAAAGCATCTTCGTAGTAGTGACACTTAAGTTGCATTGCCTATGAGGAACAAAAGTAACACAGTATAAGCAAAGGAACAAATGTCACTTTTTCCAGGCCAATAAAGCAACATCCACAGAAGAAGCTGATTTTAGAGGATTTAGAAGCTTTAAGCATAAAAACACCTTTCAAGGAGATGAAAGCCATGTGTTCTTTTCATACAAAGAAACACAATCAGACTGTGCAATTATCTTCCTGAACAGATTAGCAGTTATTAAAGCATTCGCGAGCACACAAAGTTAAAACAACCCATTTTGACAGTTTTATCAGGCTAATGCAGAGTGAAAGTGATAGGAAAGCAATCCTGCGATTCAACATGCTCATTCCAACGTGCTCTTATTAGCCAATCAGCCCTGAAAGTGCAACATGATTCTCTGATTCAATGGCAATAGGACTTAAGTGAATTATGTGTCTGAATTAACAATACAGTTAAAACCGACAAATAAAAAAGTTTATTTTCAGACAAAATATACTTAACAACATATGGTTTTCATATAACAGAAATTACAGTAAGTGTGGTAAATTAAATCTATGCTAGATTATCCCTATTATTAGTCGCAGTACTTAAAGTAAAATTCAGGACTTTTGCATAGGTCCAGAAAGAATATCTTTCAGACACTGTTCAGAAAATATCCCAGGTGATATTTACTGGATGTGTGTAAAGTGTGTAAAAATATCTACATTATATAAGAGCTTTCAAAGGATACAATATCAAAAATGGCATACAAAGTTTACTGAACGTGGTCTACAGCAGTCTTATATTTTAAATAAGTCCTATCTCTTTGAACATATTACATTAAACAAAAATATATAATAGTCTTGATATTTAGATTATCATGCCTCTTGCAATTAAGGACATTTTTTTAACTTCAAATACTTCTGCTTTAAGAAAAATGGATTTCTGAGCCAGTGACACAAACGGGGTGTTCATTCTACAAAACTTTGATCTTTTTAACTTTGAAAATCAATCTCACTTTAAAAAGTTCATTTAAAGGTCACCAAAGTCATCTGATTAACACATTCCAAAAGAAAAGACATGTGGGTATACACTGAGAGACCTTGAAGATGACCACCACTGTATTTAAGTGATATTGATAGAGGGGTTCCTGAGTGACCCAACTACTCAGTTCAAAGTGCAGGTTGAGTCATACGTTTCCGAGTCAGGATAAGCCTTGTCTCATTAGTGAGCCAAGAGGGAGCCCACAGCTAGATGAACACTGAAGAACTGGGATGACTGAGCTGGACCTGGCCAGAGCGCCTTCAGCTTAGAAAATCAAGTAAGACAAAAAGACACATGGATAGTCTCTTGTATGAATTTGTTAACTACGAGAATGGGCATGTATATACAGAAGATTAGAAGGCAACATCAATTTCTTTAGAACTCAAAAAAGGATAAAAATAATAGGTAGCCAAGCGGCCCATCTTGATTGTTTGATTGCTAGTGGTTCAGTGATCTGAGATCCAGCTGTTTCTTGAAAGAAGCCAGGCTATCAGCTTTGACAACATGGCTGATAGCTACCCACAGATGGTGCACTGTTCCAGACTCCCACAATCCTTTTGAGTAAAAAAGTATTTCCTGTTCTCACTTCTAAAATTGCTTCCCTGTAGTTTGTATTTGTCTCTGCTGGTTTGTGTTGAACTGTTTATTCTGAAGCAGTCAGCCCCCTAGGACTTTGAAAACTTGAATCAGGTTCCCTTAGTTCAAGACTTATTTCAGCCTGTCAAAGTAGGTGATTCCTTCAAGCTCAGGAAACTATCAGGCCAATCTTCGCAGGACTGATTCCAGAGCAGCATTATCTTTATCACAATGTGGTGATCAGAACTACAGTATACCAAAATATTCTGAGTCTCACTTGTGCATTGTGCACTGTGCATTGTGCACTGTGCATTGTGCATTGTTTTAGGGGAGAAAGTGTTTTTATCTTAAACATTGCTCACTTTTAACATTCCTTGGTTTAAACTCTGTGCTTTTAACTATATGTCTTAACATTTTGTTTGTCTTTATATTGCTTCCCCACCTCTTGTGTAGAACAAGAAAACAATGTCTTTCACAACTAGCCTCTTAATGCTCAGTGTTTCCCATTTTGTACTTTTGGCTCATGGTTTTGCGTCCCTGTAATTCTTTGTACTTCTCTATATTAAACGTCATCTCCCAAGTCTTTGCCCAGTTTGCATTTCATGTTTATCCTTTTACATTTATTTTGCTGCATCTACAGCAATTGCTGACCCTCCTGATTTGGTGTCATCTGCAAACTTGACTAGTTTTATAACCACATAAGAAGACAGCATTGATATAATTGAGAGCAGCAGTGGTCCTAGTACAGATCCCTGTGGTACTCCACTAATAACATCACCCAAATCTGAGCATTCATTCCTTATCTCTACCTGTACTTGCTAATATTTTGTGTATATTGTATTTGTTTTATGTACTATTAATTTTATCCATTTATATGCTTGCTTAAAGTACTCTAAAAAGTAAGCTGGACCTTTTCTATTTATGTTGACTATCCCATATGCCACTTTATGACCATACAGGTGACCCTCTAGTTTAGTTCCATTTAGCATTTCCATAACCTTATATGTAATAGAAGTAAAACGTATTGGTATGTCTTATCAGATTTTTTGAGAATGGGTGCCTACATTATGCTTCTAGGCTTCCAACATTTGTCTTAGCAAACAAAACAGGGTAAATTTTCTTCACAGATAAATGGAGTGATTAGTGTTCATATATAAGCTTTTCTGGATATAATCTTCACAAGCCTTTAAATTGGATGCACCTGATGAACAGGGTTTCAAAATGCATTAAAAACAATATCAAACAAATGATACCTGCAATATAAAAAGTCTTATTAAAAACCCTTCCATTACATAACCTTTCCCTGGTACTGCTTAAAGAAAAAACTAAGAATGCAAGACCTAGCTGGGATCCAGGTCCTATTTAGGGAGAGATGGTAAGGCACAACTGCAGGACAGCAACACAAACGCAGTGCAGAGATCAAGCCAGCAGTTCCCTCCAAACGGATTTACATCACAACCGGATGCAACACACAACCCAACTTGTTTCACAGTATAATACACCTTTCAGGGTCACCAAACTCCAGAAAGAAAAAATGCCGAACATAAGGAGCATCGGTTTCCTTTACGGCCCTCAAAGCGAACCAATTAATTTATCAATCTGCTCTCCACTCTGTCACAGCAAATTTCTCTTCGTCCCCTTGCCAACAAAAATCCGTCCATGATCAGCCAGGTCCTTGTCCTTCCAGGCAGCCTGTGCAGCTGTATAATTACACTTCTCCCCTTGACAACTTCCATGATTGTTTTCCTAACAGTATATTACTTCGTTAGTACTTTCCAATATACGTTATTTTTAAACTGTCACTTTTGCCCGACTCATCCCGATTCGCACTCGTCTGTTTATCATAACAATCATTAATAACTGTCACTCTGCGCCATCAATTTAACAAACTCACTCCCTCATTAGCATGTTCTAGCATTTGTTCCGTAGAAAGGCTGATTATTTTCTACAACAGGCCAAGCCAATTACTTTAGCGAAATGGAATCACATTAATCAAAACTTAACAAGGTGGCAAATTTAAAGATATCAGATTGCAAAAGACAGCATAACTAATATGTCACTGTCAGAGGTACTATGTAGGTATGCAGCAGCTGTACTAAATATATCTCCTCACACAGTCCACATGAATTTTGACGTTTCATACGATCTGACAACTATCAAAGTGATATTAGAAGGCTAGAGGCTGGGTAGACCAGCTGATGATGACTTTTCTAGACTCTGGCAAGGACAGTGGAGAACGGTGACCGTGTCTGCTCAGGCCAGCAGACGGCAGTTCATCAAGCCTGCCTTCGCCGAGACATTTTCTTTTACACTTTAAATGATGATACTCATCAATCACGGCCTGACAGCTGCATCAGGCCAGCTGCAAACATGCAAAGCCCAGCAGTCTAAAATATGCTGACACCACTGATAGAAACATAAAAAAATCTCATTCAGCTTGGCAACATGCACGGTAGGTTTTTTTTTTACATTAGATATTTTTCAGAAACCATGTAAAAAAAAAATCACACAACCCTTTCTTGGCAAGACAGTGAGCAGAGGAATCATATAGGAAGCGTCTGTCAATTAATCTCAGCCCCCTTATGTATTTTAGTTCTGTACACATTCCTTACTCATGCATCCTTTTCATGCAGCCAACCCAACAGGCTACATATCATTTTAATTTTATTACAGTTTACAGCTGCACTTTTTCCCGGATTTTTCTCTGATACAAACAGCGATCTGATAGCTGCCACATTTTCTAGGGGGAAAAAAAAATCCACTTACAAGGCCTACTTTATATGAAATCATTCTGTTCTTTATTACAACATTTTCAAGCACATCATTTTAGTCTTCAACTAGACTAAATTATTGTAACCATTTTCTTCCATTATTGTATTTCGGAGGGCATTTCATTTCCCTCCGCTTATGAAATCACACTATGATTCATTTTAACAACTTAAACAGCTATTAGGTGGAGCTGCCACCCCGAGTCTGATGAATGTGTGTGACAGGCAAGGACAAGCAGAAGAGGCCAGGCCTGGAAAGGCACTGTCCTGGGAGAGCCCCCCTCTCCCCCAGCTCGCGCTACCCTTTGTGCAAGGTGCTGAAAGGCAGCACAGGTGGGTGTCCTGCGAACATGAGGAAGCAAAAAGATTAAGTGCATTTGAGAAAAACGATTTCAAAGGTTTTGTGAAACGTATAACAAGACTCTGCTCTAAAAAAAAAAAAATCAACAGACGTTCACATGAAGTTTCCAGATTTTGTTTTCTGCTATAAGGAGAAATAAATTAAACTCAAGACATTCTTCTGTGCGAAGGCCCATCATCACCTAGATTTTCCCCCAGAATCTCCTCGTATTTTATGACAAAACACTTTAGCTGTGGCACATTAGAGGCAGTTTTTAGTTACTTTCCTGAGGGTTTAAAAAAAGGAAAAATAATACCTTACTGCTCAAATAAGAAGAAAGCCTAGCTGTCCTAAAGCCCTAGTACAGGTTATACATGCACATCTTTTTTTTTCTTTCTGCTTAATCCCACTTGAGTCCTTTTTGGTGCTTTTTTTTATTTTGTATCCCACCTATTGCTCATTTTTAACTGAGAATTGAGCAGATGGATGTGAATTCAAAGTTTCCTGATCTTTAGCAGAAGTTATGGAGGGTTATCTCTGGCTGTATATCTTTCTGCTGGCAGTGCTCCCCTGGTGATGAAGGATTAACCACTGCAGCTGTCTCTTCCCCGAATGATGCAGTGCAGTGCTCCTCAACACGACAGCATCACTTAATCTTAATGTCCGCTCTTCCAGCGCAGCCGCACAGGACAAAGCCAATCAACATCAGATGCCACTAGGATGGACCTACTGCTTGGCCCTGGAGTCTCTCACCCTCACAGGCCTATTAATCAACTTCAGCCAGCGCAATCCCAGAGTTCACTTCTCTCAAACCACAGCTGAGCTAAGCGGTGATGTATAGGATGGAGCTGGCGTGCACAAGAACACTTATCAGATTGCACATTATGCACTGCTTTGTATTGCGGAGAGAAAGAAAACCGTAATGAATGCTTACACCTTCACTCTATAAGGCCAGCCATTTCATGTGCTTAAAGAGATGATATCTGCCTAGCAGTGCCTTAAACCTTAAACACAAAAGACATCTGAAATAATGACTGGAGCTCATTTAGAAAGCCTTGTATTAAAATAATAAATATACAGTTTGGATACAAAGGTGGGCAATGATAACATGTGTTTGCTGCCTTCCAGTATATTACCTCATATGTGTGTATTACAGTATATCACTTGATTTCAAAGCTATAGGTTTACCAGCCACAGAAAACCCTAAGCAATTCTTTTAACAAAAGGTCTGAGGGATTTTGAGACATTGGTACCGAGAAATAAACCCTGTTTGGCATCTTGATTTATTGCAAAATTGGATTTTGAACCCAACAATGTTATAAATCTTCATGTGTAATTAACAATTCTGATTCTTTAAAAAAATCCAGATGTTCTGCTATGTGCACAATGCACTTTCCTGTTTTGTTATGGTAAATTCAGAGGAGGGCCATTTAGATTTATTACTTCAGTAAAT
This sequence comes from Lepisosteus platostomus, assembly GCF_059453375.1. Classification (NCBI taxonomy): domain Eukaryota; kingdom Metazoa; phylum Chordata; class Actinopteri; order Semionotiformes; family Lepisosteidae; genus Lepisosteus; species Lepisosteus platostomus. Next base: position 18,593,473 of record NC_142616.1, on the reverse strand, counting down.
TATCTTTAAATAAACACAGCCTTGTTAAATTTACACTTTTCCTTACATTTGCGCTTTTACTGCTGAACTGCTGTTATTTCTAACTCACACAACATTAAAATGTATAAGACATTCTCTTGTGAGCTATATACAGAACGTGTACCTGATTTATTGAAACCAATTTGAAGCAAAATGCATAGAAGCCCAATTTTAAACTGCAGCGATGAAAAGGAAACAGGAATACAATTTAAATATTGGGAAAGAGGAATACACTTGAAATATTTTTGCAACACTTTTACAATTTGTCAAACACTGAAATCAAGAAGGTTGAATTACATTTGCACCGCAGAAGGACCACGTGCAAATTTAGAGAACACATATATTGGTGTTGTCATTGATTTTTTTTTCAGAAACAAATAATGATGTCCCTTACAGATACGGACTCCATGTGTAAAGAAGATTTATCAGTCACAATTAAGAAAAGTGACATATCCAGTATGATGTAACGTCCCTTTTCTCCAGAAGCAGAGCCACAAGTTATCTGGAAGTTTAATAAGGGGAAACTAGGGACAGCAGAGTCCCTTTGGCATCAACTCACTTTTCTATCTTACAAATCTCATTGCGATTTTCCCGCGCAATTTTCTTTTGACTAATGTAGCCGAGCATGTACCCTGAAAAGATATGATGCAACCTAGAGGTTATCTTTATTTCCCCCTCTCACTCCCTGGGAAAGCATGTCATTGAGGCCCGCAGTGTCCCTCACACACGGAGCAGGCAGAGGCTTTTCACAAACCAGCCGTCGCTGCCACTGCAGGAACGGCTCCTGGCACGGTCACCTGTCTTCACCCGCCCGAATCTCTGGTCGAACTGTTGCTCTGCGTCGCCGGCGCAAGCACCGACAAACTCCGAAATTGTCAGACCGTACCGTACCCATTGAAATGTTTCCTCCCGGAGTGACAGCGGAAAAGCTTCTGAAAGTGGGAGCAAAAAAAAAAAGTGTGATGCGATGGGGGGTGGGGGGTATCAGATTTCAGAAAATTGAAAAAATGACCACACTCTTTCAAAATGACTCTACTCATTTATTGAGCTGGCTGTTTTACTGGAGAAACCTGGGTGATGATTCTTGCTTAAGGCACCAAGTTACCAGTCCAAACCTTGGCCCACTGCTCCACACACTCCTCGCAGCACATGGATTCTATTAACAGTTCCAACAGCTGAGAGGCTGCCATGACGGCAAAGCTGAGAACTCTGATGACCACAGCCTTGCCACAGCAAACATGGCCAAGTGAAGGTTGGACTGCTCAGGAGGACTCAGCCTGGTTGACCCAACAGCACTCGTGCTTTGGGGCAAAGGATGAAAAAGTGGTGTGGTCCTGGGAATTATTTAGCTGTGCAGTACAGTGAATGAAGTACTGCAGACAGCACAGTTCATCAACCAAGGGAAACAAAATACAACCATGGACACTGTACACCAAGCCAAGAGTGAAACTGGAAGCCTGTTGAAATGAAGAGCAGACACACTCTGAAGCAACAACTGTGGGTATCTCACAGTGGGCATCTCTTTGCACCTCTCCATCGCTCAAGCTATTGATTCTTCAAGGAGACAGGCAGTACTGGTACTTAAGTCCTTCAATGTTACTTCATTTTTTTCCCCCCTTTACCTGGGTTTACATTTGGCTGGCTGTCATGTCCCTGAACGTCCACGTGTCTGAAGCCATCTGTGGCTTAAATGAAATATGTTCTGTTTCAGCTCGGTTCTCAGCGAAGTCCATGTAATAAAAATCAACATAATTGCCAATTACTGGTACCTAATTTGGCAGGAGAACAGAAAGGCCAAAAGGACAAAAGCAGCAGAGAGCAGGAATACTAAGTCAGCGCTGCAGAGAGTGCTGAAGTGTGTTTATATCCAAGCCCATGGAGAGAGCATGCTCAAAGGTGCAGGCTTCACTCTGCACTCATATTTCTTCTATGGCAACCCTGAGCTCCTACAATTAGAAAGTCAGAGTTCTATACTTGATGTGTTTTATAAAGCACTAGAAGACCACATCTTTTAACCAAGCTTCCTCTTTCCTCTCATGTTCATTAAAGTCTCATTGCTCTCAGTGTGACTGTCTTAAAAGTACACAAAGCTAATCTGAGCTTTGATTTCCTTTCCTGAAAGGGACATTTTTATCCTAGTCCTGTATTAAGCTAATGATTATTTGTGTTAACTTGATGCACTAAGCAGAGGAAACAAAACGGATAACCTCCTTTAACTCAGATCCAAGCACTATGTATTAAGGACCTATCGAGCTTATTACTCTAATAAAACAAGATTCTTTTTTGTGCTTGAGTAATTTGTGCTCGGTATCGTAATTGTTGTTTACTCGTTAATTAAAAGGTTTCGCATCAGCTTTCTAATTCACACCTGTCCATGTATTCCTCAATGGCTCTCTCGTGAACATTAGAACAAGACTGAAATTCTACATCGAAAATAATAACCGAGCAAAGACACACTATTTGGTAACAGCATGTAAGCTTAAATCAACAAGGCAAAAAGTGAAGAGGAAATAAAACTGACTTACTTGATAGAAATTATTTACAACAGTTTACTCATGATGTACTAAATGTGTATGTATAAACAGAAGTGTCAGCAAAGACATAATTACAAAGGTGCAATGCTGAAAACTGTGGCCATTTGGTCCTACTTCCAGGAGAGCCATAAAGAAGAACATGCTCAGGGCTTGTTCACCTGACTTGAAAACAGACAGGAAAACCATGGGACGCAGCCGGCCCACTGATTTGAATGGGCAGACGCCTGTAAATGCAGCCCAGAACCTCGTCAACAGCCCCCAAAAAAAGAAACAAGAGTAGACATAAAAACAGAAGGTTTAGTGACAGTGGATCGGCACAGGGCAAAAACAAAACCAAACAAATCGCAATCAAACTTTCTTCGCAATTTCTAAAACGCCTGAAGCAAAAAAGCCATAACGCTTTTCTTCCCACAGTTCGTCAACAGAAATGCCTGTCTAGGAACACAGCACAAACCTAACATGGAGCAGCAAGTATTTTTACTGCAGCATCTTCTATTTCTCAGTGAGGTATATTTCAAGAAAACCAACGGATGATCCGTTCCAGTGCTGCTGTGAAAAGAGGGGGTTTACTCCCCGGGCGGCGTGAGAAATTCAACAGGCATAAATACAACTTCACGTAAAAGCCTCCCGTAGGTTCCGTAAAAAAACATGTCCAGTTCTAGAAAGTTTCTTCTAATTTACCTGAAACTCGGGGTACGTAAAGACCTGGGGAATGGAGCCCTTATATAAGGCGGGGAGCATGTTTATGTGCATTCACACACAACCACTCCATGCATATGCACGCGAAAACAGATCAAGACAATCCAGAATAATCAGAGTGAACGAAGTTATAGTTTTGGGACTTTGCCATCTATTCCATTGCATGATGTCAACACCACCAGCTCTCTAACTCCACTTGATTAGTTATTCAGCCATATACGTAGTTAACATACAGGCAACGTCCAAGAACCTGCAATGAAGTGGATTTAGATTTTTCAGCCTTTAAAGCTGTACTGACAAATTCACCTGCAGTTATAACTGAAGCCAGTTCAAAATAAAATAAGGGGAGAAATGAAGTAGCCTGAAATTAGATATCTTACAAATTGATTTGCTCAAGTGCTTTCATAAACGGGAATTATCTTGTCAATATGCAAGGTAGCTAATGTCAGACTTTATCAAAACGATGTGTACAAGCATACAGTATACACCATCTATGTACGAACAGTACATAATGCAGACTTCATCAAACCTGAAAGCAGAGTATTAAAAACATAATTGAAAAAATACTTTTATAGCTTTGCTCACAACCTGCATTGACACAACAAAGATCTCAGGAGCTAAACAACACTGGGCCTGGTCAATGTTGGATTGGGACATGTCCAAGTAAAATATTATTTTTAGTATTGGTGGACCAGTAGGTGGCTCTCATTCCTCTGGACCAGAATTTCCAAGCCAAAACCCTAGTATGGTGACCAAGGACACTTTTCGTAGGAGGTCCTCTCCTGTATTCAAGAGTGTTTGGAAGAGTAGAGGCATTAATCCCATTGTCCTGGCTCAATTTCAGTTTGGGTACTGTATGTACAGTCTGGCCTCCCTAAAGCTCCACCTTCATTTATTTGATGACATAGTTTCTTATTTCTCTTCCTTATCTGATGTGCAGTGGGGGTGCTTTGTGTCTCCCTTTTATATGTGAAGCACGTGGAGATCCTTGTGTCTGAAAAACACTAGATTAAATGAATTATGGTATTGTTAATTATAATTCTTATATTGGTTTTTCCATAAACGTTTGCATGTCCATGAACAAAAAACAGTCTGCTTTGAAAGACATCAAGCTCATTCACAAATGGCGTTTTGGTGGAGATCAGGATCCGTTCTCAATTAGAGAAGATGCCTCAACTACTTCTCTCCATCACTGTGTTAGCAAAGCTCTGAAAACCTACTAATACAGCCATCATCACCAATTCAAAGCAGATAATAAAGGACTGACACATTTATAACATTATTAATTAACAGTTTTCCGAGATGGAATTAAATCAATATGCTGCTCAGATATCATTTTAACTAGTTATGCAAATCAAACATTTAGAGCCCATGAACGAATATAAATGCCATTCAAAATTCACTTCACACTTATTACTGTAATATTAGAGCTTTTGGGCTTTGCTAGTAAAAAAAAGGACTTAATGCTCATTTAATTATACTCAGACATAAAGCTTAAGAAATGAAAGTTGAAATAGCTGATTAGTTAGCAAGTCTGAGGAAGGATGTGCCAGTGTAGACAGACAATGAGATGATAATGTGAAAATGCAGCTTGAAATGGAGGAGAGAACATCCTACTCATAACGTGTAGTGACAGTCATTAAGGAAGACTTTTTTTTTCCAAGACAGTAAAATAATACAAAGTGCCTTAAATACAAAGAGGGAACCTGCATTCATTTATATTAAATGGGATAAATGCTAATTGTACACAACATACTGTATATGGAATGTAATGCAGAGATTTTAATATAAACCTCTTTGCTGCATGCTTCATTTCAGCTAACTCTTTACCATGGCTAAAAAAAACATTAAAGTTTCATTAACCTGCATCTTGACATGAATAATCAAATCATTCAACAGGACAGAATGTTGTTTTTTGTTTTTGTTTTGCATTACTTGAATAATTTGGTTGCAATGGGGCTAGCCCTGTCAGCACCTCGTTGTAGACCCAGTCTTTTTTAAAGTCAAGTTTAATTCCTGACTAGATTCTTAGAAGTTCTGCTGTAGTTAGAAAGCAGCAGTATCCTCTTTTGACAAGAAATACTGCTATAATTTATTGCATTATTACTCTTCTGAACTGACTGCAATTAATTACCTCCACCAGGATAGAGCGGTGAAAACTCATCAGAGGGAAGCTATGGAAATGCACGCTTGGCTTTAAAATAATAATAGGTGCTTAATAGCTTTTTTGTTTTCTGCCTAATCTGAAGTATCAAATGAACAACTGAAGCCTGGTGGCTAGGTCTGAACTCTGTTCAGGTTACATCAATGATAATATACTGCCTTTGCTATTTCATAAAATGCATGATTAACCCTCCAACAATAGGAGTACAGGAGGCTCAACAATCCTATGATTAAGACCCATATTCGGGTTACATGGAATTTCAGTTCTAAAGCAACACTAGAATCTTGTAATACTGTACTGTAATACTTCACTTTGAACGCACGTTTCTAAATACAATTGTAAACAATGCATTGTATCCTCTAATTAAAGTAAAGTGAAATAAAAAGATGTAGTCTGAGACATTAATAACACAGCAATGCTACCAGCTCTTAAAAGCTATATGTACTCAATCCATTGACTTACTTTTTTGCTACAGATCAAGGCCAGAAAAGGCTATTCTAACTGACTTTTCATGCACCACATTTTCTGTAGAAGCTTCCAAACAATTCTAATAGATGTTATTCAACTGAATTACAATTTAAAACATTAATACAAACAGTGATCTGCACCCTATGGAGGGCATTCAATACCTGTGATAATTTCACAACTGTGTGTTAGGATGTTTGATTTAGCCTAGTGCAAAGAAATTGTAAAACACTTTTAAGACAACAGAACAATGAAATATGTAAGCCAGAATGTGTACAGATTCTTTCCAGTGAGCATTCAGACATACTTTAATGACTAAATTGTCCGAGTTTTTTTTCTAAAGGCATGTATTTTTCATGATGCTGTAAATGTATTGTCAGGGCTGCTGTTATCTGTGCAGTCTAATTGATCTGCCCTTTTATATGTATGAAACAAAGAGGAGAGTGCAAAAAAACTGTCAGCTCAGCCCTTTTGTCTGTGTGTAGCTATAAATTTACCAACCATGCAAGTGTCAGATGTTTTCATTACATTTATGTCTGCTTTATAGAATTACTGACATCTGTATGATTCAGTAATTGTTGTTTCTATAAAGTTATTGTAGCAATTTTGCTCTCTGTATTCCCGATCAATTTCTCCTCTCAAGGGCACAGTTGAAAAGTGATATTTGAAACCAGGCCCTGATAGATAGCATAGTTAGCTGGTAGTGGAGACAAACAACTTAATCCAGCAGAAATTAGTTTGGCTGCCAGATATAGTTTTATACAAAGATGTAAATTACACTGTCAAAACCAGTCTCCTTCCAGGTTGCTTCTCAGCTAACAAGGAACCACTTTGGCTAATAAAGATGAAAGCTGAGCGCTCCTGTCCAAATCTACTGGACAGCCATTTCCGCATTCCATTAGCCATTCCGCACTTGACACAGATTGTTGTTTTAATACGCACACAAGGAATATGTTTTGCAGCTTCATAATGGCCTGGTGAATAAGGTGCTGTTTGCATTACTAATCCCTTATTAAGGCTGGAATGAAATGTAGGTATAGAGATTTCAAACAGTATTATTTTGCACCTTAAAAACACGACGTATGCCAAGCTTTAAAAATTGAGAGCAATATCTTGTTATGGTAGTGCGTTTTATTTTATGTCGTTAAAAACTAAGCTAAGATATTCTAGTCAAACTAAAAATTGAATGCGGGTAAGAGCATGCAGATAGGTGCTAATTTATTTCTTTTTTATTTTTAAACTCAGCCTATTAGCAAAGGCAAGACTTTTGTTAAAATAAAGGAGCTATATAAAGCTATGTAAAATGACTTTCCTACTGCATAATCCATTCTCTCACACTTCAGAGCTCAGTCTCATTACAGCAGTAAAGCCACTAAAAAATATTCCTCCTTTGCAGGCATTTGTAACTGCGGTTCACTAAATCAATATTGCTCAGTTTGTATTTTAAAAGGCAGTGCATCTTAATAATTACACAGCATTACAACGGGCAATAATTTCACTTACTAAGCATATTATATTTAGAAAACAATCAGTCAGCTAGTATGGTGTTTCTCAGAATTTGTAAGTACTGACTGAGATCTGAAATCATGGTGCTTTAGTATAAATGTCACAATGAGTTTGAGATGGGGAATGTGAGTCTCTGAGCCAGCACCTTGCCTATATATCTTTATTAGTTTCATTGGTCAGCATGGTGACCAGTTGTTTATTCTCATTAGCGGAGACGAGGTAACCAATTTGGAGCAGACATGCTTTCAGAGACAAAAACATATGTCTTTGCAAAAGGGGAAAAAAATTGGTGGTAAAGTTACACATGAAGCAAATCTAGCAGATCAATATCTTTATCACATGCTGCCACCAGTTTTAAATTGCAAAGAACAACACAGATTGAGAAAAAATATTCTGACCACAATTAAACCAAATTTATTTTAAAGGATTTTATGTAAAGAAGTACATACAGTATAAGCACTGGTTATAGTACAGTTCATTTTAGTAAAAAACTAAAATATTTTATAGGTTATGCTTATTTTTTAAAGCTCTTTACACATTTTTTCACATCGTATAGTAGTATAGTACATAGTTAAAAATCTTCAATAATCAACAACATTTCTTATACCTTAGCACTGCTTAAAAAATACTGAGGCAAACCTACAGTTGCGTCTGCCCACCCTCCAGCTGCAACATTTAATATCAATTTCATTTTGCACCTTATTTCCAAATGTTGGTTAAATAGTGGGAAAAGGTATTAATAAATTATTTCTGAGAAACGTTATGAGAGTGTTTGAATAAGCAGCTGATACAGTAGTAAAACAAATCTACATTTATTTTTAAAAATGAACAAATGAACTACAGTGATAGCTCCACACTTTATTAAGCAAATGGTCACCCTGACACTTCGGAGATGGTTTTTTACCAGTGGAGAGTGCACAGCTCTAGGAAATACCAGCAGTCAGCCCTGGAGAGCCAGGCATGTGTCACTGGAATCCTGAATCCATTTTTCAAGAGCTGGCAAAATGAAAGAGACTTGTCATGATCTCGTGGTTGAAAAACAACCTGCTGTCCAGACGTTACAGCATTCAAAGCCACGTTTCCGGTGGCGTGAATTACAGGGAAGAAAGTGGCCGGTGTTCATGGCATCCCTGGCACTCCAGAGTCAGCCTCCAGCACAAGCTACGCACCAAGAGCACCCCCAGATTGGTAGGGACCACACACGATCCATCCATAGGCAGGTTTAATATAAATGAAGGAATTGGTCAGAATTGTTTGCAGCCTACATTATTGGTACTGTATACACTGTCCTGATTTAGAAAAACCAACACATTTAAGCTCTACCAAAATGCTGTATATCTGTTCACAACTACGAAAGTCCTACTCCAACAGAAAATATCGAGACTACTGTTTTGTCGGTTCTCTTTAATGTATATTCTATACCATTTTACATACAGTTACATACAATTTCCCAGTTTGTAAGGCGGAAAAAACTCCATTAAGAAAAGAAAAAAAACCAAGCGACTAAATAGCAGAAAGGTCTCTCCTGTCTTGCGTTAGATTTTTTTTTTTCCTTCCTGTGAGAAAAACACCCGGCACTAAGGAGAAAGTATTAGGCCTTTCCTGGTGGAGGATATGAAAGAAAAAGGTGGCTTTTGATGGCACAGTGCAGACAAGGCAGCAGTGAAAAAAGCTAATGGCCATGATTAATGACAACAGGCTAGAGGAGAGCTGGGACACAGCCGCTACATCTATCATCCCTCCCCATCAGTCTCTGAACCTCCCTGCCCCTCCTGGTAACCAGCACACAACTGTAAAAATGGCTTATCTTCTCCAGCTCCTTATATACAGGAATAGTTCCCCTCCCCCCACCCACCCCCCCCCGCAAAAAAAAAAGTGACAAAGAGGTGATAAGGTGAAGAAGGAAATGGCGGGTAAAATAACTATAAGATATTCTGAGAGAAAAAAGGGGAGAAAAACTTAAGGCTGCAATCATTCAAGTTTTCAGCAACTTGAGTCTTCGCATGCTGAAGCCACATTTTCAAGGTCTTATCTGCCATATGGTTCCCTGTTTAGATGATTTATTAGGTGAGGAAAGTGCACTGATAAATTTTACTGCATTTCTCTGCATAGGCAACCTATGGTGTCAATAACGAAGCTCAGGTCGCTTTAATGAAAACTGTAAGCACCAAGGGGTAACCATTTATTTATGAGTCGCTATAATATTACGTGGGCAAAATTTATCTTCCCTTCTCACGCACTCTGCAGAAACCAAATCTGGTCAGAGAAACAGAGATCATATCCATATGTCAGCAACTCGCTAACACTCTTCCCTTGTGGAGTGCTGGCGCATTTCTGGTTAATTGAAGCATTTGAGTATTTACAACTTGCACAAAAACAGCAAGAGTTTATTTATGACCAATTAAAGCAACAATTTTGAGCAAAGGAGCTCATTATAGATTTTAGAAGCTTTGATTCTAATTAGTTAGTGCATTCAGTTCTTGGTTTACATGGCTGATTTACTGGGAGGACTGCAAATTAATTTCCTATTAAACAGCAGATGCTGAAAGTTACCAAACAGACTAGAGGGGCTGTATATATATATAGCAACATTTTAAACCGGCCATTCAGCATTCTATTTTTCATGTGCCTTTATGGGTCTACACTGTGCACTGTAGAAAGTTCCTAAAATGAACAATATTCTCAGTATTCTTTTGGCATTGACTTACATATACATTCTATACATATACAAAATATTTTATTTTTAAGGATGGTTTCAAGGAGTATTTTTTATACAAGCGGATATGATAGATCATTTTCATCCCATGTATGTGTAATTTAAAAAAATATATATTTGTGCTTTGACATTTAGAAATAACAGGCCTCACACATATCTTTGCGTGTCTGAATTCATAGGCTTGGGCTCACATAAACAAGGTTTATAGTTCTCCAACATCCTCAGATCAACCAACTGCTAAAAGCCAAATTAGCTAGCTAGGCCAAATGACCTCCTTTTATTTGTAAACATTTTTGTGTCCTAATGAATTGCAACAACCTACTAACAAAAAAAGTGAAGAGTTAACAGGTATAAAACTACTTTATAAGCTTTGCCTTCCGAATCTAGTCACTGGATTTTCTAAGGCCCAGTAAGAAAAGAACGGCGTTACTGTCCGACTGCTTGCCGTTTGAATAAGCATTTAGTATCATCCAACGAAATTTACTGAAGGCAGACTCATGCATCACTTTACAGCTCTCCGAAATTGAGAAAAGTGTTCAGGCAAAAGGTACAATCTTCAACGGAAGTGGTACGACAGCATCTCAAGATCCCCCACTTTAATTCACATTCACTGATAAAGCAGTAGTGTTGCTTTGGCAGTCAGATGAGGCAGTCCCACCTCACACCTCGGGGCCCTGTCTGAACAGGATCACTGTGCCATTCAACTGGGAGGGAGATCTCCCCCACACCCCGCTGAAAAGCTACCTCACTCCTGACCCTGCTCCCCTGCCTTCACAGCTCCCTTGAGAACTATGGGAACACTTTTATAGAGGAAATTTATTAGAAAACGGCATGTCTTTCATAGCACCTTAATAAGTCAATTTTATGGCCAGCAGAAGTGAGCACTTTTCAGCAATTCAACTTGACAGGCACTTTTTATTTACCTCCTAGCTTTCACTCACACACATCAGCAGCAAATATTGTGAACAACTTACACATATATATTGAAAATATTTAGGAGATGTGTACTAAATCTCTGAAACCCTGCAATTGTAATGTAAATGATTTTCTGTGTAGCAATGACAGCAAGAACTCCATCCTTGTCCAAAAATAATTTGTTTTATCAGTTTTTCTTTCACGAGCAGAGTTTTCCTTTTTTCTTCAAAATTCTAACTTTACTTAAGGACTGACTATAGTTTACACGATTTACAAAACCTGTTTTAAACATTCAACATTAATATTATATAAAAATATATTATAATTTAAGTTATATAACATTTATTTTGCATTGCTAATGCTGGATTTATACCTTATAAGTTTTAAGATCAGGTCCTACTCATCATTAATACAACTAGACACCTAAAATCAGTTCAATAGATTTCTCAACCACAGTTTTTCACAGAGTAAGAGTATATTAACACAAGAGAGTGTCACAGTTTGTTTTCTTATTTATCTGTGTTCAGACAATTGATCACCTAAACATGTGTAATGCAATTACAGCAACATGTTCTGCCTTTCTTCGTAAGTAGTATTCTCTGTCAAGGAAAAGAGGAATAGAGCAGATTATCAACAATCACATCAAAGAGCCTTCACTTGAGTCCCAGCAAATGAACAGTCCTTTCAGATTTTTAATGAAACATACTTGACAAGGAACAAAACTTCTCATGGTTCAGTCAAGATCCAAAGGCTTTATCATCCCAAAGATCCTTAGAACAAAAGACTGCTTATTCATTAGCAGTGTCTTTAAACTACAGTATCAGAATACTATGAAGTTATAGGAAAAAATACTTTATTCCCATCTAGGATTCATCTCTATAGCACATGATCAAATATACCTCCCATTTAACTTTACACAATTGCTTTCAATTGCTATTAAACTTGAATTTAACGAATAACCCAATGGCACCTTATTAATGATATCCCCATGGATGAGGATGCAGGAGACAACAGGACAGAAAAAATAACCGCTAGAGAGAAGCTAGGCCGGTTCCCATTTTCTAGTCTGGGGCTTCATATAAATCTATTTCAAAAACAAAAAGCTTGACAGTTTATATGGACTGCAGATTTGAATAAGCATTTCCAAATTATAGAGGACTACACAGCTCTGAAAAAACAGCATGCAAAATCTATTTAAGCTGTCTGTAAAATAACACAAAACAAAAGCATGTCAAGGAACAACGAAAACTGAATACGTAATACCTCTATATAAAGCGCCTGACTCACAGAAACTATGGAAAAGCTTGAACCGTCAATGAAAGAGCTCATGATTATTAGAGGAAAACAGCCTTTATTCTGAAATGTACCTAAATGCAAAAGCTTTTTCAAACAGGCCCCTTTTCCTTTTGAAACGAAAGCACAATGATTTGTGTAATCTGTACAAATAAGTTCCTAACAATTAACAGGAATTTGCAGCTGAAAAGAAGAAGAAAAAGCACACAATGGTTGTCATTAGCAAACCAATACTTTGCTTTTAACATCTTTGCTCTACCAACTTTTAATGTTTGACAAGAAAAGGCCATGTTGAGTGCAATTCAGACAAAAAGCTCAGGTCATAACAATTACTTCAATGAAAGCATCTGAGTTCAGAGAGGTCATCTAAGACACCCACATACTAGGCAGAATCTGTGCAACTGAATCTGTGTCAGTCTTGTGGCTTACTATATCACTTTTCTATACATTCATTACTTTAATTTCCTTCAAAGGCAACAATCCCCCTCTTATTTTCTGCTGGGCACTGCCTCTTGGGAGAGTGACTTTTTCTTTCCTTTTACCTCGCGCCCATGCCTCTAACTCTCCTGCTCTCCCCCAGAAAGCCCAAATGTTTCTGATGGCAAACCAAGATGCCCACGAGTGCACATTCTCTTACGTCGAGCAAAAAAACAATGCAACATCATAAATGTTTGATCAAAAAGAGAAAAAAAGAAACAAGACAACTCTTTTTGTCTTCTCTGCCAACTATTTTAGCTTATTTGCCATGGGTGCAGGGTATAATTAATATCACACTGGAGCCAGCATTGTCATTTTTCAAATCATTTCCCTGGAAATGTTCTACACCTCTTAATGGCCCTGCTAATGCTGTAGCTGTCATGTTTTGGACAGCTGCGCTTTTACAAGACAAACTCAGCTGCGCCATGTGCCTCTCTGTAGACTTTTTAGCTCAAAGGCTTAGAGGCCACGGATGCCAGCTGGTAATGGGCTATATGGAAATCTTTGATTAATTTTTTACCTCTTGATACTGACTGTTGTTCAAGTGTCACCTTCCCATTCTCTGTCCCTGGACAGTTTTTACTCCGCCTGATGGATGACAGATCAACCGAGCGGACTTTAGAAAAAAAAATTAAAAATCAGATGACTAATTAAAGCAAGGCTACACAATCCAGATGTGTGGAGAACAGGAAGTTTGGAAAGTAGCCAGAGCTGGCTGCATTTAAGCAGTAAACTATGCAAGAAATAAAGCCCTCATCCTTCAAATTAGTAAGTTCTCAAATAGAATAAGGCCCACACCCTTCTGCATGCAGCGACTCCCTGGCAGCCTCCGCAGTTGCCAAGACGTTCCAGCAAGAAGGAAAGCAGCCCTTGCGTTATGAAATGATGTTTAGCCTGATATACACAGCCTTGCGAGCCAATCAAGTTCAATTCCCGACCGCTTCGGTCCAGTGCCGCTTTTCATGTGTGAGAAGAACCACAGCTGACCAAACTGGGACAAACTCTAAACACCACTGAAGTCCTTTGAAAAGGTTAAAAAAAGGCTTTTGTGTCCTTCTTTGTTTAAACCGGGGCACCATCTATTTAATATTTTTTATAGAAACAAGTAATAGGTTTATTCCATGCTGAAAAGAGAAGAAAGGAAACGCAACATCTCAGCTGTGGAGGACACCCGGAGAAGGCTCTGCAGCCGAAACGTTGTGTTTCCTTTCTTCTCTTTTCAGCATGGAATAAACCTATTACTTGTTTCCTCTGCAGCCTACGCATGCTGACGCAGCTATTCAGCTGAACTAATCATTTTATCTCACTTCAGTTTCATATTATTCTCCAAACCAGATTTCTGCTCATCGAGATTCTGATCAAGTGACAATTTACAAACCTACCTCATTCATGACTACCTGAGTTACAATAAATGATTACCCAAAACCCCATGGTGCTATTCGTTTGTGGCAGAGGACAGCTTAAATTTATGTAGTTATTTTAATTGGCAATTGGACCCAATCACACAACACCCTCTTCACTGACATGGCATGTAGCACCTTACCAGGTCTTATGTGTTGTTAATAATTTATTTCATTTAAAATTTTATTCTTTTTTTTAAAAGCAGGCTGCAGAATCAAGGTAGTAAGTGTCCCTGATGTGTACTTACTACCATCATTCTGGAGGTCAACGACCATGGTAGTAAAACAGCAGGTTTGGTAAAGATGGCACAGCTATGGTTTCTAAACTTATGATTATTTGAAAAAGTAATAGCAATAGTGGATATAAACAGTGCATATTATACAGTATATCTGAATTTTCTTCTCAAATTGTAGGTGGTAGTGATTTAAACAAAACACGGGTATAGATTAAGAACTGGTTAATTGACAGAAAACAGTACAGATAAGGGATGAATATACAAACTGAGTTGCTGTACTTAGTGGAGTACACAGGGATCTTTCAGAAATATTTTTAAAAATAGTCTGGGCAAACAGCTGGCAGATTTCCTTTAATGTACACTGGCACAGAATATTCAATGCAGGTATCTAAAACCTAAAACAGGGGTACAAAATGGAAAACACTTAACCTGAAAAGGTTACTTCTCAAAAACCGAAGTGTCTAGAAGATGTAAATGATGTGTTGACATAAATAATGTGACGTACACAAAAAAGGCAGACAAAATCAAAAAGGTAATACTGTGCAATATTTTGGCCATCGATGTACAAAAAATGTGATCTTTTCTAAAATATAAACTGATGCACTGGAATCGGTGTAAGCAGATACTGTACATTCCTGGGCTTAAAGGAACATCCTACTCCGACAGGCTGACTGACTCTTGTCTTGAACAGAACAGACTATGAGGGAACCTAACACAGTATCCGAATCCCTCAAAGGCAATGACAAAGTCAACCCAACACACTTCTTCAGAATCAATGGCGAAACACAAACCAAATGTACACTAAATGCTACCTAGACAGGTGAGGAAGCCTAGCAATGTCAAAGATCTTTGGAGCAATTAGTTACTAAAAAAATATAAACAAGCTGACGGCCTAATGCTGTTGCCTTACAATTTCTGTTCTTGTGTTCATGCGCTGTAAAAGTTTACATGCTCTTGCTTACTGAGCTTCTAATACATTCCATGATCTGCTGATACAAAAAGCAGATCATTTTCAATCAGGGACACACAAATGACAGCAGATAAAGTCAAAGGATGTGGAGTAACACAGCCACCACAGCATTCCTGAAAAGGACATGCTTGGCCCCAAACCACAGGAACATGCTGCCAGATAACGTTCCCAAAGACAGAAAGAACAGCCTCATCGGCCAGCAATTTTCGTGAGATCTACAAGACACTGCCTTACTGATCATGTTCTAATTACAGATCTGTTTTTTGCAATGTGATCTTGAGTGACATTTAATAAGGAAAAAGTCAAACATCCTCACAACATTGAGGCTGATGACAAGTCAGGACTTTTTGGAAGACACTGTATTTCTACAGAGCCCTAACAGTAAAGCCAAATGAAAACATTATTTGAGTCACCCGCCCATTACAAAGGATATCATACAGGATTCTGTCAGTTGTTGGTTTGTTTGTACACTGCATTTGGATTTAGCACAGCACTCTCTCAAGTCCTGAGAGAGGTACACAACAACGTCACGTCATGCTGCGCCTCCATAAAGCTGGAGACAGTTGGGCTCATCAACGCAACAGCATGCCTTCCTGTTAAAAACAACCAAGCCGGAAAAAGTGACACGAACAGGATGCTGCTAAACATGTAGGGTTCAAAAATACACACTGTATCCTCCTTCTGCATGATTTGCTGCCATTTAAAAGACAATAAACAGCGACTTTTAGATTGCGAACAACATGTCATTTTTGGTTTGCTGTTGCTCAACATCAAGGAAAATCAATGCCAGCTCTACAGGGGCAGAAAGCCCAGAGAATTGAGCTCCGTTTCAGGGCTGTTTGAACTCATTTTCTTTCTCTGCAGTTGCCCCCTCATGCACCCCTCAGGCATCCCCTCACAGCAGGCACGACAGCTTGACACATTGACAGCTCGCAGTGAATGACAACTGATTTGTACAAATTTCAAGCCTTATAAATCTACCTGTCACAACAACAGCATAAAAGAGCTCGGACCCAGCAGGTAATTCGGGAAAAAAGCTTCCCCTGACAGCTCTCTCTGAAAGCCTATGGCTTGCCTCCTGCCAAAAACTCCAGCCATCACCACCTCGTTCAACTTTGAATAAAAATCCAAGGCCTATTTTCTTGCCAACAGGCTACCAATCGTCTTATTTAAAGATTAAAAAGAGTGAATTGAAAAACATCCACACAATTTTGTTTTATACTGATATGAAAGTAGCACCACCTGCTACTGCAGGATTACAGCACCATTTTTCTCCGTAGTGCCCTGGCTGTGTAAATGAGCAGAGCTTTTTTACGGTATTTAAACAATATCCCAGACTGCACTGGTGCTCTGCGGCCCCTTATCCCTCATCTGTTAATAATGCTGCACCGGCAGCCAAAGGCTTCAGAAGTTGGAAAGAAATACACTTACAGAAAACAGAAAACAAAAATAGCCAAAGCAGCTACATTACATGTACATGGCAGTATCTATCTAACACTTTCAGTCCCTAACAGAAAGGGAACCAGGCTAAGGAAAACAACGGAGGTTTATCTAATGTACCTCCATATGCTTTGTTGTACATCAAAGCCCATTTCTCCAATTATATGATTTATAAACCCCATACAAATTCTGATTATATTCATAAAAAGTTAAGGTTCAATAAAGTAAAGTGCAAAACTTACAAATTTAGTCAATTTAATTCCATTAGGCAATGCTTGTTTAAATACTCATTAACAAACGGGTTGTAAGTAGTTGAAAAAATGAACACTTCAGAGAGGCACATTTTTTCTATATATAATTTTTTTAAACTGACTTTCCCGAAAGCCCTTTTCTGGTGGGAGCAGCTCAGACGTCCATCATGACTGTTTCAGAGTATCTCAGGACCCTTCGATGCCCAACAGAAAAAACACACACTCTGGCATGTTGCTTGTATTACGTACATCTGAAAACAAAACTGTAAATTAAAAATGAAAAAGAAACATTAGTGTTACATAGCAGCATATGAAAATTTGGACCTAAAAATACTTGGAATCACGATGTGCATAGTCATTACTTGGAACAATGGACTCCTTTCTGGAGTTTTTCTTAACGTTGCCACTTCTGAAATAAAGCATGCCGTGATGCTGTGAGCACAATTCCCAGATTGAGACTGGTCTACAATAAGTTATTCTACATGAAGGCTGAGGCTGCTATCTGCATTATGTAACCCAAATTAATAACACTATGACTTCCCTAATCAGATGATGCCACGCTTCAGCCTGGAAGACTGCAATGCAAGTAAAGTTCATGAACCTGGCGGTCCACTTCGAAACAAAAGGCCTTTTTGTTGGGGTTTTTTTCCTCATGGTTTCCACCACACTTTTGCACTGATGTTACCATCAGAGAGAAGGAAGACACTCACCAGAAAGTGACTGGAAGGCATGCCGGTCATGTATAGCAACCCCCCTCCTGTTGAATTAGTTTTTTCAATAGCACAAACTGTATATAAATAAATCATTTGAGTCTCTACTGGTAAGCCATGTTGTTACTGTTTTTTTCTTCTAATCACAGAACAATAATTCATCAATGACGCACTGAGAACCCACTCTCCTGCCCCTGCTGTTTCTCTCCGTACTAATGAACATCTCATAAATATTCTGTAACTCAGCTGGCTTTAAACAGTAGATGAAGACAAGACAGCTCCTTGCTTTATTCACTTTGCCAATGAACCTTGCGGTTACATTTCTGGAGAAAAGTTAAATATTTGGGGGGATTTTTTTTTTCAGGATAGGATTACATATCACCTGTCATGATATCACTTTTTTTTCCCATGAGCTACTTACCTGAGGCATGCAAGAAATGGGTGTTACTGTCAAAATGCAAGACAATGTCTATGACTGTATTCTCTAGTCTGAATGGAGCGGGAAATAAAGAAACTGCCTGAGGTCATATCAGGCCCATGAGTACAAATCTCAAACATTCATTAGACTGTTTTAAATGTCTCTTAGCCAAAATGCTGGCTGAAAAAGAAAGTTTTTTTAGAGTACACAGGGGGTGAGAAAAATATGTTTCCTATTGAAATGAGAAAAAGACTGTAATATCAGTCCATTTAGAAGAAAAAAAAATTAAAAAGGGGACCAACCAATTTTATTTCATTGCCATATGTACTGTACCTGTCCGGATTGAAACTGAGGGCAGTTTAAGCCACACCCAGTTATGGAGCCGCTGCAAGCTTCACAGCGCCCCACAGGAGCCCCACAGTCTCACAAGAGCTGCCCTCGCGGCCATGCATATACCCCACCCCCTGCCCTGGCACCGTGCAGACAACAGCCGGCAGCTGACCGCCACCACCGGGCCAGGCCTGGCCGTGGGAGCCCCTGAGCCTCAGGCTTTTCGGCTCATCTTGTATGGCTGGATGCAGACATCTCATCATTGCGATACGACCTCGAGAAGGTCTGATACAGGTCTGATAGGTGCGCCATCCAAGTACCAAGCAAGCTCAGCTTCCAAGGTCTGATGAAACTGGGTGTATGCACAGTGATGTGCCCAAACGTTCCTTTCAGCTAACACTTGCCCAGTCCCCTCTGCCCTTCTGCAGGTCACATTGTTCTGTTCTGCTGTGAAGCACAGCAGCCATATCACCCTGCAACTCACAACTGGCAACCCACTGAAGCTCAGCAGGTGTGAGCCTGGTCAGTCCCTGGATGGGAGATCTCCTGGGAAAAACTTACGTTGCTGCTGGAAGAGGTATTAGTGGGGCCAGCAGGGGGCGCTCATCCTGCAGTCTGTGTGGGTCCTAATGCCCCAGTATAGTGATGGGGACACTATACTGTAAACAGGTGCCGTCCTTCGGATGAGACGTAAAACCGAGGTCCTGACTTTCTGTGGTCATTACAAATCCCAGGGCATTTCTCAAAAAGAGTAGGGGTGTTACCCCAGCGTCCTGGCCAAATTTCCCATTGGCCCTTACCAATCATGGCCTCCTAATAATCCCCATCTCTGAATTGGCTTCATTACACTGCTCTCCTCCCCACTGATAGCTGATGTGTGGTGAGCGTTCTGGCGCACTATGGCTGCCGTCGCATCATCCAGGTGGATGCTGCACATTGGTGGTGGTGGAGGGGAGACCCCATTACCTGTAAAGCGCTTTGAGTGGAGTGTCCAGAAAAGCGCTATATAAGTGTAAGCAATTATTATTATTATTATTATTATTATTATTATTATTATTATTATTATTATTATTTAGGCTGCAAATTGTTCTGTACTTCCTTGTCATCTGCCTCTTCCTCCTGCCTTCCGTCGGCCTTGTCGTCTTCCTCCCTGCCACTGACATCACAACATTCTGTAAACTCTTTCTTTCAAGACAAACTGTACATGGGATTCCTGTGCAATTCCCAGATAGATTTTACACACATAAACACATATTTAGCTCTAGTTAAGGTTCATTATATTCATTCATGCATATTTGTCAATAACAAATCTTCAAAAAAATCACTGAACTTTCTAACCTTGTACAAGCTTTGTGAGCTTTGTTTTTGTTTAGATCTGTAACATGCTCTTTGGTATTTCCTATTTCAAAATAATTTCAAATTTCCCTCACGGGATTAATAAAGTATCTATTAGACAACTGTTTGCAGAGTCAATTTTGGATTAAATGTGTTAATCTGTCACTATTTACATGATAATTAAGTGGATATGTAAAGTTTGTCATCAGCAATTACTTATTCATTATGTGTTTTTACAGGTAAAACACATATATACTGTATATAGAAATTTAGTTTTCTCCGTGATTCTGAGCTTTCAGTGCTGGCTTTGTTATACTATTTTTCTTCATTTATATAAAAATAGGATTTTGACTATAACATGCATTCCTTCATTTTCAGTGTAATATAAGGGGATAAAAATAGTTATTGTTTTATATTTGAATGTGATGAAATTCATACATAGGTGGATAAACATAGGTCTGGTTCTCCTAATTGACTACTTATCCCAATTGTTTTTGCCTCCGGGCTGCACTATACCACACTTTACCTGGAAGAGATGGTTTCTTTTTCAGAAAAGAACAGAAAAACAACTTTGCAGTACAATCCTGTTTCCCTGCGGTGCTGTCTCCTAACAGTAACCTTCCTTCTCCTGCTCTTAAACCCTGACTACAGCTGCTTCGGCCTCATGTTTGATTAGGACTTAGCCCACTGCTGACATATTATCTCTGGACAGGCCCCTGACTGTGCCAAAAAGAACAAGTTAAGCAAAGGATTAACCAATACACTCCCACTAATGCAGTCAAACTGTCACAGAGATCAAAGGCACTCACAGGAGATTGAAAGCAATTTAGGCAGGTGTCCCTACATAAATTAATGCCCTGACAAATACTTAAACACTTATCTTCTGAAGGGACAACATCACTTTCCTTTCATATTCTTTATGCTGAATAATGTGTTTCATGTGTGTAACACACTTAAAGCACAGTCTTCCCTTTAATCTTCCTCCCTGCCATTGACATTACAACATACTGTAAACTCTTTCATTTCTACCACCTCGTGGTTTACAATAAAAGGTGGGCAAACAGGAGGCTGAACGATGTTATTGCTGCTTTTACAGAAGGAGATTAACTCAAATGTCACTTTGTTTAAGGATACCATACCCTTTATTAAGTTTTGATTTAGCCTTTACAGTACTATATATCATATTATATAGCCCAATGATACAACCCAGAAGGAGATGTTGAAAGGCTGCCAGTTCCATTAGGTTTTAAGCAACATTAAGCACAATTTTATTTTTATTCCAGGCAGGGATCTTTGTAATTTTATGACTTAATTATAGGTGCATGACATTCTGGTTTAAAAGTACATGTTATTTACTGGAAATTCTGTTAAAATTAATAATGTTTTCGAGCAAGGTGCCATCCCACTCTTTAACAACATATTAAGCCTTAAGAAATGAAAGAACAGTGATGCTTTTTGTACTAATTCCCACTGTTACTTAAAGACTTTCAAGCTAGAATGTGTTATCAAAAATTGCATTACAGCTAGGAAGAAAAAAAGTTTTATTTTGACACTGTGGTGTGTCTAAGTGTTTATTTGAGTAATGTGTTACTTGTGTCCCACATTGCCAGCAAAGCTTTTCTTTGTGTGCATTAATACGTGGAAACCTGGATCTGTTATCAAAGACTGTTGGTGCTCCTCAATCAAAGCTAATGGTCTCCTCCTGTTTTATCTTGCTTTGCTTTCAAACTGATGACTCAACTGGTAGCACATGATGGCACTAAAAAGAAGAAAATCAAATCAAATCAAATCAAATATCTGTTTAATCCAATCTATAAGTGATTCCACTATAGTCTTCACAGCAGCATGTAAAGAACAATTAAAAGCTTTAAACGGGCCTTTTCAAAGTGCATGGTCTCAAACACCCTCTTTTAATAGATAGTGAAGTACATATTTTATTTTATGCACAACATCAAGGTCACGTGCAGATCTCACAGCTGCCAAAATCCTCTCGTTCCACTGCAGATTCACACCAGCTTGATATTAAATTATTGGCAATTGGCTCATTTAACAGTGAGGTAATTCTTACTGAAATAGTTCATGTTTTTGGAATAATAATTTGGAAACATTTGCTTCGCAGCAGAAACCATAAATAATTGAATGTATGTACAAGACTCAAGACGACCAACCGCCAGGGAAGCAGTTGTCCTTGTCTTACAAGCCTTATCTGGTTCCTTGACACTCGTCGGCTGTGTGTCAAATGCAGTATTTTAAATATGAAGATGGGCTGGACAGATGTGCAATTAAAAAAATATCAGAGCAATAGTCACACAACTGCTAAACTAAGTGACTGGTTCTCATTAAGGCATCTGACTCCCAGCTGGCCAGATATACTGCAGGTCAGCTGTAGTTCAACTGGAGGTCTTGTGATCAGGGCCTCGGTTCAAGACAGAGATGAATGATGACTGCAGGGTAAAAGCCAAAACCATAAATTGAATCGGATCTGACCCACAGCTCCTATAAAGCTTATTTACATTTTCACATAGCGCCCACCTTTAAACTTGTATGTTGAAGAATTTCAAAGCGGCATAAAACAGTGATGTATGGCATGCCTTTTCAAGGCTTACACAGCTTAGCCCTTTCTGACCTGACTGTCTGCTGTGTTCTCTATTGTAGTGCGCATTCAAAAGGATCTTTCAGTAATTGTGTATTCGTGCAGCGGAATTCTATTTATATTTTTGTAGCTGCCTCTGTGGATCACCTGCGGTGAATTAGCTCTGAGCCATTCAGTAGTATTTTAAAACTTCACACGCAGCTTCTTTGATTCCTACTATAAACTCTTCTCCACCTCCACTTCAAATGAGTGAAATGGAACTTGTCACTGAATGATGGAATACTGGCTGTGTAGGTCTGCGCGTTGGATTGGAGACTAGAAATGGGATCCCGATGGATGTCCATATCGAAAGCAAATAAAAGCTGATATGTGACGAATGTCCAGAGGGAGAACAAGACCCAGCAAGAAATCCGTCAAAACCTCAGAACAGGCACCTGGAATCAAAGCGCAAGCAGTTCAACAGGATACATACGCTCGTTATCAGTCAGCACAGGTTTAACTTTACTTGTTAACCACCAGAAAGTTCAGTTTTGTTTCAATGGAGTTGCGTAACTAGCTCAGGAAAAACTAAAAAGCCACCACGAGGGTAGGATGTGCAAACGCCAATACTTGTGACGTGAAATGAATAGCTGCCACCGTGAGAACTTTATACATGTAAAAGCTAAAATAAATAAATACGTAAATAAAAACCCAACACCCTGTGGCTTCACTTTCCAGTGGCCTTTGCACAGACTGTTTGATCTTGACGCCTGGAGTGAACCTGTGTTTGGACAGGCACAGGGCGGAGTTGCCAGGCTTGTGACCATGCCAGCGAGCTCAGACCACCTCAGGGCAGGAGCGCAGGGGTCCCTCTGTCCGCCGCAGCGCGGACTATCTCGCCCCAGCGATAGTGAAAAAGCCACAGGGTTGTTACAGACCGGTGCGGAAGTTCCAGCTGGCAATAAATACAGAGAGACTGTGCAGTGCAGCCACATACCGTAGCACTGTAGCAGTGAACAACAATGTGACTGAGTGCTGAAGAGGTGCAGTGCACTAAACCCAGCAGGACCTGGACAGAGTCATTCAGCAAAAGGACCAAGGCCAGCAAAAGCCTGAACAGCAACAGTGCGATTCCAGCGAAGCAATTGCATAATAATCTCTAGGCGATAAACACTTCATGCAAACACTGACCATCAATTCATACACACCATAAACTTTTTATATAAACTACAGTTCATGGAAAAGACCTTGTTCTCCTCTTCCACGTAATCCATTGTTGAAAATAATGGCTCATGTATCACTGGCAGTTAAGAGTTGTGTTATAAAATAAAACAGTTATTTCAACACTGACCTGTCAAGAAAAGGGAAAAAGAAATTATATATATATAAAATCATTCAGCTCATTTTCTGGAGTGGGAGGGGATGTATGGCCTCATGTGAGAAAGGGAACATGCCTAAGTTATTACTGTAAGAAGGCAATCTGTCAAAGCTGGGCTGTTTTGGCATGGCGAATACCACTGGTGAGATCAGAGAGTCAGATTCTGCTTGCAATTACTGCTAAAGGACCTTGGACGCAGGCAGCCTGCTATCAATTATTTCCCTGGCCTCAGACACTTGGACCTGTCAAATTCTTACTGTCTTCTGTTTTGTAGCAGTAAGGAAAGGGCTCTCTACAGCTGACTCTTGAAGACTTTTGAATAGTGTATGTATGCCATTAACCATGTAATTAAAATCACACAGTTCCTGAATGATTCACGTGATAGGGGATTATTAATAAGGGAGAAAAGAAAACATGTTCAGCCTGACAGCTCTGACCTGCAGGTTTATGTAAAAACGCACAGTTTTGCAACGCGCAGTGAGAACCTGCTGTACTGTGCTTTGCGAAATGAAGATGACAGCCTGTAGGTCTTGCCATGGAGCACTGCTGATGATCAGATGTTTCAGATGTTAGAGTCAGACATGTCAGAGAGCCGCTTTACAGTAGGTCTTCTTTCAGAGGAACATGGTGCGGAAAAGTAGAACACGTACTGTAGCTGCAACCTAAGTTCTTGACTGAAGAAGCTTATTTTCAGAAAATTCTCTGTGAAGACTTAGTGGATAAAGGACAAAGGGAAATTAATTATTTTTTTCCAAAGCACTGACAGTATTTTGGCCTGGCCTGGTTAACCCAGCCCCCAGGCAGACCCTGGATCATTGCAGGGCTGTTGCTTTGGCAAGAAACAGCCCATTTCCTTCACTTCTCTGCCAAGTCTTGTGTCTTTATAGCTCAAAATTACATTCTTATGGTAAGCAAATGTGCACTGAAGCAATATTTGAGTTGCATGAAACTGTCAAAAGGCAATCAAGAAAAAAATGTCATCATTTCACTCAAAAAAAAAAAAACAATGCCTTTGGCCATAATGGATACTTCAGTGAATTTTTCTCCTTAAGCTTCAATACTGCAGTTCTAGATGGACTTAACTGTAATACATACCGCCTACCCACTACTTCATAAATACTCTAAATAGACATAGGCGCATGCTGTTTACGCACATGAACATTCATCAGCTTGCTGATGGGCCATTTCGTCCACAGATCTCCATCCAGATGGCATTTGGATGTGCAATCTAGAGGCAAAGTCTTCTCTAATCCCCCCACAAATGGGAGAAGACAAAGAACATAAAGGGACTAAGCGGAGGCACAAGTCCTGAAAGCGAATCCTTAACGAGGACGGTCAAATTTGGTACAGGGCACTCTGATGTATCACACTGAAAGTGAGAAATGTGAGACCTTCGTTACCAAGAGAGACAGCTGGGGCTACAGCTATTCACTGGGATACAGAGAAAGGTCAGAGAGGCCTGTGAAGTCCGTCCACATCAAACAGCTGAGTCGCTCGGTTTCTTGTACCCAGCACTCAGCTATACCTGTACAACAAAGGCAGCACAACTGCTTCTTTCTATATCCTTCTGATGCATAGTAACTAGACAATGTATGTACTGTACATTCAACCAATACAAGCATGCGCATGTATAAGTTTGTGTAATGTATTTATAATTCTCATTTAGCTAAATTACTTAACAGCTAGTTCTCCTTTTTTTATTCTTGTAACAGAAAAGTTCTCCCAGTACTCTTCATTTTTTAGAAGATTTTCATTGAAGGCTACCTGAAATACTGGATGAACCTTCACAGTCAGACTTGAGAGAATGCACATTTATTTATCTGCAAAAGAAATGAAATAAAACCCTCCATGCTTTCATTTTCATCAAAAAGCTAATTGGTAAGGCACATTTAAACTGCTGCATGTGTTGGATGTTTGGTAGATAACAGATTTAATATTAAAGGACCTTGATCACCTCAACCCATAAGGCACTTGGCTTCACAGGCTCCATACATGTCATTGATCATGCATACAAGCAGATGTAACTTAAGCTTATACAAAGTATGAGCTTATAAAATGCTTAAATGAAGCAAATTCATATTTCCTTACCTGTACAGCAAACACTATCCCACTTTGATCATGTGACATCACAGTATAATGTGGTAAGACATTTCTTTTCCCTTTTTATGCATCTCATGCATTTTGTTTTTAAGAGAAAATTAAAGTTTCATTTCTAAGCCTTAAGTTTCTTTATCTCTGCCGTCCTCAATAGGGTTAGTCATGCACGGAGAAGGCTTTAGAACTTTCCAAAGACTGGGTTTAAGGCACAGGGAAATGTAGATTGTCAGAGCCCTTTGTGAGGGGTTTACTGCTTAAACCCATTGCCCTGTACATTTGTGACCCTTTTTTCAGAAATTCAAAAGTTTCTTTCGACATCAAACTCAGGATTATCTTTGATTTCCTCCTAGGTGAAAGGAGTTTGAATTCCCAAGCTGTTAGATCTGTCAGACAAAAGGGGGGAAATGTTTAGTCACTATATTTATTAAGGCTGGGCTACCTCTTGTCAGAAGTATTTTTCCTCCACATGCTAATTAACAACATTTACAAACCCCCCACCCCTGCCTTGGGTCCTGTCTCCCCTTCTGAGTGTCAGGAACAAGAATTGACAATTCCAGGCAAAAACGATTTGCATGCAAATTCAGATCAAAAGCAAACCCGTGGCTTCAGGTTGTCACTTTTTTACTACAGTTCTGACACTTCCCCATCA
Source organism: Lepisosteus platostomus (assembly GCF_059453375.1). Taxonomy (NCBI): domain Eukaryota; kingdom Metazoa; phylum Chordata; class Actinopteri; order Semionotiformes; family Lepisosteidae; genus Lepisosteus; species Lepisosteus platostomus. Next base: position 18,566,900 of record NC_142616.1, on the reverse strand, counting down.
GTGTGAAAAAATGGGGGAATCATGGATACTTTATGACCACTCCTTTAAAAAAAGTGGATAAAGGACCCCTTTCAAACCTCGGTTTCCATCCCAAGGCAATGTGGGAAAATGTATCCTAAGATTAGACTTGCCATGTGCTGAATCCAGACAGCCACTTGTACCGGCCTCAAACTAGGAATTGTGCAGTTTTTCCGACTGTGAGGACGATCCTCTCATACTGTAGTTTCTTAGACAGCTGTCTTTTAAGGGTAGATATAATAGTAATTGCTAAACTGATCATGATGGAATGTTTTCCCTCTACACACTACACATTTGCAACATAAGTCTTAATAAGAAAATATGCAAATGAATACAAAAAAAACTAGAGGGGAAGGTCAGTTTACAAGATGGGATGCAGGTACAGCAGACCTCCCACTAGAGGCCGCTATACAGACACTGGTCACTGCAAATAGCCACAGTGGGTGTTAATGGCTTCATTATTGGATAATTAGCATAGGATTTATAATTTCACATATGGATGTAATTAGGCCTTTGTCTAGAACAGAAAAGGTGTGCATGTGATAGTGGTGCCTGAGAGTTTTTCTTTCATTGTGAAGGATCCTGAAAAGGCCTACGATAATGCCTTCTGCACTAAGTTTGACAGCCATCTTGAGTTTCTGCATTTTTGAGTGTTCAGACCTGTGGGACTGACCTGGCTCAGGGTAGGTCCTATCACAGCTAATAACAGCAATGGTCCAACCAGTGGATAATACACAAATATTTCTGACAAAAAAGTACATACTGCACTAGTTAAAATTCCAGGCCTCAACATCAGAATTCTTTCAAAAGCAAGGTTAATGCCATGTTTGTTCTATCTCCTTGATGTGAAGCATCATCAATACCATGTTCAAGCTGTAAGCCTCAGGCCATTCTGCAAAATCTCCACTCAACTCTCAGATATTTAATCCAAAGCATTTTGCTTCTGCGAAAGTTAAAACATGCTAAATTACTACTTATGTAATGTGTGTTAATAAGCTTGCCTTTAACCAACAAGCTGCACACAAAAAAAAACTATCCTCAATTAAAACTGTAAGTAATTTTTCCCAAATCCAAATAACTATAGAACACAAATCTTAACACATATGGAAACCACACCAGAATTCTGAATCCAAGCAATAGGAAACCCTTATGCACAAATTAACTGCATCAAGAAATATTCAAGTATTTAATGATCACTTAAGTGTAAACTTAATTGTATACTGAGAGGCATTAAAATGTAACATTTGCATATTGGAACCAACTTTTGTAATATTTTTAATGCCTCACTGTTTGTAATTATTCATATGTCAATATTGAAACTATTTTTAACATTATTCATTTGAATAAATACCTCATTTTCTATGGTTTCTTTTTGTGTTTTTCTAGTTGTGGAAAGTAATGGTTAGCAATACCACCTCAAACATGCACAAACCAAAAAAGCTTTCATGTACATTTTACTGGCAAAAACAAAATGTTAATGTGGTTCTTAAAAATGAAAATGTTCACAAAACTGCACCAAAGACCGTAGATAAGATCTAATACCTTTTTATTTTATTTTTTTTTTGTTTTTTGGATGTTCAGTATGAAAGGCAGGGGTGGCCTTGTTAGTAATAAAATAATAAAACAAGACCTTCCAGGGCTACCAAACTGAGTAAACAGGTCCCACACATGTTCCAAAAAAATATGAAACATAAAAAGTTTAACTCACAACAGGGACTTATTTTATTATTTATGACATCATAGTGCTTCTGTCGCTAAGTGTGTGATCATACTGTATGTATGATGTCATTGTCACAGTATGGCCATGTCATTGGAGGTCTCTGGCTTCTGACACAGTTCTATGGGATTTTGTTCTCCATATACCTTTATATCTGTAATAAGCATGGACATTTTATACAATACCACCCATGAAAGAAAGAACATGCAAGTTTCTTCTTTTTAAATGCTTCTTTATATACAAAAGTTAAAAGGCTGTATTATTGGCAGCTGGCCACAGATTAATCAGAGCTTTGTTATATTGCATGGAATGATTGTAAACGGTAACATTTCAGGGAACAGAAACATTAATTTTTCCTTTATAAAGAAGCTTTAGAGCAAAGACTGTGGCAGGGCAGGGCTGGCGGTACAAGATTTGAGCAGAAGCTTCAAGGGGACCTTAACCCATGAAATCATTCTGTCCTGAAGCCAGAACCTCACCCTCTTGCTGCTGTATAAATAGATTCTCATGACAGGGTAATTCATCTCGAGCCATGAAAACATCAACTTTAAAAGAGCTTGTGGAGACCCGGTGCTTGTTAGGGCCAGATCGGCAGCCCAGATGCCTGGGATGTAAACTCATGAAGAGAAGATTAATTTATCTGTCATCCCTGACTTTGACAGTTGTTGTAAATCTGATTATCTGCGTGCAGGGGTGAGAGAAGAGCAGTGGACGTTAGGATTTCAAAAGAGTGATGTTAAGAAATGTTATTCATGACTTTATTCCTCGAGGAATAGGTTTAAGGTTGTAGTTCTGGGCTTAGGCATATTATTAAGACTATATTAGCATGCATTTCCTTGTAACCCTATTTTTTTTTTATTTCTTTTCAGATGGCACATGCTCATAAAAAGCAGAAAGGATACTGAATAGAAGTAGTGTCAGAAAGACCATTTGGTCAGCTGATTGATGGTAACAAACATCCCAAGGAAGTCTGATCCTGTGATGATCTGTGTATGAGCTGTGCTTTTCATTCTTACAGACACTGTTAAAGTTGATGTCATGGCCTTTTCTTCACTTGTGGATGACATAGCTCTCTTGTAAATGGAATTACACTTGGGAACAACACGTCATTTAATATTTTAATCTGCTGAAGGGGAAGCCACTGTTTTGTAAGAAAATAAGAGAGATAAATACATATTATCCTCTCTGGGTTTGATAAGGTATTTTTTGATTAGTCAAGTGCCAGTTTCTAAAACTGCAATTTCAGGAAATACGTTTGAGCAGAATGGGAGGTCTTTGGATCAAATATGGGTTTTCCTGTTTTGCTATAAAAAGACAATTTGTTCTACACTAGTCAGTGTAGACTACACTGTGCCATGTGAAAGCAGCCACACTCCCTTGGTAAAGAGTGAGCCTCCAAAGTCATGGTACAGTGACAATGCAAGGCATTCATTATTTACATCTTGTTGCACAAACACAGAGGTATGGCTCAAATTGAACAAGTGGGGCTGGCTTTATCAATTCTTATTAGAGTGATATTCCTTCATAAAATTACTTTAGAAAATAAAGCATCTGAGAATAAAGAGCAACGAACTGGAACTTGCCTGAAAGATCTGTGAAAAGAGCCAAGTGCCAGGTGTATTTACACATTTTTTTTCTTTTTGGATTTTTCGATTGTTCATTGGATGAAAAGAATATACTGTAGCTGGCAATCTAAAGTTGTGATGGTATCCGCCAATATCAAGACTGCATCACCGGTCTGAGTGAATACAAAAAATCATATTTTATGTTTCTATTATACATTTGTGGTGCTGGTGTGGGGGTATGATTATCTTCTACGTAATGATTAACTAAAGGTTCTTGAAAAGGACTCATGAATAAAGTTGTAATAATATTATTGTTTTTATTATTTCTGCTGCTATAAAAAACAAACTGAAATCCTACTCCCACCCATAAAAATATGTATGTTTGAACATGTATATATTTCCAATTATAGAACGGTGCACGCACACAGACACATTTCTCTTAATATCTTTTTTGGAAGGGCCGGTAAAGACAAGCAGACAGCAAGATGAAAAGGCTTCCACCTCTGCTCTGAGCAGGTAAACAGTGGCTCAAAGCTGCGCTTGTTTATTACACTCAATAAAGCACTCCAAAATGACAAATCTGCAAATTTACCCACAGGCTCTGAATAGGTTAAAGAAATTGTGTTATTAAAAAGTACAGGAAATGGGCACTAAAGCATTCATGAATTTAGTCATCCCTTACACTACGGACGGAACAGAATGACATTCCCACGGAGGTAGATTCGGGTGCAATTCATCTTAAAATGGATTGTTCTGTCATCTCAACTAACACTTACTGAAAGCACCTATCAATACTTTTTGTCAAAAACTGCTCAATGTGTAAAATTGTTCCATCAATCTCTATTTACATAAAACAAAGTAACTTTCAATGCTATTCACAAACAGAACTCTGGAGAATCTTTACACTTTGAATTGAAGGGTTATTTAAAGAGGAAAAGACAAGCTTCGTGATTTATCAGAAGCAGGCTAAAACAATATCTGCAATATACTGTAGACGCACAGTGATGGACTGCAGAGAGGATAAATACAATAAACTGTTAAACTAACACTCAAACCCAAAGATAGATTTAATGCCGTGTCAAATTACATTGAAATATTACTCTTTCAACACATTCATGGTAAGAAAAGCTAAATGCAAATGTCAGTGGATAATGATAAAAGAAATTAATACAAACAACAAAGCTAGTGTCTTCACATATACACATAAAATCTCTGAAGTCACAAATGATGTCCCACATTACAGCTTCCACTTATATATATAAACCATTTAAAAAGGTACATCTAGGCTGATTTAACTACTGAATGACAGATGAAATTCATAACATTCACGCAAGATGGTGAGAAAGAGTATTTTTATTTAGTCCTTTACTTAACCAAATACATTTATTTATTTTTATTTACAAAGGACAACCCGTTGGTGACCCATTTAAGAACATTAGAAGAACATAAGAACAGTTACAAATGAGAGGCTGAAACATAGCTTATTGATCACCGGCTCATCCAGCTGTTTCTTGAAAGAGACCCAAGGTACAGTATTAGCTTTAACAACATGGCTGGGTAGGATGTCGCACACTCCCACCACCCTTTGTGTAAAGAAAGTGCCTCCTGGTCTCAGTTTTATACTGCTGGTGAATGTTACAGGTGCAGCAGGAGTTTAGCACTCTGCTTAAGAGTTCAACAGCAGCAATCGCAGTCCAGAGTTCAGAGCTCTGACCATTCTTCCACAAAAGCTGCCTTGAGGATCAGGGAAACAATGTTTGAAATGTAAGCCTACAAGAGAAGACAGGACTGAGAGAAAGGCAGATGATATGATTTGGGATAGTAATGCTCATGCACTAACACAAGTCATGGTAAAAACTGCAAGTATGTTTGCAAAGCAACCGAGAGGATTCATACTGATAGATTGCTGTCTTTTATGGAAAAGGTTTTAAATTTCTGCCCTCGCCTCCTCAGAATTCTGTCGATGTGAATGTCCGTTGGGTGAGAATTAGGACTGAATGTTCAAAACAGGTATAGCAGTGCAGCAGAGTGTTTAGGGCACGTGCAGGTGAAATTGCTAAAACAGAGGCTATTTTAAAGTGAAAGTTTTGAACTTCAAATGTCAACAAAACATGTCCCTTGTATTTTATGAGAAGGTTAGAAGCTTAATAAATACTTGCTTGTATGTGAATCTACGGTGTATCCTTCCTTTCTGAGCTATACCTCAGAAAATGCCCCCACCATCCCCCGTCCACCCACCGTTTGAACCATCAGTCTATATATTTTAATGTATTTTTTGAAGACTTTCCAAAATTATTTCCTCCATTAAAATGGTTTATTATGTAACATGCAAAAAAACATTTTTTTTTTCTGAAACTAGCTCTCCACATTGCAAATCATCAGTCATCGGAACACTCAAGCTTCTAACAATAGGCGAGTCTTCTCAACGATGTCTGGAGAACAGGTTATGGTACAGCACTGGAAGAGCCGCGAGACGATTGTGAAAATCCATACATGGCCCGGCGATTAATTTGTGTAACAGGCTGAATGCTCAAACAAGCAGCCTTTTCATTCGTCTAAATTCCACAATTTTCCGTTCTGTCCTTTAGGAATTCTACGGCTCGTCCAGCCTAGACAGGAAAAGTGCAACTTTACTTCCTGACTTTATGCTGCACATGATCACAGCAAATCATTTCACTTACTCCAGCTCAAGACCAATGCAGCTGGAAATGTCGGCAGATTTATTTAACGATGTCATTATAGAATGTATTACTGTATGTGTGGGCATTGTGCATGTATACAATTACACAATTGGCTTTCATGTTAAATGCAAACGTTTTGCTAAAACGTTTTCTGAAGCCACAACATTTTACTGGAGGCTTTTTGAGTCGCATTGCAATCAACAAGAAAGTCTGAAGATAAATGCCATACTGTACCAAAACACTAATCAAATCTCTCAGAAAATTGTGTAGACACGATTATCTACTGGAAGACTTAAGTCACTTCCAGGCAGTAATTACCTAACATTTGGAACTCGGATAATATTGTTATGAAATGGAACGTCTTGAAGCTGCGAGATCTTTAAGTCGCTAACATGCACTAGGTGCAGTAAACTCCAAAGTGAACCTTTATACCCCCCCGTGCAAACATCCCAGTCATCGCATCTACAGGACTTCAAAGCTTCCGCTGCTTTTTCAGGCTGCAAGGCCCTGCTCCATTTCTCAACTCGCTGCTCCTCCTCCTGCAAGCGAGCAGACGCTGCTAGCACAATAACAAGCCAATAGCTGAACAGTTGTATAACCGAGACTGACGCTTTCATCTGACAGCTAAAACTGGCGAACGAATTCAAATTTTATTAAAAACTCACAAACTAGCAACTTGCAAAATGTTGCACCGTCAGCAACAGAAAATCGATGCTTTTCTGGGTATATACTGTAACAAACAGTACTAGAAAATAGCTTTTTAATAGATCTTGAAATGAGAAAAGTTAGTTTTTTTTAAAGTAAACAAAATGGACAAATTACGAGTTTCAAAATATTTCACATGCGATGCACATCCTTAACTTTTCCGTAGGCTAGCATATTATCAACGTACCAGATATATCATGCAAGGAGATGGTTCTTAATTTATATTCACTGACAGACGTTTCGTGTCTCTTAATTATTCGAGGGTATTGAGTTTTAATTTTTTTAAAAAGACTAAATCACAGTAAGTCTCCGTTGTACATGAATGCAACTGCTATGCAAGATCACAGAATTACTGTTTCACCAGAAAGAAAACAAAACACACCTGACCTGCATGCTGGAGCACATAAGGGATTACCTAGGACTACTGTCAACTGCTGAGGCTCTATTCCCTGTGCTGGTGAGGAAAGAGGAAAAAGACCAAGAACAGATCCTGGGGCAGACCCCGGGCAGGAAGCAAAAGAAGGATGCTGCAGGGATACCTGACACGCCACGAACCAAAAACCGCAGGTCCTTGAATTTTACATGCGGCTAATGTCTTAAACCTTAGCCCGATGCAACACTGAGCTTTATTTCCATACACCCAACTGTAAAAGGATCTGAAGCATCAAAATAAGTATGTTCCAATGAGGCCGCAATCTCAAGGACTTTGTACCCCAGCTGTGCACTTAGGGTATGGGCTTTAAGGGGCAGCAAGACTTTGATTTGACTCTGTGGATCAGCCCTGCAGTGGCGATTCTAGTCCTGAGTTTGAGTTTATCTACAACACAGCCATTCCACCATCTTTTTACATAGAGAACTGGGATCTATCCTGTCAGGAGGACTGGAACACAGTCCTACAAAGGAACTTAGCCCTCAATACATCCCAGAAACTCCAGCACCAAGTTCAAAGACACTGCAAGGATTTCCCTCACCTTCGTTTTTCCTTTTCACCATTCCGATCAACCTCTCCTACAGTCCTCAATGGTACAATATTAGTTTCCGAACATCAGTCAGGTCCTTTGACAAAAGACACGTCTCCTACTGAGCTTCAGATGAAAAACACTTCCCGATCCGAACAGAACGTTCCTTCGAGAGTTAAAGCAGAGAGGTTAACAAACTGCTACACACGTGACGGCTCAATAATGAAGAAAAGCTTTCACAGCAATAATTAAAACGTTATAGCTAAACAAAACTTTTCTAAATGATGGGCTCATTATTCTTTCTGGCCAGCAGCTGACAAAGTTTGTTTGGACAAGTGCGGAAAACTTGGGGGAAATAAATGGCCCAGTCAGTCTTCTGCAAACCCTCACATCCACACAGGTACTCTTTAAACAAGCCATTGCTGATAGAAAACACACACTTCTCCTTATTCTGGCAGTAAAATAAAGCTCCTTGTCACACAAACTCAAAGGCAAACTCAAAGCATTTAGTACACCACCAGCACATTAGAAATATACTGGATTTTTTATTAGGCGTTTTAGTTCTGCATTTATTTTCGAACAATCACGGATGTGTGAAGATGGAAACGTAAGAATGTTTATACTGTTATAAACATGACTCTCGTGTAAAATCAACATGGGAAAAGAGCAATCTGAGGAGACAGCCTTAAGAACGCTTGCCCTCTGATGTGGCAATAGATTTCAGAAGAACGCGGCTACTTCTCCCATTATACATGACAGCATCACCATTTTTTACTATGCAGGAGTTAATCCTTAATTTAAATTAATCCAAACTGAACATAATTAAATAACATTAAATCTAGACTTGAATAATCATTTCACCATTTAAAGCAAATGGTGGTTTTAATTAATAACATCAATATCTTATAAATGACAAAAATGCAATTCTGCACAACTAACAATTTCTTCAAACTTCTGTTGTTCCCGATCTACATAACTTTGTTTTTATATAAAACGCACCAAAAAGGTAAAACTTATTTTGCCAAGTGGGCTACAATAACTTAAAAAAGTGGAACTGGCTGAGAACTGGCACATTATTAAGGCCTGAGGATTACTATGAACAAGCCTTTCACAAACTGCGAATTTTATTCATTAAACACACACACACCAGAACTCCACTCCCCTCTCTCACTTGTGCACACACACCCCACTGCAGGAATTCAATTTGGAAACCATCATCTACAGCACAGAGGAGGACAGGAAAGTCATATTGCTATAATGCTCAGATTATCAATCATCTTGACATTTTATTGGCTTTATCACTCTACATACCATTAAAATGATGTCTGGCCCAGAATGTCAGGAGGCAAACATTAAACAGGCCAGGATTAAAAAGCAGGTCCCAAACAGCACACCAGTGAAGTTTCCTTTCCCTCTGAAATTAGTTAGAGCTGACTAAGTAACTGGCTCTAGACTTTAAAGAAATATACAGCCTAAAAGGCACAGAGTCAACACAGGGCTGACAAGCTGATAGGTAATGTCATGTTGTGGCAGCTCCAAACCTCCTAAGGTTGATTTGTCACGTAGTATATATAAAAGAATGATAGCTGGCGGGGAGCTGGAAAAAAAACAATTTGCCTCCACTCAGAATGTGCGCTCCCATCAAAAGCTGTGGGTGAACTCCTTGAAGTTAGGTTGATATGCTAATAACTCAGCTCTTCATAAGCAAATACATTAATATTACCACTTGCGCTATTAAAGTAATTTCAGTGATTCTAGGAGCTCAGAGGAAAGTAAACATCCATAATTCAATAGTTCCTGACAGTTAAAAGGTTGTAAATGGACGTTTAAAATGCTACAGCAGTTGCAAAGCCGGCACAGACAACCATAAAAACTGTTTTTTTTTAGCTCAGGTATGAGAGATCAATGCAGGAATCTGTCTAAAATATGCTGGAAAGAAAAAAAAATACATCTTTAAAACTGACCAGGGTACAGGGTCACCGTGGGTTCAAAATTGTTATAAGGTAATTTGAACAATAGGAGCATGGTATTTAAAATACAACACTTATAACTCTGTAGGTTTCTGAAATATGGGAACATATATGTACACAAAAGCAATTTGAAAGCATTACTTCAGGATTATTTTATTTGAAAATGTGCAAAGGGAAAACTACTACACCCATTCAAGATGGGTGGATAAAACACCCATCTTGAATGGGTACTGGCAACCAAACAGTGATCATGAACAAAATTTAAAGAAGAACGCAGGAGGTGTACATCAGTCAGGCTTATGGTGACATGGACAGGACACAGGTTGGCAAGGCCTGTGTTTCGAATTTGTGTTTTAAACACTATTCCTATAGCAGTGTCATTCCACAGGAAAAACAACAAAAGCCTGGTACTCCTGGCTCATGTGGTGTTGTTACCAGAGCAAAGGCAGGTAAACAGTGGTGAAATAATGGTGGAAGAGTGGTAAAGCACAGATGGATTGGGCACAGATGCTTCACCTAGGCAAATGCACAGGCGCAGTGCCACCAATGCAAAACTGCCAGTGTAGAGAGCAGATTTACCATGGCAAAGCAGGGTATGAAGTGCTAGATTTTTCTTTTCACACTGATGTGAACTGACGTAAAATTTGCTCTTTCCAATTTGTAGCCTTAACGAGAGCTACCCTGTGTGCCCCTGTGCCCCTCTTGTTCCATGTGCACACACTGGAATCTGAAAGGACATTTCAGGCCCGTGTGGAATGTGCCTTTTAACTTTTATCAGTGCTCCACAGACAATCAACATGTCTAAACAAAGCCCACTGCATGTCATAAAAAACAGCGATACAGCAGAGTTTTACATAATTAAGGGTTTAACAGGCATCATGATTCAATTATGGGTTTGAGACATCAGAAAGCGCATTCAATTTTTAAACTACACTTCACACAACAGTTTGGGTAAGTGTAGTTGTGTTTTTCTGTAACTGGTGATTAATGATTAATTAAATCTCCAAGTCTTGAGCACTGTAATCATAAGATGAACACACTCCTTGAACTTGGGACACATCTTTACAGGGCTAGAAAGCTTTGGGCAACTGCTCATTACAATATTAAGTGCACAAAAGATGACACAGAAGATCACATTTATTGAAAGCCCTTTTAAACTATCTCTTTGTTAGAAACTGTTACAGGAAGCTTCCTGAAACAATTACAACATGGCATTAAAAATGAAACTCCATATAAGTTCAGCTGTGAACAATGTTGTCCTTTTTATCCCAGCGGAAACCCTCGAGACATCCGTCACATTCTCTCAATGAGCTCTGTTCACTAAACATTAAGCCTCGCAGCTTTTAAACATATTTAAATAATTATGAAATCATCATTCTCTTGGCATTTTATGGCACATTAAGACAGGAACGGTTTTTCTTCGTGTAAAGCACACTGCTTAATTGTGGAAATAAAACTGCAGCTGAATAAACTACAATTTAATTTCACGTTTGTCTAAATGGCTAAATATAAAATCCTCTGTAACCTTCAGTGGCACAAATCAAATACTTCAAAGTAAATCTCATATCGTGCAGCTCCCTACATTCTGCATAAAGAGAGCCCCATTTCACTCACCCCAATACTCTATTGTTCCACTGAAATCTTAACATGCAGAAGCAATAAATCAGACAATCGAGAGAAGTGTCTGCATTTCCTAAATTAACTGCACCAACTGGAAAACACAGGGCAGGGGACACTGACACAACAGCGCCAATCTGTCCCTTCTTCTGTATTCTCTACGAGGAAACGATGGTTGGCCTCCATTCATCATGACTCTCAAAGAGGATGTGGATAACACACTATAACTCTTGCTTTAGTGCTCAATAGATCACAAGCCGCACAAAAAATCTCTTACCTTTGCAAGATGGTAAAAACATGCAATGAGATCTGCCAAGTCAAGGCCAAATAGATTCAGAATTGGAGCCACCACCACTATTGCTAGATTAGAAAGGACTCATATGATGTCCCCGATCATTGCAGACAAGCACAACTGAGATGGCAGACGGCTACTGTCAAGCTCCAAGTTGAAAATCCAGGATTTCATAGCAAAATATGCCATGTTTTGAGGTAATTTTACAAACCTTTGTAAAATATTAAATATAGTAAAGAAAACAAAATATCCATTAACAGGACAAATTCACAATATTTTCAGTGCATTTTGTTTATACGCGTATTAAAGAAACTGCCAAGCCGCTGCTGTCCTCTTACTGGTTATCATTAATTCCATGACTCTCAGTCATGTCACACTGTTAAATAAGTCACAGGCCTCATTTCCACTGAGCTATAAAGATAGGTAACAAACTTCAAATTGTCACGTTCAAAAGCCTCAATTTCATGGGCATGTGCATTCTGCACACTTCTCAAGGAAGAGATGAATGTTCGCTCATGCCATCGCAGCCGGTTTGCCTCCATCATCCTTTTTTAGTGATGCAGTGAAATATGTGGACTGACATCCTTCCATGCGACTGCAAATATGCTGGTGGATTTTAGACACTTAAGATGTATACACGGGATCACGTAAAGATCAACATCTGCAATGGCCCTCTGAGTGTCCTTATTCGCTGCCCTGTGTTGCTGGTCTGCCTATCTGGGGTGCGTACTTCCATCAAGCATGGGTGTTGCCAGTCCCTCCTTCACCTGGAGCTCTCTCAGTTCCTGTAACTCCCTCTCCAACCCATCTTCTCTTTCCAGGCGAAACTGGATTTTATGTCCCTTTTCACAGATGCAGTTTGGCTACGGGGAGCCTTCCAGGATACTTCACATTTCACAAACTGCAAATCACAGGTTTAGGGACCATTATTAAAGTGAACAGTTAAAGAGGTTCTGAACGTTAAAAAAAAAAAGTATTCTGTGATTTCCCCCACACTGACCAAGGGAAATCAATCTTTTTGACGGAGACTATAAAAATGATAACAAATCTGGTTACCATCGTAAAAAAAAATATTTCCTACTGATACGTTTCAAACTCATATACTACAATGCAGCCAAACATTTTTGACTTTGACAATCATATTTCTTCCAAGAAACATCGTCTCCATTAAACAGCGTTGATACCGATAATATACAGCTCCAGTGACAGAGGGTTCTCTGTAGTTATTTAAAAAACAAATACAAAACATGAGCCTAATAATGAAATACAAGATTCTCTTTGTTGTTTCCTAATTAAGGAATCCCTCTGGCAAAACTGAGGGGGATTACAAATTCACATGTCAATTTATCCCTTATTAAACTTTTACTAGAAGGGTCAGTTGGCATGAATGATAAATCTCAGGCTCCCTAGCTACATGCCACTGCAACATCCCTGGCTTCTACTTTTAGTGGATCAGTGCTGTCAGCTGTTATAAGCCTCCAAGTCCGCTTCTACATTATTCTGTCATTAACCACTGAAACTTAATAAAGTGAGCAGGCACTTCTGTCTCCTAACAAAAGGAACTGTGAATAGGTTTAAATGGAATTCAACATCAGCTCAGTCTGGCATTAGCACCGCATATTGGAAAAGTGTAAATCTGGGTTTAACAACCATGCTTGTGCAATCAAATGATTGAGGGATCCTTGTAAAACGTCAGCTGGGTTTGATTTTTTTTTTATTTTAAAAATGAGCTATGTCCTTTAATAAAAAAAAACATATTTTATTCTACAAAATAGCATGTGGAATCCATACACTGAATGACCGCAACAGTGCGTGACATTTTTTAGTCATTCCTTAAATAAAACAGAGAGAGAAAACCAGCATTTGCTACAGGTATGCAATTCAAAAGCACGGATGCTGAAGCATAAAGACATAAATACGGCCTGAAAAAAATCAGATTACAGATGAGGCTAATATGATCAAGATTTTTGAATGACTTGATTTATGCAGTGGATCTGTGTATAAATACTAATACACACAATTAGATTATTATTTAGCCCTTTTAACTTTTCTATTCATGTCCAGTAAAACAAAAAGAAAAAAAACTGGCTAAATCCACATCCAAACACTTGCACCGGCCCTCAAGAGAAATTTGCGGTCCTTTCATAGCTTCGAGGTATCCTTTTCTCCCCCATCACCCCGAGCATCCGCTGCTGGCTTCATAACTTCAAAACACAGCTCATGAAAAAATCACGAGGTGCAGGACATGTGTCCCGTGCCCTGATGGCATGCCAACACCAAAGGCCGGAATCGATTTTCTGTAAAGCAGGACCGGATTAGCCTCCTTTAGGGATTACCTACCTCAGCAAGGCCTGAGGCTTTGCTATAAAACTAATAATTAATTTAAGCAGGTTGGGCTGGTTGGAAGAAAGCAGGCACACAACATGCGAGCTACCCGCGCTTGTTTATCATTCAAAACAGACCTCCTCCACAACCCAATTCTCCTTCTACAGCCCTGAAAGCAGAAAGAAAACAGCACAGTAACTGGAGCAAACTCCTCTTGTGGGGCAGATTACACTGCCACTTTCACAGAGTCATCACAGATTGGGAAATTCTTCTGGAAGAATTTTAGCCATTAGGAATTCTGCAAAAAAAAAGAAAAAGAAAAAAAGAGTGTTGCTGTGAAGGTTTAGTAATAAAAGGAAAAACTGCCCAACAGGTGTTCATGAAGCAATGCCTCCATTCACTCAGCCTTACCAGGGGTTATCACCTGATAAATTATAACTACTGAAATTTCTGCTGACGGCTTGAACTCCATTGCACTGTAGCTGTTTTATAAGACGTTCCACATGTTTTATATGCATACAGTTTATAACTTCTCTTTATATTCGTTCAACTCAGCAGATGTCCTAATCCAGGGTAATGTGTTTGTGGAGGCAAACCACGTCTAGGAAAATATCGGCAGATGACCTCAAAAAGACCATCAAGATGTTTTATCACACGCTAGACTAAAGCTATTATAATGAAATGTAACTAACCTGCTGCTTCAGAACAAAAACACACACACACACGCATACACTGGCACCATCCACAGGTTCAGTAAAAGGAGATCTCATGGTCCAAGGCCTACATCCTCATAAACAAACACATTTATACACATCACCTGCAAAAGGAACCTTGCCCAGGAGTTTGTTCACAGCAGTGATACGTTATAGATCGATGACTGGATAAAATACAGAAAGACGTGCTATAAATCCGGCAGGAGGTAAACTGCAGGCAGGAAAGGAGGAATTACGCATTCCAACTGCCAACAACTCTCTCAGAAGTGTCACCTTGCAACCGCTTAACACAGAAGAGTCGAGCAGCATTTTTCTTCCAACTTCAAAGTGTTCTGGCATGTTTATTTTGGTTGATGAACTATATTCTTTCCAGGAGGAATGTTTTTTAAAAAGAAAAAAAAAGCTCTCTCTTTGTAGCCCTAGTTCAAAATGAGTACCTTGTAAAGTACTGAATCGTCAAATATACTATTTTGAAGATGACAAAAACGAAGTGCCAAAAGTAACTCTGGTCATGAAAAAGAACTGACATCCACAGCTTGTTCAGCAGTATGTTAAGGACCGTGATTGCATTTCTGATGAACAATCACTGCTGTCAAAATTCAGTATTCTCTAAAACAGAACTCGGTAAGGAAGAATTTTTGTAATCAATAAGGACTTTTCAGTTTAAAAAAAAACTATACTTTGTGTTACAGATGACTACAGCTTATTTTTGTGAAAGAACTGCAGAGTTGATAAAATTGTCAGGGTACCATAATAGAAACAGAGTACTATCTCTGGACTGTGAGAAACACATAGATCATTTTAGAAGTTTCTTAAATGGCTGGTAAATGGGATAACATCACATAATCAGTTCTAGTAAAACACTTGGACACTGAATTCTTATAAATGTGCCTGTTAACAGTTTAGTTAACAGTTAAAAGTCTGAAATTCATTTCCATTTTCATGTTTGTATACTTGTAGGCAACAGATATTACAATTCTTACATGGCTGATTACAGTAACATCAGTCAGCTGCAACTGTTATAAAGCATTTTTTTTTAGTTGAACAACTATATGTGAGGTTATAAATGCACTTGTGCCTGCATGGTTTCTTTTTTTAAATAAATATGCGTTGTGTGCAACTTGTAACTCCCGTTCCACTGGTAATCCCCCTCTGTTGAAGTTTTAAGGAGTTGTGCAACAGAGGAAGGTAAAAGGATTTGTCATCAAAGGCTTTCACTTCATTGACGCACAAACACCTGTCAGCGCACTAACCAGCCGCTTCTACCGGGCAGCTTCTCCCCAGCCTGTGAAGTAAATGCGCATGAGGATTTTCCCTTTCTTTCTTGTGAGGTTTTGAAGTATCTCTCGGTTCACAAAGACTCTCGAGACCAAAGACCTCTGAAATGAACAGAGAGTGAAGGCTGCCTCGTTCTTGACAGTCCCGGCTCAGGTTTTCCCCTAACTGGGGTTTTAGCACTTGCTCTGAGGGTCAGAGGAAAAGTAAAATAGCAGTAATGGGGTGGGGGGGGGGGGGGGAAGATACATTATTTACCTATAGTTCATAAGTCTCTTGCACAAGAAAAAAAGAGTGCTCTGCACGCACCTACACAATGGAAATATCATGATCACAGACCAGGAGGTAGATTAGAAATAAAACATGCTTCCTTATTTCGACAGTTCTATGGCAAAGCAGGGAAAATAGGACCGTTTTCTTTCATTTTCTAAAACGGTCCGGAAACAGATTAGGTGGCGATGCCTTCCAAGTTACAGACTCTAACTCCAACACAACATTGTTAGGATACGCGATTATCATTGTAGTTCACACTGTCCAGAAACGAAAGAGGGAGCTGCACTATAAGCCTCAAAAGAGGAATGGCAAAAAATCACCAGCTGCACGCATGTCAAGATAAAACTACACTCTCTGATGAGGCTTACACTAAAATGAGAGTTCGGCACGTAGAAGGTACTTTAATGTTCAAAATATTGCTTCTGTATTGGTATGTATTTAAATAAATATTTGAATCATATTTACCAGAGGTGGAATAAAAGTAGAACTGTACAGTATCTTCTGTCTTTCTTACAGACAGCAATGATGACAATAAGCAATGTTTATCATTTAAACACGTTTAGCTTTTCATACTAAGGCACTTTATCATAACAGCAAAATCGAACCGGCTTTGTTCACGGGCTTATACTTCAATTTGCAAAACGTAGGAAAAACAGAGTTAAAATAATGAAAACTGATCTTGTGAGTAACTTATGGATTAATACAGGGCTCCAGTAAGTCTTTTATGCCTTCAATAATTTACTCTCAAACCATGCAGTAAATGGAAGGATTTTGCATAAGTAAAATGCAATATTAACATGAAAGCCATATAAAAGCCGTAACTAAGAGTAGAGTCTGGCTCTTAACGTGAGATGTGAGGATCAGGCTCCAAGCAATGGACAACAAGGCCTCTCATGTACAGGTCATTCCATCTGTGGAGTTCACTGCCCAAATCCAACAGACTCCGTGACCATCAACATTTTCAAAACACACTTCGAGACCTATCTTTTCAATACAGCTTTTAATTCTTAATTCGATATAATTCTGGATTTTGGGGGTCGGTTTGCTGTGCTTTGTTGTCTGCATAAGCACATATAAATTAAATTGTACTATAATTAGTACTTTGGAGTAGTGCCGTACCAGATTTGAATGTTAAATTCAAAATTCATCCCTAATGTAAAAGAAACAGCAGTACTGTACTCCTTACATACAGTAACGCTTCACTTACAAAGTTGACACGCTACATATTCACATTCAAGTGAGCAGACTGAGCAATACCCTACTTTTTTCGCTACGCCTTAAACACTACTGATAGTTCCCAAACAGGTTACAATTAGTCATACAGGCATAATTAGCCACTTGAAACATGCCTAGCTTCTGCATGCATAAAATTTCAGATCAAACACGGAGAAACTAGGAACCTCAAAAAACGTGACGGTACAATGGCTGCAGCTTGCCAGGGAAAAGACCAGGTATTCTTCATGTGTGCAGCATCATTCTTGATTCAGATACCAGAATACATGAAATAATGGAGCACTGGCTTACACTGTATGCACCCCATTCTCTATGTGCTGTGGACTGCTCTGCCTGCTAATGCCAGGATTCAATCCCGGACATTCACAAGCTCCGAACACACAGAGCCACTCCAAAAGACTGGTCCTCTGTCGTGACTGAGTTTAACACCATCTAGAGTGGAGCAGGGTGCGACGTCACTCCTGTAACTGGCTCAGTGCACGAGGCCCGGAGCATCTAGGCCTTTTAACCACACTTGTGCTTTTGTGACCTTAATGGATATTCCAGCAATTGGTTTTTAACATGTGCTGTTAGTGAGATTTTATAGGACCAACTCTGTAAAGCTTTCAACCAAAACCCAAGATCACTCCAGTTATTTCTAAAGGGAATTAAAAACCAGTAATTTTCTGAATAATTTAGATCCATGGAAGCGCCTTTTAATTCATAATTTACTATGTTTATACCTAGATATGAAAATAATCTGCAGGTTTTAATCGTAGGGCCAATTTAAGTAAACCAGCCCCCACCCCCCCACCCCAGAAAAAAAACAAATGCATCCCATCAAACAAAACAAACTTTTGCCTTTTTAAAATGAATTTGCAGTAAAGTATAATGACATTATTTTATTCTGGTAGCTGGACTCTAAATATAGAATTATTTAACACTGAGATGCAACAATTTTCTCATCTTTTCTCTCATGGAAAATCCAAAGATCAATACCAATGAATGCTATGTTTAAGAGATCTAATTTTTAATGCATGAAGAACAGGAGAGTAATAACCAAACCATAAAAAATACATGAGTTTACATCCTTAGGTATCCTGGCAAAAGCAGCTGAAAACACTGATGCTTAACTCCTGCAATCTCTGGTCCTATCTTGTCAGTGAAATAATTCAAGCTGGGCAACTCTGAATCACACACCGTACACCCAAAACCCTGTTCGCCTCAAGTCGCACTTCCAAAGTCTGTTTTTTAGTCATGGAATCTAGAATAGTCAATGGCAGAAGCACACACACAGAACTGACAAAGGCTGAAAAATTCCTTGTTTGTTTTTCAATTGGATAAATATTCTCAATTTTCGTCAAATGTTATTCTAATAAACAATCATTTTAATTAAAGACCTCCAGCCACTAACTTTGAACTATTTTTTTTTTGCTTTGGATGAAACGTTACATAAGAACCACAAAAAAGTTTTTAGTCTGGGCTTTATGTCTGAACCTTCTACAGTTTCACATTCAGGATAGATAATTTCTTATTGGACCAAACTGTCTGAGGGTCACATGAACTGGTCACCCCCCCGTGTACTAAAGAAACACCTGTGGCCAGGTAAGGGGTGTGGCTAGACAGTTGCTGTGCGGAAGCTCTTCCTCTGCACAGACTGCACTGTTATGCTCTGTGCACTGAGTGAAAGGTAATATTGGAAAGATACTGGAAAGAACTTGTCTGAGTCTGGTAATGTAACAAGTGAGGGGATAATAACTGTTTTAAACATGCAAAAACAAGTTTCTAATATCCATTGTCGCAAGATGCATATTGAAAGTCCTTAAAGGCCTTTTGTAAGGAAAAAACAAACTGCTCTTATTTCACAGTCTGGTGCTGCATTTACATTTATCATGTTATAATGTTATCGAGGGGGACTGTCAGCATGCATTAGGTGCAAAGCGAAAAGTAAAGGTTAATTCCACACTGAAAAGTAGAAAGGAAAACCACAATGTTTGTGCTGTTCAACCTCACACCTGAAGAAGGCTCAAGAGCTGAAAGATTGTGCGTCGTCTTTCTAACTTTTAGCGTGGAGCTAACCTTTACTTGTACAAAAGCAGATATTGTCCTTCATTTAGGACCACTGACTTTAACCTGGTGCATCAACACCAAAGAAGTAACACTGTGCTTTATATGTTAACTCTGGCATTAAATAAGCACGAGTAGACTAGACTGACAACTGACTAGACTAGAATGGCAACTTCCCTACCATCTTACATATATGCATATACAGTATACTTCTCATAAGCCATTAGAGAAAAGCATTTTTGAAAGGAAAGGCAAAAACATGGTAGTGTTATAGACAATTCCCCAATAATTACACTATGAAAGCACATTGTGAAAGAGCACTTTGGCTATTTTGTTTTCAGAGAACTCCAGAGAAAAAAATAAGACATGGGCAAAGGGCTACTTCAATCACATTAATGCACAAACTAAGTTTTAAAACACCAAACCACTCAGAGCCTTTACAAGGCAAGCCGCATATAGCCTATAATAAAACCAAGTTTATTAAAGACCAGCAATGAACTCAAGGCGCAGTCTCTTTAATAGACATGGAAGTCTAGTGCAGGATAAAAGCCTTAAAGGTGGTCTTTCCACATGCCAATGTGTGTTACAAATATGCAGCCAATGAGGTCACTGAAAAGTCAACAATGTGGCAACAGACCAGTGGTGACTTGCAGAGTGACCCACTTCAAAAGAACATAATGAAATAAAAATCCCCTTTAAATTAAACATCTTTTTCAAATTACATTATTCCCTTCGATTTAACATCATATTATATATTTGTGTGGCATTTTTTCCTTTGGTTATAGAGCCTTTACTTTTAATTTAAACTAGCCAAGATGTCATCTGCGATTATTCTCACAATTTATTGCATCTCTGAAGCACAGAGCTTTTGACAGGTCTTCTCCAGTTGCGTTATCTTTTTTTCGGGGAAACCTCTACAAAAACTCTTTGGGGTTGCTATCGTCAACCCTTTAGATACCATTTGAAAACAAAGGCAGCTGTAGTCCCCTGCAATCCACTTTCTGCTGTATAACATGTTTTCTGGCAAGAGTGGAATCAGGAAGAGGAAGCGTATATATTTTTCAAAGAGTCGCTCTTCTGAGCATTTTTCTTCAGTAACATGTTTTTTATCA
This sequence comes from Lepisosteus platostomus, assembly GCF_059453375.1. Lineage (NCBI taxonomy): Eukaryota > Metazoa > Chordata > Actinopteri > Semionotiformes > Lepisosteidae > Lepisosteus > Lepisosteus platostomus. The sequence continues at coordinate 18,546,399 of NC_142616.1, read as the reverse complement.
TTGTTTTTTTTTCTTCTGTATGTACAGTCAACACAGAAAAGCCTTTATTGTGTTTCATCTGCACAATGAACAAAACAGATGAACTCTTGTTTTAAAAAAAGAAGTTTTAAAACAGCATGTCCCTAAGCGTACAGGGTAAGTGAACTTCATAAGCTATTTAAAAGCAACACTCCTTCCAGCACACAGTGCATGTGTTTAATTTAAAAAGCCAAAATATTTGTTTTAAAGGTGCTAGTACAATCTTTTGACCCTTTAATGATGCAGCTGCTGCAACTTCTGAGCGCTCTCAAGAATCTATTTCAAATGACAAGGTTTATAAAATATTCTCCCTTGGTAAGATTTATCTGAAGCTACATTCGCAGTCACCATTAATCATATTGCTTCCATAAAAAATTGCTGCGGATTGCTGCGAACTTCAAAACAAGGAAGGATTGGAATCATCCTCTCCAGTCTTGGCACCGCAACGGCAATCCCATTTCCCCAGGTATCCGTCTTCACTTTTCCAACCTTGCTCTCCAGGAGAGAAGTGGGGGAGACATAGTCATGAAGAAACCAAACCGCTGAGCCAATATGAAAAGTGATTCCTTTATTCCCTTTCCAACTGCTAACCTTTTTTTTTTCCCCTCTGTCTTTGGGTAACGTCCAGGGGAAGTCAAAGTATGGTTGCGGCTTTTTTTCAGCATTCTAATATGTTCCATGCCTCCGAGATTCTTACATCATTAATCAGGGAGATGGCTTTGCGTGATAAGGGACACAAGCTGGAAGAGATCCATGGAGTAACGCAGGCGAATCACCATCCTGCGATGTTGCTGGTAACCGTATGTCAGTCTTCGCTGCCTCCACATCACTGCTTATTAAAAAAAACGAGCCTTCGTGTCAAACTTTCACTGCACATAAACACACAGGAAAATAGCTCTTTACTAAACATGTCACAAATAAATAATGTATAACTACTTTATAAACATGGTCTTAGAGGCAGTGTGAACGGAGGGATCTTAAAGTATTTAATAACTATTTAATTATGAATGAGAACCACACTTTAGTGTTAAAATGTAAAGTTAATGAAATATTAAAAGCAAACCACGGCAGCTATCAAAATAACTAAGATGCACACAGTTTGTTCCTGAACTTGTCAAAATACAGAAGCGAGCTTGTCTGCACTCGGCCCATCAAGTCCATCTATAAAACTTGTCGTTGTGCTGCTCTGCTCTTAAAACGCGCAAGAAACATATTGTACACTTTAAGAAGTCTTTTATTCAGCCGGCCTGTGTACTAAAACTAATTGGATTTCTGTCAATTGAAAAAAATATATCCCTGGAAAGAATCTGAGCTGTATAAAGCTGACGTTACAACTACACATGAGGGACTGTGCTGCCACATGCCAAACGAGGAGGAGGAAAATTAAATTGGTGGTCAACATAAAATATTAAAATAGCATGGTATCGAATTTTTGAAAAATGATGTCAGGCTCACTCATTAGGTCTACAAATGCATTGAATTAAGCTAAATTTAGTGGGTGATAATTGAAATCAGATCTGCAGCCATTACCACTGACATGTTTCTAAATACTACCCAATAAATTTTCGTCTGTCTCAGAGGCTATGTGACAGCTGGCAGTGAGAAACAAAGTACAGAAACTACTGCTCTCACGTATGTGACTGCACTTCCTTTCTTCTCTTCCTGAAGCCAATGAAATGTCAGCTTTATTCTTTCTCCCAAGCTGCTGGCTCTTCGTCAGTGCTCCTCTCTAATGCACCGCCACAAAGGCTGAAGGGCTGTAAATCACTGTGTCAGTAACATGCCATTAGTCGTGGGATATACAATAAAAACTGTAATGCTGTTATAAAAGGAATGGCACTACTGCCGATTTTCTGATGTCATATATATTTAATTTTAGCAAACCTTTGAGCAAAAAAGAAACGAAAGATGTTTCCATTACATTATGTTTGAAGAGTACATGACGCACTGAATCAATGCATGCTTTAAAGTGTTTACATGCGAGCAGAATTTATACTGCGTGGTGTGATATAGAGTTATTTATATAGTCCCTGATGTGCTTCTCTGGTGTTATTAGAATAAAGTATTAAATCGTATCATTCAGTGTTTCTATATATTATCCAAGGTCCACCGGTACGGGAAAAATATCCTCTGGCAGACTCGACATACTGTACAGTGAGATATTAAAGACACAGATGCTAAGACAAACGCATACCATACAAGAAACCTCAGTAGTGACGCAGGGACTAGAAACAGTTCAATACAAACCTGCTACAGTTTGGAACTCCATCAGAAAGACGACACACAAAACAGTCTATTTGCATATACATGCTTGTCAGCTTACAGAAAAACAGAACTTGTGGACAGAGACATTTCTTGCTTAGTATTCAAAAGCCCAGGAGACAACAGCCAAGGAACCCAGGACTTCAATGTGTCACTCTACCTCCTATTTGTGTAGGCACAGACACATTCGCACTGCTGCTCAACAAGCCAGATAATGAGAATCGTGGTAAATGAGGACCACATTATTGTTTTCAGCTCCTGTGTGTGCCAGCAAGGTGTCGGAAGTAAATATTTCAGAATGGTGAAAGACTTTCTTTCTATGAAAGAAGACGTAACAGTGAGTGAATATTGCCTTTTTTCCTAGGATAACTCAACTGATCTAATTTAAAATTTTGTTACAAAATAAAAATGCAATTGCATGAGGCTTCTTGGGCTTTACGTCTCACCACATCCTTCCCAAATTGGAATGTTACTTTACTGGGCTTTCATAACACTGAGAACTGAGCGTTTATTTGAACGTGCCTCATTAACAGCTGGTAATTGGCCACAATAAATGTAAGATCAGCTAATGACTGGTTTAGAATGCATTTTAGCCACATGATAGGTTGACCTTTGGTCCATTACTACCAAAGTTATACCAAAGTTATCCTGTCATTAATTCAAACAAATATTCATAGATACCTATACTCACATTTAATAATAATAATAATAATAATAATAATAATAATAATAATAATAATAGCTGCAAGGGGATTCATGGATTTGGACATTTTTTGATAGAGCATTTATGACTTTGTATTTGTGTGCCAGAATAAGCATGACCTTCTGTGCTCTCTCTAAGGAGCTATAAGTTTTGCATTTCCCCATAAGGAGAAGTCAAAGTTCACAAACAAGGTTATTTCTGGACTGAATGTTTATTGGTTCCTAGATGTATCCAAGCATAACCACAACCTTTTACACATAAGTTGAGTTTAAGTCCACTCTTAAAATTAAATGAGATATTTTGGTTATGGCGGTCTTCTTTAGGTGTGTGGAATGACAATAAACGCAGTTTAGAAGAAGACATGACACATTTTTCTGTTCGCTCTTCAGGAGAGACAATGTCATGGGCATGGTCATTTTTTGCTAGAGTGTATTCTGTGTCCTATATGTGTATCATAACCACTAATTAATCTTAATCTTAAACTGCTGCCAAATTATCCGACCAATCGTCTTTATTCAGTTGTGAAATAATTCCCACAGGCTATTATTCCTCAGTGATTTTCACAGCACTAAAACATTATGCTACAGATATTGTCGCACCACATGTAAAGATGCAAATTTAAGCCACCTGAAATTTGATTTGCTCGTGCTAGCTATTTTTCCTAATGCAGCAAATTGTTTCAAACAATCTTGGGAGGGAACATGTCCTCTTATAAATATTTCAATCTTCTTTCCAATTCCACAAGCGCATTTAGTGAAAAGAATATTTTTGATCAAATTCAATATGGGTCCAAACCGGGTGGCCAATCCATCTGTCCTGACTAAATCATGGACATAAGGCAATACTGGGCATCACGTTTCACGCCTGGGTCATGTCACCAGCAGACTACGACCTGGGAGTGATGCACAATTGGCTGAGTCCTGCAAGGGTGGGGTGAGCGTCGTCAGTCAGTGCCCTCTGTGGTCTTCTGTGTGCTTACAGCCGTGCCGAGGAGAGCAATCATCAACGTCACTGAATCTCCAGTATGGCATTGTCTTGCCTGAGTGTTACCTATTAAAAGATGCGTGCCATCTGCCTACAGTGTACACTTTCTCGTTCTCCTGTGTGCGGTCACGAGGTTTGTAGCTGTGAGCCGAGATGTCAAAAACGCACAGGGTGGGCAAAACAAATATAACTGGCTTCTCTAAATGTATTCTAAATGATGTACAGCAATATCTCCTGCATTCTACCCATGGAGCCCATTTGGTAGGTAGTAGCTAATTGATCCCAGAATATAAGTCTGCTTTTTCTTGAAAGAAACATGGGTACCTGGGTATCAGCTTCCACAACATGGCTGGCTATCTTGTTCCAGGATCCCACAACCCTTCCCACAAAGAATTGCATTTAAAACTGAGAACGGGAGGCACTTCCATGTAGTTTCCTACTTGTGCCTACTGGTTTGCCTTTCATTGTTTATTCTGAAGAAATCCACTGGGTTGACTTTGTACAGTAGGTGTCTTTTTAGGATCAGGTCCCTCCATAGTCTTCTCTACTGCAGAATGGGGTCAATTCAGAAATGCAAGAAACCTTCCCAATCACCTGCTACAGTTTACAGTTGTAGATGTGCGGTTTTTCGGGCAGCAGCAGCAGCTGTCAGTTTTGAGAGATCCAATCAGAATCTGGCCAATTTTTATATTACCAAGAGGCTTTCCTTTAAGAATCAGGGAGTGCTGCACTAAATTTTTTTAGATTACCAACATACCACACATTTACAAATATAAATTGTTTTTCTAAAGGTTTTTGTCTTGTCAGCCTAAAAAGACTATACCTTTTATTATTTTCTTATGTTGCTCATCAGTCCGGGATAAAAATAATAACAAACAGCAAATTGAAGAAGAGCAATTTCAATATTCCAAAATAAATGCAAATAAACACTAAAGATGCAATGTTGCATATTTTTATTGAGCCAATTCAAGGCTTGTCTAAGAGGAAAACTCTTAATAAATAAGCTTATATCTCTCTGAAGGTATTTTGTCCTCAGTTTCATGAGCCTAATTAAGCTTGAAGAACATTACATTTTCCTAAACGCATGATAAACAGATCTAGTTATTCAAGAATATTATTTTTAAATGGGCCTGATAGATCTAAACTGAAATATTCTGATTTCCAACCAAGTACCAATTCCCAGGCCCACTTTCCAAGTAATTTAAGGACTTCCTTCAGATAGTTTTTCATATTCTTTTAACTGACATTTTATCTTCATACCAGCATCTCTGCAGATTGAACATGCACTAAGACAATGACAGCCCTTCTTCAGCTGTCACTTCTCATTCTGGCAAAGACTGATGTCTTATACTGGCTTATGCCAATAATAGCCCCATCAAAAACAACAGAGACTACCTGGCTCTGGTGTAAAGGCAGCAATTCACTTTTGTGACACTCATTTGTCAATTAACAAGATGCTTCCAGTGTTGACACTTGGGACTTAAAAGATACAGTCTCGAACGTGATGAATTAAAAAAGACAGATGAGTAAGCTATGAGCTGCAAAGTAATGCTATAATGTGCTTTAGATATGAATATCAACTGACACCCCTGACAGGCCATACAAGGTTTTATTTCATTTCTCACTGTATCTAGGCTTCATACTTTGTCTTCTTTGTTCTCTTTTCATCAAGCTGCTAACATCCCATTCTGACAGCCAGAGACATTTAAAGCACTTTCGTTTAAAATGCAAGTTAGCGTACTTGATTTGTCATTAAAATGCAAAACGGCTGCCATCATGGGTACTTGCAGGTAGGCTTAAACAGGTTTATTTGGAATGCAAGGGGCTTAAAATGGCTCCTCTCCTGCTCCTGTGAAGAAGCGAATGGAAAGCCATGTTTATGATGAAGATATATTTCTCACAAATACTACACAATTTCCGTTTAGACCATATCACTTTCCTATAATTTTTTGCATGAAAGTTTAAGGTAATGTGAAGTTTTCATTTCCTCGGGGCAGGAATTTGATCTTGATTATACCACAAACATACTTTCAGTTGTCTTACCACACTGCATTAAACTTAACACAAATACACAATGAGTTAATCAAAATAGCTACCACCTACCAGACACACTAATCACCGCGACACTGGCCGCACGGCCTCCTCTTGCATGGAAACGTTTTTATAGTCTGACGAGGAAGAGAAAATCACAGAACCCAACACAACGGTACTGAGGCGAACAAAAGAATCACGGGTTTGCTTGGGCGAAGGAGTGTGTCACCAACATGCAAGCTCCACTGCTGCTGGAACACACAGAACGGGTGTGTTTGATGAAACCAGGGAGGGTAGAATTACTAGCACATATATTATAATGTGCTCTTAGGCCATAAAATTAACCACTTCAACAAAAGTGACCAAAAGACAGAGCTTTTCATCCTCACACAGTCCGAGAAATAACAACTTCTAATGCACATTTTGTCATCTGTCATTGTCTGCGTGAAGCACACCGACGCCACATTTTTAAGAAACTCGTAACCTAATGGCAGAGATGTAGGAAGCAGCAGAAAACATTCCTCGACTCAACGTCAGAGCTCAAGGCCTGGGGCATATACAGCCCAATCTGTCCAGCAAAATCTCTCTCTCAAACACTACACATGCAGAGGGCACCAAAAAGTATTAGCGCCATCATTTATTTCATTGTACATTTAATGTGCCACTGTTTTGACCCAATCGGACTGATACAATTTTAAACAACTGTATCTACAGTATTTAAACAGGAGGTGGATTCACTTGGAACACATTTATTCAGTGCAGATACTGTAGGTTTTGCAAATATGAAGCAGGGTTTTCATAACCTACTGTATATTATTGCCAACTATAACAATTCTGCCTAAATACATTACGAGCCTGGTCTGAGTCGTCATCATAGTGTTCTGGTCATAGTGATCAAGACCTGCTCACACCAACACAGAAGTGATCGCTATTTTTTTAAAACTACTGTTAGCTCATTTAACTGATAACAACCACACGAGTTCTCAATTTACTGTACAGTACACATCCAATTGCCAACAAAAAGCCAAAACAGGTGTGTGCCTTGCTTTGTGCACAGATTCACTTCATGACGGGTGCCAGGAACCCCGCTAACACGGGGCGTGTGCTCCTCTCAAGAAGGGGGATAAGGCCACCCAGATTCTTCAGGAAGTCCTGTAAGAGGTTAGATGTCAGCTGTCAAACCGCCAGCAGTCCCGGCCATTGACTCCAGTCACAACGGGGAGGTGAGTGGTGTCACCCCTGGGATGTAGCACGACTGCAGAAAGCTGCATGAAATACCCATCTAGTGGCAAGTGGACGACAACATAATCTCCCTGTGTTTTTTTTTTCATGTTAATATTAAAGGCTTCTCAGTGTCACAGCTTTAACTAATTGATGAGGCACCTTGAAAAAGATGCACTGCATGAAAATGGGAAAAACATGCCAGGCAGCTCCTTAACTTGGAGTCAGATGCTTTCCTATGCCTCTCTCTCACTACAGCTTTCCCTTTTCTCGAGATGTGACCCACCTTGCTGAACCTGCCGCACAGCTTACAGCAATGACTGAACTGGGGTATCAGCAGAAGCCAGTGTGAGCCGCGCATATTTGGGTACGAATATTCTGCATGGAGGAAAAGAAATGTTTATGTAAAAAATCCTGCTAAATATTTTATATGCACACACTGATCCAAGCTTTCCACTCATACTCCTGAAGTAGTACCAAGTTGAAGGTTTTTTGTTCCTAAGGTACAGTATATCAAGCAGCAACCTAGTCCCCTGTCATTCTGCTGAAAGGCATCTCTCAACTGCGAATTTAATATCTACACTTATCGGGGGTGATGTCTTTCCACAGGGCAAATTAACATGCTATGAAGACCATCAGAACTATTTCATCTGTCAGGGAGACGCATGAAGATCACAGTGGGAGAGCCTTTCACTGAACTGGATGCAGATTTTAAGTGAAGATGCTTTTAAGAAGTAATTACCTGAATAAAACTGTTTTTTTTGTCTTAATTTTCTTTGAATTGTTACGTTTTATGGAAATGTTTAAATGTCTACACCATTACTCTTCATCGTGCAAAGATATTTACGATTCTTTTAACTGGAAACGTACAATTTCTTCTGTCCTTATAGCACACTGTGCCTTAATATATTGAAACCAATAAATTGACTTGCAGTGCTGAAGGAACATGATTAATCACACTATTGATTTAATTTGTCTCATACTTGAGTTATTCGGTTTACCATTTGGTTTACGATTTTTGGTTTTTGGGGTATTAAAACCTAATTTGACAAACATACAGTACAGCTACGTTAGAGTGTTCTCCCGGCTTAAATTATTTACGTATAGTTTCACGTCTTGCATATCAAATACTAAAACTAGTGATAACATAGGGCAGGACAATACAAAAATATTGTGCAAAATCAAAATTTACTTCAAAATATTACATTAATTAAAAGTATGTGAGCAAAAGAAGTTTTGCATTCTGTATTGAAAAAGCAACTGCACATTTTTTGGAATGACAGAATTAATTTACCAAGCACAGGTAATGTTAAGTATGAATACCACATGGGGCATATTTTCACAGTAATAGTCTCCTGACAAGCTTTTAAGATCCATATCTGCAATTAACAAGTAACTGTTTTCCATCTGCAACTGTCCTCTGAGTAACCTTGTTAATACCCATGGTCCCATTAAGTCGTTTCTGGGTACCAGGTCTGCATCAATACCTGTGGTCAAATTAAAAATATAATTCCCTACTAGGATCGAAGAGTATCATATTACAGAAGGGCTGGTGCAAGGGGAGTGTGAGTGTGAATGAACACTGCATGTGTATTTCTGGTGTCCTTATTGCTTTTTCAAGTCAAGACGATAAAAGCAATTGTAGAAATAAATGGGAAAAGCCTCACAGAAAGCCCTCCACGGCCAGCAGAAGACTAAATAAAGAGAGGCATGCAGCTCTTGCTTATGCTCATTCAATATACTCCAAATTTAGCATAGATTTCTTTCACAATCAATATTTGCCTCTGATCTAAATTTTCTAGATAATATTGTTAACAGACTTCTTTCTTTTGTAACTTTCCTCAGCTAGAAGCACTATAAGCCACCTTCAGCATGGAAGCTCAACAACATGGATTTTGATTCAAAATTGAGACCCTCCGGTAGACGTTATACTGTATGTGCTTCTGTCAAAGCACAAAATGAAGTGACAATGGATAATACTTCGTAGCTAAACACTAGTATTCAACACTAGTATTGCATTCGCCGCATCGCCAAATGCATCCTGATAAAACTTTCTGTCCTTCGGAAGCATTATTCAAACCAACACACCCTGAGAGTGAAGAGCTTACTAAGGAAGCCTCTGGCGCAGCAAGGCTTTTTAAGTGTAGTGAATTCTCTGTAGCAGCTCTTATGGTGGGTACAGTGTGCCCATTTGGACTACATCACTCCTCTGAGCTCTAGAGAGCAATCAGCCCTCCCCCACCTCCACCCCCACATCCCCCCATATCAGGGCTCTGCCCTTTGTGACAAATCACCTGGCCCCTGCAGCTCAGAGGTCTGTCTCAGACAGTGGTCCTAATCTGCAATCAGCAAGCCTAGATTAAACTTGATTGTATGACCATGACAAACCTCCTCACCAACCTCACCAAAAACAACAGAGTTAGCAAAAACACAGGCATCCCCTTAGTTCAGCGGTGTATGGAAATCTAGTCAAGGTTTGTTCTTCCTTCATTTTCTCTCCGTCTGCTGGTCATTAAGCCTAACAAGGCACTACAGCCTGTTGAGCAAAGGGCAATATGAGTAATGGGCTACCCTGCTCTCCCATTACCACAGGGTAAACTGCACTACACTGCTTCAGCTACCTTAACCATCTATAGGTCTTAACATGAAGCCATTGCTCATTAGATTGGGATACGAGACATTAACCATTTTAAAGAGTAGCACTGGTCCGTAAAGAAGCCAATAACATATCAAAAAGGGGCGGGTTTGCTTTATAGAAATACCCTCGTTTTTGCATCAAGTCTTTGCTCAGCCTGCGGAGAGGCTAGATAATGCACCCTCAGATTTATCTTGGCTCCTGTCTGATTTCAGCTTCATGTTAAAGAACATCATTAACAAAGATGGAACCTGTCTGAAGTCCAAGACAGCTGCAAAAGGTTTGCTTTAATGTGCAAATGATCACCCATGTCAAGGCACAGGTGAAAAGTGTGATTATTTTAGTACATTATCCAGTTAGAAAGACGAGCTGAAGATCAGGGAGAATGGAAGGCTAGCAAAGTGCAATGTGCATGGAAAATATTGCATCATTATTAAATTGCACACCATTAATAATTACAAATAAATACAAGTACTTTCCCTGTATGCTCACAAGGTTAGACAGCTTGGTATCTATGTAATTACCGGGCATTTAAAAAACTGAAATTTAATATAGTTTAATATAATATAATTATTGGATTATTCAATGACAGTTTGAAATGTGAAAGTTTACTTAATTGCAAATGGGTATTCATATATTTGAAAAGCTAAAGACATTGCGTGGTTAGCACTACTGGCTCATAGTTCACGGGTCCTGGGTTTACTCCATCATTCTGTGTGGAGTTTGCCTGTTCTCCTTTAGCTTCCTTCCTGCTGACTGGGTTAATCTGGATCTCGACGTGTGCGTGCAGGTGCCCATCAATGAGCTAGGGCACCAGCACATAGGAAAGCAAACTCTAGGGTATGGTAAAATCTCATGGATTAAATATCCTGCCCATTCCAGGAGGGTGGAGCAACAGGTTAAAAATTATCCATGAGTCTAATAGACGGCGTCTCTGATACTGATAACAGTTTATAATAAGTCTATTCTCATGAAACAAGTGAGATACAGTATATATTTGTCAGTTTCTCAATAGGTTTTACCATATCTAAAGCAGTTGGCTTTTCAAATATCTGATGAGAAAAACAAGATCCTGTCGTTCAGGCAAATTCTTCACATCTCTTTGGATTGTGCTAGGAGTTTAGGCCAGTGCGAAATTTCTTCTCTCAATGACCATGAAAAACAAATTAAATCTTTGGAAACACATATATCTACTGTAACATGTATATGATGCACATGCGTTTGTGTCTGTGCAACAAAGTAGAAAACCTGTGTGTTTGTTCGAGCTTAAACCTAGGCACAAGCTTTTTAAGAAAACAGCAAGTCTTTTCACACTCCAGTCAGATGTCTTTTGTTAATACAGTGAGCCTGATCCCCAATAATGCGACATCATCATAGATGCTTCAGTATATTAATAATTTACAGAATGTCATACATATAAATATTTCATTTTCAAAATTGATTTCTAAATGAGCTGCACTGGGGAGATGAGAGAAACACAAATACACAGGCAGTGTTGACTCACCTCTAACATTTCAAAATTGCAAATGGGTTTAAATGCAGCTTTAAAATAATGACCATTGTGAGAGTCAGGGGTGTTTTTACAGGGTCATATTCAATGTTTTTTAACATGCAAACAATGTTGATTTTTTTTTCATTGAGTGCTCTGAAACATAAAAAGCAAGTAAACACTAAATGTCTCTAGCCAGTTACCTTTCGTGCTGGCACATTCAGATATGCGATGCACCATGAACACTGGACCTCCTTACTTTTGACCATTCTGTCAATTTCTCCTCAACTGTGCAGCATACCACACTACAATGTGCACAGAAAATGCATGCCACGTCACAAGAAACGGTTGCAGTCTACCTAGCACATTTGTTCTGCAACACTTAAGAAGATTTATGAACGCGCAAATAGTTGCACCTGAAAAATACCAGAGCCAGGCAAGGGCAGCTGGTCAGTGGTCACCCCCGACTAGAGCTGGAACTGAGCATGATCTTGGCCAAACGGTTTCCTCGCCAGCCACAAAGCCATAGCCCTTTCTTACAAAACCCCAGGAGCGTGCAACGTGCAGAGCTGTGACACGCTCGGGTTATGCAAAGGGGAAAAGAAAAGATGCAGAAAAAGTGTAAACAATGAGACTGTTACCCTACAGACTGGCATGCACTCAAAGAAGCTGTGAAAAAAACGCAAAATATATAATACACACTGAAAATAGATGTATACAAGCATTTCAATCTTTGTTGACTTAGAGATTTATCAAACGTGAGGCCACTGCATTACACATTGGACAGTTCCTTTAGTGGTCTGGAAAGACACTTGCTGCCAATGGGAATGCTGACCCCCCCATGGTCTCACTAGTGTTTCACTGATCCAGGTAAACGACGAACATCAAAAGCATCCACGACCGCTTCCCACCCCCCCTTCGACCAGGACGGAAATACTACGACCCACTCGAAACAAAAATCAACCAACTCTTTCACTCACTGAAGTAATGCTGAATTTTGTGATCATGAAATGCAATATATTACACATCTGTATACGTACCCAACCACCAAGAGCAATACATTGTAGCTGCTGGATAGTTAATGTATGGATGTGACCATTGTTTTTTTTATAAAGCTATGAAATTAAGTCAGGTTTCTATCGTTGTTTAACTGTACCTAAAGAAAGAGCAAAAAATAAACTCACTGAGTTTGCACTGCACATTAGGGATTGCAATTCCTCACAATTATGCATATAATATTAATTGCTATCCACAGGATGATAACCATGTTTCTTGTTAATTCATGCTGTACTGGCACTTGCTGGGCATCAGAAAGGCAGAATTGTGCAAGGTGGTTCAGTAAAACCCTGTTGCTTTACCTTGAGCAAATGAAAGGGCAGAGCAGATTTCATGCAATATTAGTTTCAAAGCATTGGTTCATTAAGGATATTAATTTTCTGATATGTACACATTTATGCGTGACACAGTGGAGCTGTACGGGATTTAGCAATTATTAATATGTGACAGAATCAAGCTCAAAGCGAATCAATTAAACAGAAGAATTCACAATCTGAGTAGAGATAACTGCCTCAGACTACAATTTTCACATGACAAAAAAGGGCCATTCAGACTCCTTCAATACCTGACAGGTCAAGAAAGAAGTATGAAACAAAAGCACCTTATAACCATCATCTCTTCTTTTTACTTGTCAGATCAACTTTGCTAGTGTCGCCGCTGAAATGGCATCACCATACCAGCTGCCACGAGGTGATTTTTCATGTCTTGTCACAGAAATCTTTTATTCTATTTGCTCTGCATTAACATGTCACATTTATTGATCAAGCCCTTTATGCAGCCACAGCAGGGCCCCATTCTCTTGTGCTTAAGGGTCTCTGATGTCTCGATGACATCCCAGGCCAAATAATGCACATATTAAAATGCACTTAATGCAGAAATGTGTTTGTGCATGACAGGTACATTAATATCAGCCTGAGATGCTGATATATTCACAATTGCTATTGTTACAATACTTCTCCATTAGAGAAGCAGCCATCTCTGCAGCATGACGTCAAGCCACGGTGAAAAGGGCTCACTTAGTCCTGAACAAATTAAAATACCAGCACTTAGAAGATCTGATTATCTGGAGATAACAAAGCACCTCCTTTTCAAAATCCAAAATCTAACAAGAGCGCTAGTACAAACTTGGTTCCCCCTCACCAAAACAAGACTCACAACCAGAAAGTCAAGGGGGCTCCTCAGACTGCTTCATTCTAACAGCTCTCAAATCTACTACTATCACAGTGCGCCATTTAATCAGATCGTGTTGAAAACACTTTCTAATGGAGGCTGTAAGAAAACCACTCATGTCCGTTTAGCACTGCTGGGTACACCCATCTTTCTCCGCAATGGATACCTCTACCACTGCAGCCAGTCAAGAGAATAAGTTACCAAACTTTTAAGGTTGCAAACTTGTAAGTTTTACAAAACTAATTCCTATCCAAACGCACCAGTAACAGGCATGGAGTAGCTACCAGATCTTGAAGCCAGAGCACAGTGTTCAAGCCGGATCTCTGCCTGTTCCAGGTCAGCAGTGTAACTACCCCAGGTTAGTTCAGCTTTCTAAAAGGTGCTGCTGGCACCAAGCCCGTTAAAGAAGTGGGCATCTGTCTGTGGAACCTGAAGAGCGTTGAATTCTCCCAGCTTAATGGAGTTCACCGCTGTCTGGGGAGTGGCGCTGTGTGGCTCTGAACCCAGGTTACTGAATCCTGGCAGGAGCTGGGCTGCACACCTCCATTCTACATCAGGCAGCCAGGTTTGCGCTGCACACACCTGCACGCGGGACTGTGCTTGAGCAGCTGTGATCCCCTGTGGCTCCAGGTCAGCTCACGTTTGCTTTCCAGGCAGCCTGGCCACAGAAGGAAAGACAGTAACATGGAATGACAATTACATCAGTCGGCATGTTCAATCAGATGTACTACTCGGCACAGTCATTTTAATGGATGTACTGTAGACTCAGCTGACTCAAATCTAACCAGGAAAGAAAAAACCAGGCTTTTAACATCACAAGCTTTGTGATGATCTCTTTATACCACAACCAGAATGAAGTATGAATCACATCACCTAAATAAAGACTTTCACCTTGGAACTGTCACATTTTTTTAAATGTTGTACGGTGTTCCACAAAGTTAGGTTGTTTAAAAAAGGATTACAGCGTATGCTTAAGCAAAGCTGGTGCTAAAGGATATAATATAACTATGCTTAAGGGTCAAAAGATATAGTACAGCATACTGGTGACTAATATTAGTCACAACTCCTAATAATACACATGGAGGCTTTTAGCACATCCCTTTCAGTCTGGACACCATTTAAAGAAAATCCTTATGTGTATCCACACAGAAAGCAAAACACAGACAAACAAAAACATAAAACGTAAAACAAAACAATGCAAACCAGCACAGGGCTGTTTGGAATAATACATGTAATTATTCAAGTTATTTAGCCTTGAAGATTAAAGATGATTTTGTTTTGTTTGACCGCTTTTTCAGATTCCTTTTTTTAATAAGTCATAGGATGAAATCACATGGTTTCATTTCCCACTGGCATCCATAGCAAATCTCATTACATAGGATTCCTCTATTTACCACAGCTCTGTTCTCACTGATGGGCTGAATGAAAAGCAACTTATTAATGGACTCGATCACTGGCAACAAAGCACAAAGGCAATGTCTGAGGACACCACAAACAATTCAGCAATAGCTACAGATAATTCCTGTAAACTCGGTTTTAAGTAAACTTTTTAAACGGGCTTTTTAAAAAAGCAAAAGATTTGATAACTAAGTGAGCAGAACACTTTTCTATATCCAGTGCATAGGAAAGCTAGGGCCTATCACATTTTCCTGATACTGAAGACAGAATACTCGGACAACGAAGAAGAACGATACAGTCGAGGTTATAGTGGACATGTTATCGTTACTGAAATGGATAAACGCTAGAACTGTACAGGAATGCAGCCGTTTGCTAGAAAGTGACCAAACGTGTGGCGTATTCTCAAATATTATATTCAAACATTCGAAGCAAATACTGATTTTACATTTATATCCGCCTATGAGTGTATTTTCCAGAGGCTTCTCATTTTTGTAATTAATCAACTAAATAGGAGCTAAAGCGATAATTCATCAATGTGCAGAGAGAGAAAATAGTTTTAATGACTGTGTTAATTTTACACCATAAAAATCAAAACCTGAATAATACAATTTATTATTAACTAGGGTAGAATCTGTTTTTCACAGAAAATTTAGAGCAAATCCTGCTTATTAAGGTCAAATTCAGCCTATATATCAAACCCACAGCTTTATCATTAAGAATAGTATGGACTTTGTATCACAAAATGGAAAAATAACAGCATAATAGGAGGCCACTTCAGCTGTGAATTGAAATTCTACTCATTGCATGAAGCCTCATGTGTCACTGGAAATGTTAATTTCTTCCATGCAATGTATCGATGTACAATTGATGCATGCTGTACAATAAATACACAGAATGTTGTTAATACAGCAACCTTTCAATTATGTTTGTACCACTCAATATTTTTGTTTTGCATTATCATGCCAAATCCAGCGCTTCTCAGCTGCACAGAACTGAAACAGAAGAGGGATATAAAAATCAGGCAGGAAGATTTTGCAATATCAAGCAACAACCACAAAGACTGCAATGGACATAGTACGGTTATAATTTACACAACAGAACACGACTTGTAAAATGTGTTTGCGCACAGATGTAAAGATAAAATGTGTCTGAGCAGAGGAGATTCTCTAAAAGCCACACTCTAAAAATATTAAGTAACACCAAATTCAGCTTGCACTTAAAAGT
Organism: Lepisosteus platostomus; assembly: GCF_059453375.1. Lineage (NCBI taxonomy): Eukaryota > Metazoa > Chordata > Actinopteri > Semionotiformes > Lepisosteidae > Lepisosteus > Lepisosteus platostomus. The sequence continues at coordinate 18,530,208 of NC_142616.1, read as the reverse complement.
CAGTAGGGCCATGTACAATACATGAATACAGTCATCATGCAGATAATTGGAGTACCTGTCATAATGCTCCCTCCTTCTTCAAGCCTCCATTGTTAATTAAACCAATTGTAAAGATTAATCCACTGCAACTGAGTGAAAGAGACAGTCCTACTCATAATGGGTTTAAAAGTGTCTAGATAATACAATGTGAATTCATTATTAATATGGTGTCCAACCTCTTCCAATCACTGCAAATCAGAGTCTCTGTGACTTAACTCAGTAGAGGCACTTATAAAGAATACAGCGGAGCGTCCGAGGAGAGGGAACTCAAGTCCATGTTAACCTAATTCTTTTACTGAATATCAGTAGACAGAAAGCCTCATCATTTCCTGATACAACTAAATGCATTTGCTCTTTCTAAAAGTTGGGCTACTCTACCCCAATGAAGTAACTGCTTCATTAATGTACTTGGGCTCCTAAGAGTGGGGAAAGTCTGGAAAAACAAAGGCCATTAGAAAACGTCCAAATGTGATGACTTGTTGCCAAGTGTGAAGACAGCAGCATTTGAGAAACCTTACCTGCTAGAGGCCACCAGAGGAGAAACTTCTTCACGGAAGCAAAACGACCTTCCACTGTTTCTAACTGAAAATCTTGCAACCCATCCAGTGACTCTCCAAAGAGGAGTAATAGCTTCATTTCCGATATTTGCGCAATTGAGTAACATGTGAATCAAGCAACTGATCTTTCTGAAAACCGAAGGTCACGGAGGGAATCTGTGGTGAGACTGACTGCAACACGTTAAATAGATGGTATGTAGCATATTAACAATGATCTTAATAAAATCCCCCAATTAGATAATAGATTTACTGGCTTTCTTCCTCCCTCTTAAGAGTGCTCTGAAAGACCGTGATAGGACCTCTTATATTCCCATCCTGCAAAATGTCCATCAGCTTATTTGACCCAGACTTGCGGGGTTCAGCCTAAGACAACTGCTTCTGTGGCGACAAACAGTACTTCTCAAAGCCAGACTCCTGCTTGGATAACTGGCTAAGTACACAACAGCCACCCCAACATTTTTGTTTAATTGCATAGGAATGTACACATTAGCATGATTATGCACAGTTATATCTGTGCTTTCACATAGAACAGGCCACAATTTGAGGCAGAGTTCCCCTTTAATTGAGGAGCTGTAAGCTAAACAAATCTCTTGATGCCTGCACTCACTCATCTCACCTCAATTAAACAGAACAGATCATAGACCAACTAGCATCTGTGGTAGCTTCTGAGAACTTTGGATTGCATACGTAATACTGCATCCTATATCCAACATATTATGAGAACAGTGTTAGGACACAATGTAGTTGTAGTGTGCTTTGGCCTCTACTACTGGGAATATTGCATATGGTGTCCATGTTTAAAATTTCAGCATGCTCTTAGCAAGGGAAATAAGCTCCAAAGCAAAGTTTTCATTTGAATTATCCAAACCATAAAGCAAGACAGTACAGAAACGCACCAAGGACAATGCAGTGCCTCTCAGATCAGTTTTGCATCGTTTGGGAGAAAGTAACATGACAGAGCAGGGTGCGTGGTGGGGGAGGGGTCTTTACCTCAGTGAGTTAAAGCTCAGATCCAGCCGTTTTGCCAGCCTGCCAAAGCGTACTCCTAAGAATTCTGGGAGTTCTTCACAGTCGTGTCCGATATAACTCACCTGCAAGTACCACGTGAAAAAAACAATGCACCTTCAGAAACTGAGAAAAAGTGCACCATAACTTGAAACACAAAACAAATCATACAACTGCTTTTAGCTCACGGGCAACAGCATCAGACACAAAGGAAAAGGGTTGAAAGGCCATTTGATTTTACAGACAGGAGAAAGTAAGAAAGCTGGAAAGAAGCAGTTCTCATCTCGTGGAGAATGTGAAAAATATTAAGCACTTATTCTTTATCATCAATCAATTTCACATGCAGGTTATGTTTTTCCTAATGTGCACATGTGATTTGAGTTTTTCCTGTACTACAAAGCCCACAACTCTGCTATTTCAAGTATGCATGCACACGTGTGCCCTTGAGTCTCTTCGGTTTTCTAACTTACAACTTAGTCTTATGATGGTGCTACACTATCCACATAGGAGCAGCTCATTAGTATCAAAAGTCACAATTGAAAAAACAAAAACTGAATTAAACTAGTATGTGAAATGATCCTGAGTGGCTACGAGCTGACATTAAGCCCAAATTGTGCAGCGCAAAGGAAACGTGCAAAAGCAAGTGTTTGGAATATTTCACACTTACTTGAGTCCCATTCATCACGACCCTTGACTCGCTGCCTGCCATCACTGTATGGTGACAATTCGAGATGTCTGTGTGAGAAAGAAAATGGGAGAGCTGCAAGCGAATCTCTGTTCTAGTTCAGAACGAGTGGCACAACTACAGACGTGAATTTTTAGCTGTGTTTTTAAATGTGGCAGAGTTTCCACGTTCCCTTTCTACAGCTTAATGTTCCCAGTTTCACCTCTTCCGCACTCTGGCAGTCAGCTGATCTCAGGCGGAAGCACGCGCTACTACTGGATTTGCACAGAGAAATCTCCCAACTGCCTCAAATTTGGGAGTTTATCAAGTGCGTGCGATTTAGTTTTGACGCGGGTATATATTTTTTTATTAATCGGGTTATTATAATAACCTCTTCCTATAGAATTAATTAAATTAAAGAGGTTTATTAAATTACACTATATAGGGCCAGAAACTGTATTGTGGCTTAAATGAATAAACAAAACAATCCATTTTAAGACCGAGATTATTAGTAGTAATGCTAAAGACAATTATAAATGCTGTATTTGATTTTGGATTTAAGGACAGTCATTTAAATTGTTAACGGTCGTAATTGCTTCTGTGCCTGGAATAAGCGCCTTGGGGCAACCTGTTGTGAAAGGCGCTCTATAAAAATAAATTGAATTGAATTGCATTGAATTGAACAACGGAAGCTACTGGAAAGCTTCAAAAGTACACTGAAAACAAAGTTTCAGATGAAACGCCTAAACCACAAGTAGATTACAAGTAGATTAAACTACGCTGATCACACACTAAGGGAATCACTGTGGTTTACATGCAGTTCTGCTGGCGTATTTTCTTGCTTGAGTTTACATACCAACAACAAATGGTTAAAGCACATAACATATACGAGTGCATTATATAGCACTCGTAAGATTAAGCTAAATATGTTTCTCAATGAGTAAAGGAAAAGAAAAGTCAGTCCTGGTTATCTGGTTTGAAAAATATGCCTGCAATATGTCATTAAATGCTTATGCTTTCAAAGACATCTCTAAAACGCTTTTCCTAATGTTTGAATGTTTGTTAAAATGGTTAAAGCACATAACATACGTCGTAATAATGTGCATTTCACCTATGCAAGCCGTGTAAGTAGCTTGCACACATGTTAATGTAGATACTCGATGGATTGGAGCCAGCTATATTCAGATGGCCGAGATATATGTAAATAAGAGAATATGACCGCTCGGTCGCTTGAATAGCCGCGCTGTTCCGCGCCGGCCAGCCCAGCCTGCTCGCGCAAGCTCCGCTGTCCAGGACAGAGCTGCGGGCTCGGAGCTGAGCTCGCGGGACGCGTCACGAGGCACCTCCCCCAAGCGGAAGTCTTGCACTGAAAAGACTGGTTGTGTAGCTCCGGGACTGCGGCCAGGCGGGGTCTCCAAGTGTCATTTCGGATGCATTTGAGTAATGTTGGTATTATGTGTTTCTCTGATATTGTTTATTGTTTGTAACGTGTCCACAAAGGCAATTAAAGGAGTGTGTATATCTGAACTTTACTTTTTTTCCGCTGTCTTTTCACATCGGAACATAATAACGTATTATCTCAGGTAATGTCGCTGACCGAGTTTTGTACTGTACTGCATTTGACTTATTTTAAAACCTTAATGTATCTGCTACCCTGTTCTGTTTTATTGCTCTGATTTTAAAATGCAAATTAAATGTGTTGTCTATATTCATAATGATGCATAATATATGTGTTTGAAAGCGTTATTTAGGCATTAAGTCTGCGCTATTGCAGTTTCTAGTCTTTCAGCTTCAAAATACTACGGCTTGTATGTTTTTTTTTTATATTTTAGGAACATCCTTTCACTAAACTCGCGTTTAATAAGAAATAAAACTTTTTGAAATCGCTTTTGTTTTTTGCTTCATTTTTAAAAAGTTAATGCTATTCCATGACTATCTTACCATTTACATTGTACAGTTACTGTATTTACACAAATATTTGGAAAGTCCCGCGGTAATTAAACTTTTAGAATGAAATCACCGCAATAAAATATACGTCACTTAATTTAGAATTGTAGTTAAGTAAACATAAAAAACGAAAACAATTTCCGCCGTGTGTAATGTAAAAGACACACAGTAATTTGTGTGAAAAAAAACCCGTGCGACTGGCACTACATCAGAATTAATTGAGACTACCATATTGTACTCTATAGCGTTTTTATCAGTTTCTTATATTTGAAGAGACATCCTTTCTCCGTCCCACGAAAGGCGTTTGTCCACTAAGAAAAGAGCTGAAAGATTTCTAACACATATGGTACTTCTGTGCTGTAAATAATTATATTTGCATGCAGGGAGTGATTCATAAATATGTCACCGGTATGAAATATAGGTAGGCATTTCAAACTTTCTATTTAAATATCATGAATTATAGCCACGAAAAATGTGTTCCCATTTAAGGGTAATACCGAGTATTTGGTGTCTGGTGCAGAAGCCCATCCATCACGCAGACAATAAAGAGAGTTTTTGCCTGACGTTGGAAATGTATGGTTGCCCTTCTCTGCCCTAATAACTCAAGCACTGTGTCAGTCCCTGACAGCCTTTGCAGAAAACAGCAACCCTGTTATCAATCAAAAAAAGCCTTTTGCATATTTTTAACTTTTACTCTGATCAGCGAGACACCCTTTTAATGTATGAATTATATTAGAAACCGTTTCGGTACTTCTGAAGCCCTTTTGAAAATGATGTATTCCATTTGTGGGGGGCACAGGTTGAAAGCTGACAGACCGCATTCCGTACGTGTCCGAAACAGGGTATTTATTAATGGTACAATTCAAGTTACGCCCTTTTTTTTCCCCAAATTGCGTTTTTTTTTGTAATGCCCGATTTTGTTTATATTATTGGACTTTAGAGGACAATAATAATTTCCACATTCATAGTGCAGTGCGGTTAATATCTCACTGTAGCCTACTATGCAGAAGTATTTCGAACAATTAACATGGATACAAATATTAAGATTTTCTATTTCATGTGAAATAGTTTTATTATATAGGCTTTATTATTGGGGGGGGGGGGGGGGGAGTGAGATGGGTTTATATCTACAGTATAGATATTTGTTCTCCGTGTTTAGTAATCGGGAGACTCATCAGAAACGGAAAATGTAAAGATGCTGAGACGAGTAAGATCCGAAAACAAACTTTATAGCCGGTCTCAGCTCAAGTGTTGTCTTTTTATACGATTGTTACTCTTTTTTGTAAAAGTCAGGTTGTAAATTATTTATTTTTATGCATAAAAACATTATATAGCACTCGTAAGATTAAGCTAAATATGTTTCTCAATGAGTAAAGGAAAAGAAAAGTCAGTCCTGGTTATCTGGTTTGAAAAATATGCCTGCAATATGTCATTAAATGCTTATGCTTTCAAAGACATCTCTAAAACGCTTTTCCTAATGTTTGAGAGCTCAGCTTGTCGACTGCTCTGATTGAAAGTTTCGGTAGGAAAATCTGCATCCTCAACAACTTTGTAAGGCCTATAAGACAAAAATAATTATTCCTTGTTTTATCAAATTTACTTTAAAAAAATAAGTATTACTGTTAGAGTGTGCTTTGTAACCAAGACAAATACCATTTTACTGTATTCCCATTTACAGGAAAATAACACGAAGAAAGCAAAAAAAAAAAATCCGAATTAAACAGAAAATACCTTTTCTCTCCCCAGCCTGAAACGTAAAACGTTATCTGATATTACAGACTTGCCAAATTTTTATGTGTGGAGAGACAGATCGAAAATGTTGAAAATCTGGGTTTAGGAAATATTACAAGACAACGTTTTTGCAAACCTTCGCAAATCCTTCCTTTCAGATTTTGGAAACAAGTCGCTCCAGTAACGTCCAGTCCAGGTTTTCCTGCTCTCTGAGATGACCTGTCAAGCGGATTACCGTAGAAGGAGATTAATAGGGGAGGCGGGTTGCAATAATAATCGTTTTGTTTGATGTGACAACTTTGATAGGCGTTGATTTACTTACAAACTGATAGGCTTTTAATTGAGCGCCTCCATCCAGCTTGAGATGAAAGGAAAACCGCGTTGAAAAGCTGCCCGATTGCCCTGGAACCTCAATACTGATTAGCCATCTCAACGGTGAATAGTTCAAGGCATTTTTAAACTTCTTTTCTCAAAGATCTGGCTGTCCCTCCTTTTTTTTCTCCGAAGAAAATAAATCATTTCCATTGTGTGCAAATAAAATCGACTTGACATCCCTGTCAATAGCTCGTAGGTGAAATTAAGTTTGGACTCTGGACTGTTAATTATGTTTTTTTTTTATTATTTGGAGTGTCCAGAAAGAAACTGTTTCTGCGCGTTGAAATGTAATATTTATGTAAAACAAAATATTTTGCTTACCTCTCGAAACACACGGGATTCGAGGCTGTGACTTTACAGAAATGTATATAGAGCAATTAGTGTTCTACAATTATGTAATAACAACAATATCAGAAAAGGTAGCCTGATATCATTGTTAGATCAATTTGAAAGTTAACGGGCGAGGATGAAGCTGCGATTTTAATCGGTTGTTTTGGAAGACAATAAAATAAGTGTATTGCATTTTTTAAATGCATTGATTTTTTTAAACAAACGTTAACTTGTGTCTTGATGAGAATGCGCCTTTCTACGCGTATTAAAAATAATAAAGGTTGGTGTCCCATCTTTACTTCATGACAATGTTTCTTGTTAAACTGCCACTGTAGTTTAATTCCTTAGGCTACTGTATCTAAAGTAAATTCAAGTCACATTGCTTTCACCTTTGATTCCCATTATTTCCAAAGTTTAAAAAAAAACTTCCCACAGTCGACTCCCCCTCGTTGTAATTAATCTCTTAGTCTTTCACATCAGGAGGCAGGATAAACACAAGTAGAAAACAGACAGAAGTCTCTCTGGTCCTGTAGGAAAAACAGCTGTTCCAAGCACTTTAATGCAAATGAACACAAATGAAGGTTTCGGCTCCTTTTTTTCGTATTTCAGTACACTTAATCAATCAATATGACTAGTCATTAAAAACGGAAAATGGATGAGGTGTGAGAAAAAGGGGAAAGAAATCAGGGCTCTCCTATGTGTGCGTGTGTATGTATGCGTTCATACAGACATAAACACAGCCGTCTTTTTATCGCAGCTGTTTTAAACATCGAGGTTATCGATTCCTGTATTTTAAAACAACAGCTGTGGGACGGTGTTTACCAGGACAAAGGTGGATTTTAAATACGAGTTCTTGCTGAAAGAATCTGGTTCAGGAATTTTGTCCCGACTCCGACGCACTGTCCTTGGACTTTCTTGTTAAACGTGTTATCATCTCCGAACAACATTTTTGTTGGTGCCGAGGGCTACACGGGCCGCCAAGCCAGGCCGGAAACAAACCCAAAGATTATTAACTCGTACATTTGAGTGAAAAACACTGAGAAAACTGAACTGCAGAAGTAAAGGGGCGGAAGCCATTCCCTTTACCCCCTCGTAATCCACAGCCTATAAATCTTTTAATTTGGTAACAGCACGACATGAAACCGAGGAGTCATAAAAAATATTTTCGTTTTCTTAAATGTATCAACCTTGAAAGGAGATGTATGTGTGTAAAATCAGTCCCGCGGTAATATAAAAAGGCTCGTTCCCACGTCGCATCACAAGCGACCCCGCTGAAGGTGGAGAAATGAGTCTTGGCTATTTTGACATCTTCAAAACCTATATAGGAACTTTTCAGATCAATATAAAAACCCACAAAGCAGAATCAGACGGAGAGGGTGCCAAGAGGGCTCACCCTAACCGAGCTGCGTCTGTCTTCTGTTGCTATACAAATTGAATTTACTTTGAGGACGAATTCTTCTCTCCTTAAAAACTGAACGGGCCCTGTTCAAAAGAGCCGTCTTTTTTATCCTTTTCACTTGTTTTTTTTTTCCTTCTTTCTCCCAGTCACACCAGGCTTGTAATCAGCAACAAACGTTGACATAAATCAAGGGCGGATTGACAGGGACTGACAAATAACTGATTGATTGCGGTCGAGCCGAATTGACAGTTGACGGAAGGGCGGAGAGGGAAACAGAAAGGAGGAGGATAGTGCACGGGTGGCACGTGACAGCCCCCATCCCGCTGCCTCCTCATTGGTCCGCTCCCGTCCGCCGCCTCCTGATTGGACCGTTTGAACCCCCCGACGGTAAATAAGTTGATCTTGTGTTTGACGTAGCAAAGCAGAAACACAGAACATACGCCGTTTACGTGCGACAGCGACACAAGCCACAGGCATCAAGAAAGATCGATAATTATTTTATTTAAACATGACTACTTAATTAAGTGTGAAGACAACGCTTTTGGAGGAGGGGGAAAAAAAAAGAAAACCTATCAGGCTTTTAATTTCGTAGTACCTAGTGGCATAGTTTGTATACATCGACGGTTGGGTGTGGAAATGAAATTGCGAAAATATATTTTAAATGATCACTTTCAGTGCTGTAATAGTGGAATTAATAACAGAAAGGCACACTTCGTTGCATAAGAAGAGTTATAAAGAGTCACTGTAATTCATTTTCAAATGAATCTACATATTGCAATCCTATAAATGACCGATAAACCAGTATGTGGGTCTTTTCCCAACTAGCGCTTGACCTATAGCACACGTTTACAGGACAATTATAGAGTAACTTAAGCGTCTGTTTTCACAGAAACCAGAACTATCCCTGCGACGTTCACTGCTAGCTGTGTGTGCGCAAGGGGGAAGCAAAATCTCTAGCTGCCGTGAAAAGGGGGCATACGAAACAAAATATTACAACAAAACTCCTCCCCTCCGCAGACAACAAAATAGAAGCGCCTACAAAAAGTGGGACGTCACATCCCCTTGACCCTCCAATCACCTCGGGGTCCCATTTGATTGGAAGGCGGCAAAGGCTTTAATCTCGGACTAATGCAGCTGCTTTTGAAGTGAGTTTCTCTGCCAGATCTCGGGTTGGGAGGACTAGCGGTCGGATCTGTTGGAAGACGCGCTGTGAGCAGAGCCTATGGTACAGAAAGGAGCTTCCGAACTGCGATAGACTCGCATCCCACGCCTGACTGCGGCTTTCTTCATAAGGATTATACATATTTTATTCGCTTTTCGGGGGACAGTCTTCCTATCAATATTATTACTATCGTCGTCGTAATTTCCGAAAGAAGCCATGAACATTTAATTTCTTCCCCCTCCCCGACTTGAGTCAGATAAATGCATTCCCAACAATTTCCGTGAGAAGTGGGTCATGATCACATCGCCCTCGATCTCTGCTCTACGAAATAGTAATTACACTAAAGCAGCCTGGGCAAACAGCGGCTCTGGGAATAATAGCAGCGCCGCGGCTCACATCAACAAACCCTTTCTGCACTCCGTTCCTCCTTCGGACCCTCTAAGGCAAGCTAACCGTCTCCCAATCAAGGTCCTGAAAATGCTGACGGCGCGTACGGGACACATTTTGCACCCCGAATACCTTCAGCCCCTGCCGTCCACACCAGTTAGTCCAATTGAGGTAAGGCGTGCAGACCACTATTTCTGCAATAAAAAAAGCTGATTTAAACACCAACGTTTCTTTATAGCTGTTGGTAGAAGATATGTTACCATAACTGTTTTGCAGTTACTGTAAGTCTTTTAAAAATGTACCGTCGCCCCCCCCTCCCCACATTGGGGACATTAAAGGTGGTTATTTGGTTAAACAGTTTATGCGTGATTAGACGACTTGGAGCTGAAACAGTGCAGCAAACTTGGCGTTCTGCGCCGCTGTGTGTTTTTTTATGTTCTTGTCGAGGAGGAATCGCAACGAATTGTACGTCTATGGCAAATGCATAAACGAAAGAACACGCAGTGTGATCTAACACCTTAACTGGCGCACAGCTCCAGATATACGCATTGCGTTATAGCTTGGCAGCTCGGCCTCGATAGGAGCTTGCCGGGACTTCAGAATGAGATCGCTACGAAGTTTATTTTCGTATGTGCACAATTGTTGTTTTATTTCGTAATGTGTTGTCTGATTTTTTTGTTTTACGCAGCTAGATGCCAAGAAAAGTCCACTGGCCCTCCTGGCACAGACCTGCTCGCAAATCGGTAAGCCGGACCCGCCTCCTTCCTCCAAGCTCTCCTCCGTAACCTCGAATGGATCTAGCGACAAAGAGTCCAAATCGGGCCCTTTGAAACTGAGCGATATTGGAGTGGAAGACAAATCGAGTTTCAAACCCTACTCCAAACCGTCAGAGAAGAAGGATCCAGGCTCCGGGACTTCCAGTGGAGAGAAGTCTGGTTTCCGTGTGCCTAGCGCCACCTGCCAGCCGTTCACTCCAAGGACAGGCAGCCCGAACTCCAGCACCTCGGCGTCTCCGCTGCCGTCGGAGGGCAAGTCTGGAGAGAGCCAGGACAAGAAAGAGTCTGACACGAGTAAAAACGGCACGACCGAGGGCTCTGGCACCACCAGCATCAGCCATAGCAGGATAAGCGTAAGCTGTGCGGGAATTAACGTGGAGGTCAACCAGCACCAGGAGACGACGTCGGGCTCGAAACCCATCACTTCCGACTCCTCGTCAGTTTCCACGGCTTCGTCGGCGTCCGTTCTCGGGTCTGGACTTGTGGCTCCCGTTTCGCCCTACAAGCCCGGCCAGACTGTTTTCCCCCTGCCACCTGCTGGCATGACCTACCCTGGGACCTTAGCCGGGGCCTATGCTGGCTATCCGCCCCAGTTCCTGCCCCACGGAGTGACTTTAGACCCGACGAAGTCCAGCAGCCTGGTCAATGCACAGCTCGCCGCCGCGAGCTCGCTGGGCTGCAGCAAGGCCGGCTCGAGCCCTTTAGCGGGAGCCTCGCCGCCGTCAATAATGTCTGCTAGCCTTTGCAGAGACCCTTACTGCTTAAGCTACCACTGCGCAAGCCACTTGGCTGGGGCGGCCAGTGCCTCGTGTACGCACGACTCGGCGGCGGCGGCGGCTCTCAAATCCGGATACCCACTCATGTACCCCACGCACCCGTTGCACAGCGTCCACTCCTCGCCACCCTCTTTTGCGGGACACCCTTTGTACCCTTATGGTTTCATGCTGCCGAACGACCCCCTGCCGCACGTCTGTAACTGGGTGTCGGCCAACGGACCTTGTGACAAGCGTTTTTCCTCCTCGGAAGAGCTTCTCAACCATTTGCGGACCCACACAGCTTTCACGGGAACTGACAAATTAATCTCCGGTTACCCCAGCTCGTCGTCGCTGGTTGGCGCCGCGGCCGCGGCCATGGCGTGCCACATGCACATGCCCCCCGCGGGAGCCCCCGGGAGCCCGGGCACGCTGGCACTCAGGAGCCCGCACCATGCTTTAGGACTCAGCAGTCGGTACCACCCTTATTCAAAGAGCCCCTTGCCAACTCCAGGCGCCCCGGTTCCGGTTCCTGCAGCTACTGGACCCTACTACTCGCCTTATGCACTGTATGGACAGAGACTGACCACAGCGTCAGCGTTGGGATACCAGTAAAACGGACTAACGTTAATCAATTTCTAGAACACAACGCAAATAGAATGACTTTTATATTAACAGTCCACTTAAGGACCGGATCCGTGGACTCACTGTATTTATTTGTTAGCTTCAAGCGGGACAGTAATAAAATATATGAATTAAAAAAAAAACCCAACAAATTCAGAAGTGCATTACTTTCAAACTGAGCTCTATAAATACCCACGGTAGAATACTAATGAAAATAGGGGGTTTTCTTTTCGATGTTTATTTGAAATTGCTATGATTGTATTGTACGTTCTTATTTAATGTCTCCTTGAAAGAAAAAGAATTTACATGCATGTTTGTTACTAAAATCCCAACTTGTCCTTATAATTTTAAATTGCAATTATTTTTAAGGTGTATACCATGGAAAGAGAATTGGTATTTTTTGTATGTATTCTGGAAAAAATAAGAAACAATTCTATTCCAAAAATCCGTCGTCTTTTTTTAAGTGAGTTTACAGGACTGAAAGAAATGTGTAGCGACATTTCTGATCTGTGTACTTTTACAGTATAAATATTCTGGTGCAAAAACGTTTTAACAAAAGTTGGTTACTGATTTTTAGTTGCATCTGTTTTTCAGGATTCTCAGGTAGCGAAGGTAGTTCATTTTAATGAGGAGGAATCTGTGGTGAAGTCTAGGCTACGACTGTTCTCAGGGGATAAAACGTCATAATCGCTTTGTAAAGGTTTTCCGCATATTTCCCCAACAAGATTATCAGAATCGAAAATAACCAAAGCTACAAGTCAGACCAACGCATTAAAAAGAGGGGGAACGCTCTCCGGAAAATCGTATCGTCATTTTTACTCCTGTTCTTAAAACTATTGTAGAACGAAAAGCGGAACAGCTGACCTATGTGCGTCCGTGTTATTAATTACACGACTTTACGGTGAAAAATGTTTCAAAAAATGAATTCAAATTATCCACAATGTTAAGCGTTTTTTTTAAATGCGTCTACATCCCACCGCGCTTTAGTTCATCCATGTTTTGATTTTTATTTTAAAATGAAGTGGCAAGTCTTTGAAGGCCCTTCGTAAAACGGAATTTCAGCCCTACCTTAAATAACTTGGGTAATAACTTTGTATGTAAATTAAAATATATCTCTAGTGCCCAGACTTTCCCTTTCTCGTTAATGTTTCTCACCGAAACATTTGAAGACTTCAAAGAAGAATATCCAATGTTCAAAACGAGCTTCGAAAGCGCGTAATTTGATAAATTGAATATAAACTCGGGTTTTTAAGCTATATTGAAGGCGCAACTGCAGTTAAACATTTTGTTTATGCCCACTACACGTAAGCATTTCAAAGAGATTTTTTTTATCGCGGTTTTAAAAATGCCCTTAAACCTCCACAAAGATTGTAGTTCAATAAAGAGAAGGGGAAATGACTGCCGGAAGAGAAACCTGTACAGTCAGGCATCTGTCATAATGTCTAAAGTTAGGGTATTAACAGTAAAAAAAGTAGTTTTTTTTGTCCATTATGTGATGAAGTGACGTGTCTACGTCTAAAATAATGTGAGTTTGACTTTGGGAGTGCATTTATTATGTGGTATGCTTTTTGTGGTGTTTTTATTAATGTTTTAGTTGTCATCAGTTCAGAAGTTTTTTTTAGTCTTGCGAATTACCGAACAAGAATGTGTAGCATTTTTCCGATTCAGGAGTCGTTTCTGGAATTATTAGCTTAACCAAATAACCCCTTAAACCATTTTATATACGGGAAGTGATACTTTTTAAAATTTAATTTTACACTCAAGCCATTTTAACGCTGTAGACCTTTCCCTTTGCAGAGAACGACTCTGTTAGAAATCGGGGGAAAAAATGCTTTCGAAGAGGGGAGGTGACCAGGAGTGGTGTCCAGGATTTAACAGCGCTACTGTCAGGAGAAGTGTGCTGGAGCCAAAGAAAAAAAAAGTCAATTTCACGTTTGCACATCGCAAATAAAGTAATAAACGATGTCTGTTTAATTTGTGCGTTCACCTAAAAAGATACCGCCAGTTACCAAACCCAGATGAACAAGTTATGTTAAGATATTTGGTAGAAACACGATAGCCCACTGTATGTGAATCGGTTAAGAGTCCGCCGCTTAGTGTAAGAAGTCTAATGCGTAAATTGGTTTGGAATCGGTTGCAACTAAAGGATTTTACGCGGAAATACAGGCCAATATTACTCATATATATAATTGTTTATACAGACTTCCCACGCTGTGAACTAAAAATCTCGAACAAACGTATTAGAAACATTATAAAAATGTACACGTCGTCGTCAGCCATTATTCGTCTGCGTATGTGCGCTTTATAATGGAAAAGGGAATCCTGCAAAACTTTATTTCCACGCCAGTTATGATCAAAGAATGTATTACAAAACTGTTAGCTAATTATTACAAAACGAAATGGCAACATCTTACTTTTATGCACAGCGAACTATATTACTGTTTCCTATAACGACATCAAATTTTAAACGTATTATGCGTCCTTTTAGAAGGTTAAATGTTATGTTTTCTTTATAACAGGTGTCCAGTTTAAATCACGTTGAAAATCTTTGCAAGGTCGTTGTGGTAGGGCTGATTAAAATGACAACATTTTTTAGTTACAAAAAGAAACCCACGTTCGACCATTTAAGATGTCATGATAGCATTTCCCCTTATTTATCACAAAGCTAAAACTCCTGTTTAAATCCCGATTAATACTAATTCTATTACAAGGCAGAAGAAAAGTTTTAATTAGTGAGCAGTTTAACAGCACTCCGAATTACCTTGAGGTCTTCAATATTTTTTTAGACAGATTATCAGGCTACAAGAAAGATGAGTAATTGTAATACAATTATGCAAGGCAAGTTTAAATTGCAATTGCCTGTATCTTTGTACAAAGTCAATAGTGAAATATGGATTGATCGTCTATGTTATTTTGGAGGAAAAAAAAACTACGACTGACAGAAAATATGATTCGAAGCGACACTTTCTCAGAAATGCAAAAATCCATCATCTTTTCGTGCCATCTTGAAAAGCGAATTCTTTCCACTTTGAATGCTGTTTTTTCAGAAAAAAAACTGTGGTGTATTTTCTCATCTTCTGATGAACTAAAGACAACCTGACAGTGCTGTCATCTGTCTTCAACGTCACTTCAAGAAAAGGAATAATGATAACTATCTGCATTGGGCGCCAACAGAATACTAGAGATGTCAAGAAAGGATTGCGGCATGAAGGAGAGGAAAAATTAATAGAGCTGCTTCTCGCATAAAACGTATCCTTTTAAATTCACTTTAGAAATATTATCCCGATTTTTTTCCCGGGCACTAAGGTCTTTCCCCCATATCGAGGTATTGAAAGTCTTGTAACTGTGGTCTTGCTCTCCTCAAATTAAGCAGGATACCCCCGAAATTAAGATAAGCATGGAAAAAGCAATGCCGTGTAACGTGGTACTGTATGTGCCCTATACATACTAGCTGGTAATAGTATCATACAGTAATCTTTAAATACAGACTACTTGAGTGAAATTTCGCGAGCGAGAAAGGGTAAGAGCAATAAACATATCCTTCGTTTTATCTATTAAAACGTTTTCAGGCGAGCGTCTAACATTAACCTTAAACGTGTAAATGAGTTGATAACTAATAAAAATGCTTCGCTTTGTCATCTGTATTTTGCAAACTGATTCGACACAAGTAGATACATTGTTCATTAGCTTTGTAAAGCGTCGAGCGAGAAATCATTCAATTCTGGTGTAGGTCATACACATATTCAGTAAGCTTTCCCGTGATACTGTCTTTTCCAGAAAGTCTTTTTATTTATGAAACCCAAGCAGAAAGTGTAGCAGTATTCATGTTTCCAAATATCTAAAAACGTGTGTAATATTTGAAAGCCAACAGCCGTAGCCTGGAAGTGTTAAAATAACTCTGGGTCAGGATTATTTTATATACAGGTAAGGTGTGTACAAACCATGGATTGATATACCGATATGAACTCTTTTAAAGATATATACGTAGAAGTACACAAACATGAAAAGTGAAAAGTAGATCACTGAAACTGTCAACATAGCTGCGGCCGAATACGATTTACGATAAACTACAAAATACGAAGGTATAGTCTTGAAAAATGTAACTCACGTTCGCTGCTAAGTACAACAAACAGACTAAACATTTTTTTCTGTGTTATGATAATTGCTCACCATAATCGTTATTTTTTTGTTTCTTTGACTTTCTTAGGGGAGGGGGGAACCAGTCTCGCTTCCTCTGTGTTTGGGTAACGCGAGGATCGCCCTGCTCAGTAGTGACTATTGGGCTGGCTGAGAAAAAAAAACCCTCTAAATCCCGGATTCCAATCCAACTAGCAGTGAATAGTAGCTTTGTTATCGTGGTAATGCTCATCTCCATAAACAAAAGAAAACTTTCAGAAAACTCTCATCTGCTGTGATACACATCGGCCTGCCAAGCAACCTTGGTTTGACCCGTGGGCGAGGCATTTGGAAGATTAATGTGACTTCATAACTGGAGAAACTGTAGACACATCTTAAACGCCTCCGTCAAGATTAAACCACATATGTTATTCCTAAATAACGCCAGCAATACGGATGCCTTGTTCCTGGCGATTTTTAATTTTTAAAGGATGGCATAACGTGTTTTAAAAACATATCTAATTTTCCCCTGTTGATTCACAATAAGCAGGCTTCCAAAAAACTTCAATTAATATTGTTTCGCGATGTTCTGAAGTTTTAAATGAAAAAAAAGAAGACTGCTTAAAACAGGGTTTGTATTTTGAAACTTTGTAACAAAAGTGGAATTGCAAAATAATTAAGATCGAATAAATGTAATCCAAATAATTTA
This sequence comes from Lepisosteus platostomus, assembly GCF_059453375.1. NCBI lineage: Eukaryota > Metazoa > Chordata > Actinopteri > Semionotiformes > Lepisosteidae > Lepisosteus > Lepisosteus platostomus. The sequence continues at coordinate 18,513,635 of NC_142616.1, read as the reverse complement.
CAAATAAGAAACAGAAGGTATCTGTTATAGAAAACGTCTGTAAAATAGTTTTACAGAACATTTTTGTTTTTAGCTTTTATTTCAAAATTATTTCGCAATAATATAGCAGCAGATTTTAACCGTGGATTAGTATCAGTCTTGACAGAATTCACCGTTTTGTCACAACATAGTAAGTCATGTAAACCGGTATTTCAAATTCTTGAAAATATATTACTTTAAAAACAAATCACAAGCCAGAATTGTAAAACATTCAGCTGTTTTTCCAGAAATCTTTACTTTATGAAATAGTGCACAATCGTAAAATGTAGGTTGATTTGCTACTAATTGCTAGAAAAGTATGAAGAGGTAGACGTTTTTTTTTCTCAAAACACACAAAAAGACGAAACTTGGAAAAACCCAGAGGAAACCTTCCATGAATTGTCATACCCTGCTAATAATACACTGTTGCCCAAAGTGACAATATTCAGGAGGAATATGCGATACCAGGGATGTTTTTCTTTGTGAATACAGACAAAAACCTATGTAACCGAAACGATTTAACACTGAAGAAGTAGTCATTAATAACGTATAAATGAGAAATGTCTAACGACACTTCAGAGCCATGTAATGATTCATTAGTAAGGTTGCTTGTTACCAGGATAGTGGTGTTATAATGTTCTTGTGATGTCTTACCTGTTATTCATGCATGAACTCTTTGTGTTCTCCTGTATTGAAATTTTACCCAGAATTAGCTCTGAAGCAATGGCAGTTTGAGGTGTTTAGTCTGCAGCCCCTATGTGGAGCTGGTGGTATTAGGTCTTCTAATTAGGTGTCAGGCCCAGCCCACAGGACAGTGAGGCTGCAGGATTCAGAGCAGGCCAGTCACAGGCCTCTGTTTCTCCTGCTCTACGGCACGGACCTTCAGAGAGCAGGTGTCTGAGGAGGCACACTGAGACCAGTCGAGGTGAGGCTCGCCATCCTTCATTCCTCGGCCTCCTAGTGTTAGCTGAATGGATTCACGGATTCTGGAAAAGGAGACTCTGTTTTGAAATCGGGGACATGGAGGATGTTGTCATTCATATAAGCACAAAGCGCCCTATGGTGTCCTAAGTGTCCAAGCACCTGCAGAAAAAAAAAAAAACAGCTGTGTCCATTTAACCTATTCCACATTACAAGAAAAGAAAGATGTTTTCGTGTTTTATCCTCTTTGAAGACTAAATAGCGCGACACTAAATTGACTGCAGTGTTAGTTTTGCAAGTATTCCTGCTGTCTTTATTAGAAAGTTTGCTCATGCATCAGACAGTGTTGAATAAGTGTATACAACTCTTATTATATAGAATGAAAACTGTCCTTTTTTCCCACATAAAGTGGCGACCTGGACATCAGCAAAATCAAGTGTTTCCTCTTCCTTAGGATTGATTAAAGGGCACGTGTCACACTTCCATTGTTGCAGATTTAAAATAAAAAAAAAAATGATTGGCCGTAAAATTATAAGATAAATGTTTCCTTATTTGGTTGTAAAAAGATTGGTTGTAAAAACGCTAGGCCCAGAAATAACTGGTCAACGAGACAGCTTGCTCACCTCTATGCTAGAAACTCAGCACAATCAACATGCATCACCCGAAAACATTCTGCTGCAATTGAAATACATTAGAAAAGTAATTTTTTAAATGAATGTCATCCATGGATATATAATTCTGAGAGCATATGACGTATGTGACAGTTCTTCTTGATACAAATTGTAAAGCTACAAAGGTGAATGCCACTTTGTCTGAAAAGAATAACATTATTACATTTTTACAATAAAATTAAAAGAAAAAATATATACTTTCCAAATAGAGTATGTCAAAAGATTTGGAGTACAATGTTCGATCTGTTTCAAATGGAAAATTTTCTCCAAATAAAATTCAGGTGAAATTCAACAACTACATCAAAATGAAAAAAAAAAAAGAATATTATGTTTTGCTCTCTTGCATTGTCCCTGCCTTGATTTTCCTTTAAGGACAGTTACAGCTACCCTTATGTCAGGAGTGTGTCTGGTCATGGAAGATAAATCTCTAGACATCGTATTGTTTGTTTTCCGTGCCTGAAGTTGGTTTCCTTCAGGAAGACACCATAAGTACAAAGATTTATGCGCTCATGTGACTCTTAATATGAAACATAAATAGTACAAACATTTAAATTACACAAGTATCCTATTATTCATATTATAGCTACATTTAATAGTTATTTTCAGATTAAATAAATTCAGAATGTTTTATATCAATTTTATTAGGCTATCAACTTTTCCTAATTCAAAACTCTCTCTTCCTCCTTAAAGCAATCGTACCTCATATATGCACAGCCACTTTCACATTTCCAGAAAGAAAATAAGATTCCAAATGTAAATGAAGGACGTGCGATATCATATTGACTGTGATGACACAACCAAACTAAGGTCAGTGTGTTAAAAGTCAAGTGAAGGGCAGTGTGCTGTGACATTCAAAACTCCCTGTTTCCAGGGAGTGGGCTACTGAAAGGGCCATTTCAGATCTGGCACTGACTCTCTGATTTATAACGCACAAGCTACTGCATATTAAATACCATACATACCTTTGTATATAGATATCTAAACCATGTATACATTGTTTCCCATTAGATTTGTGAATTAAAAATACTCCTATATTTAATCTATTTAATCCTATATTTAGTCTCTAGCCAATTATATATGCTATTCATCTTTGTTATTGAGAGTACCATGAATCAAAGACACTCCTATATTTGATTTTAACAAAATTGGTTTTAAATTCTAACCAATTTTAAATTTTTTGTAATTATGCAGTGGTTTTATGGGTTTTAAAAGTGATTCATGTTCACAATATTTTTTTCATGAATAAATAATTAAACATAAGAAGGATAACAAACAAAGCAAGGCCTTTTCGGCCTATCTAGTCTGTGTGGTAGATAGTAGTTTATTGATCCAGGATCTCGTCCAACTGTTTCTTGAGAGAAACCATGGTATTGGATTCAGCAACATGACTGGGTAACTTGTTCCACACTCCTACCACCCTTTGTGTAAAGATGCTACTCTCCCGTTCTTGGTTTTGAATGCAGTTCCATGTAATTTCACTTATGCCTTGTGGTTTGTTTTTCACTTGTGATTTTGGAAGAACTCCTCTAGGTTGACTTTGTCAGTCATAATCTAATAGTCTTCTACTTACAAAAGTGAAAATGTTCAATTTTCACACATGACTCCTTGAACTTTCTAACAAATAGTGAGTGTTAATAACTAATGAGCGCTCTTTGTGAAACTTTGCCATGTTTATTATTTAGTTTGTACCTTATTGTCAACATGTATGTAAAACAATACAGTGCCTCACCATTGCTAAGGTGTTAACGCTATAAAATATATGCAATTCATACAACCCAGCTGGTAAGTAAATGATGCAATACAAGGGGCTCCATGGGGTTCTGGGTAATCCAAACAAATGTGCCACAGATTGTCAATTATGTCATGTCAATAATGGTATCATTACCATGCATGTTCCTTAACTTAAAAGGTCTCGAAGATTAGCCCTGGAAAAAAAAAGATTACCTGTGCCTAAGCTTTCTTGCTCATTTCCACAGGCCATGCCTATCATTTCCCCGATCACACTCTTGGGCACATGGAACTGTGCAGATCACATCACAGGAAGTGATATCACACTTTATCCAGCCAGGCTGCTATAGATGCAGACTTTCGTGCACATTTCTTCATAATTAAAATCTGAGCTCCAACAGATCAAAAAATAAACAACTGGCACAAATTCTGTAAATTTAAATATAAAAATGTAAAAAAGAATCTAAGGAAAAACAAATGTATGCAATGGTATTTTCTGTATTTAATGACTAGGCTCTAGAACTTTAAACACATAGCAAATCCGCTGCATTTGCAACAGCTTTGCCAATAATCAGACTGGCCAAAACTACTAGGCTCTCAGTGTTGTTAATACTGTTATTACTGCCTCTTAACTTGTCTGAAGTCACTTCAGACTTTAGGTCAAATATGTTAATAGAGTCTTTATGGTTTACGGACTTGGTGAGCTGATATCTGTTATGCTAATTGCAAGACTACAGAAAAACTGACTCAACTGCAACGTGCTTTCCAACTAAAGCATATGTTAACAATTGTGTAAATACCTGAAAAAATCAACATCTATTATATATATCACTCAAATATTTTTCGGCCTACTGCAGAATTGCAGAGTTTTTTTGGTTGTTGCAGTGGAAAAAATTATATTGTATAAAATAGAAATTATCCCACACAACATTATATATTATATGCAGTTTTGCCTTTCCATCCATGTAACGTACGTAATCTTTATTTAGAAAGCATTTTCCTGTGTTCCAAATACAGTTCTGTTGAGGGTGGGCTTCAGTAAGATCCATATTTATAAAAATAAAACCTTGAGTGTTATTTTAAATTCCCTCATTGTAAGGACTTCTCCGAATAACATTTTTCCTTTTGCTTTTAAAAGTAGCTGTTAGGTGTATATTTCTGATATAGACTGATATAAGACGAGAGTGTCTCGTCTTGAACAAAAGGTGCACTTTGGACCTGCATCTGCAGCCATTGGAAAAATAAGTAATTGTATAGACGTGTGTGCGTTTCTTTACTGAAATACCTACATGAGTGTTTTGAACAGCTTTTTATATTCATGCCGAACCACTGCTGACAGAAAAACCAAAGGAAAGTCGGTTGCATTGCCTGTTTGTAAAGAGTCAGTGATTTCTGGATTCAAGATGATCCCTTTAACAGAAAAGTCTCTGCACTGCCTAAATTATAAGGCAATTTGTTACACCTAATTACTCAAACGCCTTTTTAATTTCAATTAGAATATGCGGACTGATTCTTTACCGGTTTTGCAGTAGCTCTTCAATGTTCTCTTATTATTTCTCATTGCATGTCTGATAAGTAATGCCAGGCCCCTGGACAAAAAAAGTAAGAAAAAAGTGGCATGCTAAAGTGCATAGCAGCAATCTTAAACAATGATTTATTATGACACAGGATGTGGGACATTTCCACAGCTTTTGTGATTGCAGTAATGAAGCTGTAAACCAAATAGCATGAAATGAAGCAAGGCCTTACAATTTAATCAGCTCGTAAACAGATCTACTGCATCAAGCAAATGACATTATTATCCATCTGAAGTAAATCATGCTAATCTCAGGAGATAAAATCAACATCATTAATGGTCACATGTCATATTCATCAACACTAAACCATCCCTTTTGACAGATTAATCCTAACTGCAGCTCCCACATGTATGGTAATGGAGCTTGTAGCTAACAATTCACTCAGTAACAAGGCAGCCTAGAACCCAGTTCAGCTTTTACATGTAATTTTCCTCATTGATTTACAAATTTTAAGTGCTCATCAAGGTGATATACAAAAAGAAAAATGGCATTTGGAAAGCTGTGTCATTCAAAATTTCTATTCTCCTGGCACTTGCTTGTGCTGTGAAGGCTTAATTGAGGTCATTTAAGGCAGGTTTGGGTAGTTGTGTGTAGTATGATATGTCTACATCTAGTTAATTTACACTTTTGATTTTTGACAAAGAATATATTATGGAAATGCGTACTCCTTGTGCACTGCCTAACAACACCCAGGCATTAAGGAAAATATGCTGAGGTGTATGTTTATATGCCAACGATGAATGTAAATAACCCGCTAGAAGTAAAATGTGCTTCAAAGCACAGACTCCCTTCCAGAATACGGATGTTTTCTCTTTAAATCATCTCTGAGTGTCACTCGGGGCATTCTCTGCAGAATCACATTTTTTTAGGCCAGGAAACATCAACTGCAATCTAATTGGTTTATATTACCTCTATTAATAAGAACATGGAAAGAGCATAAGAAAGGTGACAAACCAGGGGAAGCCATTCTGCCCATCTAGCCCTTATTTTAGTTAGTAGCAAATTCAGTTGAGGATCTCAAAATGCTCATCCAGCTGTTTCTTCCAAAGAGGCCAAGGTATCAGCTTAAACAACAAGGCTGGGTAGCTGTTCCAGACTCCCACTACCCTTTGTGTAAAAAAAGAATGATGATATACGATGTCCACATTAGACAGCAATTAATTTCAGTAAAAACAGCTGATACAATGCACAAGAAAACAAGGTGTTTGCAACTTATTAGCTATTACTGTTGGTTAGCATATCTACTTAGATGTGATTAGATTGCACTGAACTAAACTTCTTCCCCGCACTTAGAGGAAGAAAAATCTGGCTTCACAGTTTTTTTGAAAAAGCAAATCCTTGTAGCCTCAGAACGTGACCTTTGGAGCGATTCTACAGAGAGCCCTGATACATTTTGTACTCCATAGGTCAAATCTTTCTGAAAGGAATATACTTTTTATTCATCATTATATTGACCCTTCACGCAGGTTTTTAAAACCACTCACTATTCAAAATGTCAGTTTATTTGAACAGGCACTGAATTATATTGACAGTCACATTATCAAGTGCTACTGACTGACATAATGACTGACTAGCTACATGCCACATTGCCAGTCATTGACTGAGTGGGTGCAAAAATTATCTGCAACCTTTGTAGATCTAAGCAGTATGAGCTAAGCCCAGAAAAGATAATGCATTCAAGTGATTTATGAGAGCTGCATTTATCAAGTTGATACGAACTATTCAGCTATTACAAACAACCGCACTACAGAAGTAATTTATTTACGTCAGCTTTTTCACTCCCCCAAGTTCTCAAATGTTCCTGAAGCCATTTCAATGTAGGATTTACAGAGTAATTCAAATTTTAAGGGAAGCAATGTTCAGAACATTTTTCCCATCAAATATAAATGCAGATATTATTAAAGAACAAATGTTGCTCTGACATAACAAACCTGTAAACATTTTATGAAAGAAGAAGATGTTAAGTACTGCAGGATGAAATAATGGGTATGACCAAGAGATTAATGAGACTGGATACACAGCTGTGGTGCTTCAGGGCATCAGTGGTTTGGAATGACTTTTACTGTTTAATGTATTTCACTGTTAACTGTTTTCAAATTAGCTTCATATTTGCCTTTTGGTTTCTAAGCTCAGCAAACACGAGAACAAAAAAACCTAAGAACTAGTAACTTGAGTGTGTTAAATGAGGTGGTATTTTAAGCATTTCAATAGACAATTTCCATTTTAAAAATCTCAAGTGCTAACACATATCCAGGTTCTGGATTTGCAGTTTTTGTTCCTCTCTTTGAGATGATGCTGATTGGAGATGTACTTATTGAGCACTTATGGGGAATAAAACAGTGCATTCTTACTACAAGAGCACCTTCCTGAGCCAGTGTCTTTTCCACTGGACAATAGGGGTCAGGCTGTGGTGTGTAGACAGATCTGGCTGCAGCTCTGTTGTGTTTTAGAGAAACTACAGCTGTGGCTGTGCACTTAACAAAATAGTTTTTAAGATAATGATAATAATACTGATCCATTTAAAGGATCAGTTATCTCTTATTGTTGACTTTGACTCATATGCATGGGTTGTGGACTAATACATAATGTGAGGTGTTTGGTGAACACCTTCTTAATAGTTCATTTAATGGGTCTTTGCTTCAGGTGAGCTATTAAAGTCCATTGTCTCGTCTGAGGAAAGTCAAAGTCAATGATTTTTAAGACTGTTAAGTTTTTTTTCTGGTGAAAAGCTGGTTTTGTTATATGGCTTTTTTCCATATTTTGTTAATGGCTTGGTAAATGATGAACTTTTAACCCCACACAAATATTTTCAAATGTTAATGAAAAATGAAATTATTGAGAAAGCCTGAATTTAATAATTAAGAGAACATTTTTTTCTAGGTATAACTGGATGTGACATGGATGTCATATTGTGTTTCTAACCTTACTCTCGATGTGGTATGTAGTCCCTATAAAACAATAAATATTACTCCTGCAAAAGTGGGATTTTTTATACATTACATGATCTACTGGCAATGTATAGCATAAAAACAGAAAGTTCCATATTATAAAATGACAATAACTAACTAAACTCTCATATTAATAGACATTTTACCAAAATATATTTGTGCTTAAATTCTATTATATTTTTTCAGGTCAGATTAATAGTATTAGAATTTTATAAAAGTGAAAAGGCAGGTGAATTGTACTGAACAAAATTCAAAAGACACCAATTTACTCAGCCAGCACCTACTCCATGTGGGAGCTGGAAGGAAATCAGACCCCCTGGAGAAAACATATATGTTGCGTTTTATCATGCAGTATTATATGCAAACTCAGAATTGAAGCCGGGACCCAAGATAGCTGTAAAGAAACTACTCTAACCTCTTAGATAACAAGCTTACCTCTTGCATCTGACAAAAAGAACCCTTGTAAGTTTTTATTAAATAAAATTATGATTTGGGGATTTGCAGGTAAGGATGTGTTTGTAGCCTAGAAAACCAAAGAATGGAAAATTCAACCTACTGATATGAATGTAGAAGGCATCTATGTGTTTGCATACATGTTCAGTGTCCATTTTGGATATACTGTACATTTATGTAAACTTTCAGAGTTCTTCTCAGCTGAGATGGAGTGTTGTCCCAGTACTTTTCGGATTGTGATATTGACTTCTTAAAATGTTGTGTGGCTTGTTTCTGTTCCTATCAATCTCCTAACAAGGCCAGACAATTGTGCTTCTAAGACCACTAAGACCAGGAAGGGTACAGTTGTGGTACTGTTGTGGCTCAAGCATTGTGTATTGTCAGCATTCATCACCCCACTGTTCAGAATTGCCCAAAAGGGAGGCCACATGTGAAAAGAGTGTCAATTCCAAGATAAGGGCATACTGAGTAACATCACAGGAGCCAGAAACAGGAGGTAAAATGGGATTCCGAATCATCAGTAACTTCTAATGAACAAGCCACTCTTGAGATGCAATCAGACACCCTGAGTTCTGGGATTCTCAATATGAACACTGTTGGCTTTCAGGAAGAACATAAGAAAGGCCTCAACTGATGTGAGGCCATATAGCTCATCTTGCTCATTTGATTCTCTACTAGCATCTGAATGATTCTGAACATGTGTTCTGAAGTTCAAGATGGAGCTCAGATTGTGAACCTCAACAAACTAGTGTGCTCCCATGATCCTTTGGGAGGAGCAGTATTTCATTTTTTTCTGAACACATTGCTTTTCAGTTTCCAAATGTGACCTCATGTCCCCTGGCATAATCCCTTAGGATTTCGGACACTTGGATCAAACTTCTTCCCAGTCTCCTTTGTTCTAAACTGATTTAGCCCCTTTATCCCCATCTTCCACGGTTATAATGTCCTTTTTGTGGTATGATGACCCAGTATTGAGAAAAAAGTTTTGAAGTGAGGTGTTACTAGTGTTTTCTGTTTGCTTTTTTTTTGTGTGTTCCCCAAATTATTGTTGATGACGATGAAGACGAATCTTTCAAAAGACAAATCCCTTTCAGCGTGCCATCACTCATGTGACATGTACAGTGTGTAAATTTGATTTGCCATGTGTCTGCCAAATGCATAATTTTGTTTTTTTTCTGTAATTCCCTTACTTTAGTGAATAATCTGTATAACAATGCAACCCAAAAGTAAATGCTCACCACCCTGTACATTATGTCCAAATTACAAGATCCATCCTTTCACTGCTGCAGAGATGCTTTTTATTCCTTTTTATTTCTTACAATGAGAGTTTGTACCCAATGCTAAATCCTAAAAAGATAAGCCCCTGCCTTAGGTTTAACCTAGTTCTGATGATGCTGATTGGCTAGTAATTTAATAAGTGTCTGGTATTTCATGGAGTTTAACGTTTTCAGAAAGACTTTTCCATTCATATTGATAATACATTGCTTAGGTTGTTGTAGCTCAACTGTGCTTTACTGATTTCTGTATCTCTCCTTCTAGGTTATAGTATGAGTGAGACCAACACGTTTCCTCTTATCTACTCTACATTTGGTACATAATAAACAATATTGCTACACTAAAGAGCAGAATATTTGGGCATTTATTTTTTATTACTCCTTAGTGTCCATCAAACAACTAAGAAACCCTCTGAGTACAATAGTTTAGTTAATGATACATCTGGAGAGTGGGCAACAGGAGAGTAATTCAGTTCCATAAAAATGGCAAATGAAGTAAAAAGCACTAAAAAGTCTGAATTTTACCTGTGTGTTCGCCAGGATGTTTTTAGTGGATGATACTGACTGGAGAATATTTTGCAGAATGACGAATCCCAGTTCCACCTCCACATCCAGATGAACAATGACCTTATCCTGAGTGAGACCAGTACACACACATCCACCCAGTAGCCTTTGTGACCTAAAGGAAAAGTGTGTGGGTTGGGTTCATCAACAAGAGTATCGCCGATCCTCATTATTTGAGAAGAGCAGATCGAATGTGAATAAAAATCTCCCTCAGTTGCTGGAGCACATCATCAACACTTCCTAGCTAGCGGTGTTTCATCTGCTTTGGATCATGGGGAATACGTCAGCAACAAATACCATGTACTACCCACACTGTGTACAAGACACATGTTTTCACTTAATGAATGATCAGCAAGGAATTTCTGCTCATTTGGCCAATGTGACTACCACAGATCTCAGACTTGCATATCCCTGGTATATGACATGTCATCACTATACTTTAAAGACCATCCAGAGATGTTGGTCTGAAGAGCAGCATGCAGATCATGTTCACAAAGTCTCCAGTACGCAGACATGGGCTACTGTGTACTCTAGTCTGTGGCAGTCTGTCAAGTACCTGGCATTCAACGCCTTGGACAATTAATGTAATTTAATTAAATTAAATATTTAACCAGTGTTACTTCAATGAACTGGTGTTGGTAACTCCGTTTTCCCCTTTCTTGTGTGTCAGTTTCTGCAGTATATTGGCCTTAATTGTTCCTGCATTTTTCCATAATTTTCCCAGGGATCTTTCATGCTTATAGGTAGTGGTTTTTAGATTACAATTATGACTTGGAGATAGCTTGGAGATAGGAGATAGCTTTTAAGATCACATCGCCTCAGCTATCACTTTTATTCTGATGATAGTCAAATTTACATCCATGCCAAACCTGACACTAATGTGGCTGTCTCTATTCTCTCTAATTGCATCTCTGACATAAAACATGGATAACTCAAAATTTCCTTCTAAACTGTGACAAGACTGAAGTCATGCTTATAGGCACCCCCGTCGCCTTAGTAAAGCCAATGCTGTAACCCTATCTGTAGTTTACTTGAACTTCAGGCTTAATTGAAAAACTTGAGGGTGATGTTTGATTCAGGCTTGACATTTGAGCCACATGTGCAACATATTGTCAAAACATTATTCTTTCACCACAGAAATATCGCTGTCCTATGTTATCGCTGACTGTTGTTGAAAAGTTGATCAACACATTTGTCTTCTCCCAAATTGACTACTGTAATACTCTACTCGCTGGGTAAATCTAAATTCACATTAAACAAACTGTAGTATGTCCAAAATTTGGCAGGCAGAATCCTGACCAGGTCTAGTGCAAGTGATTACATCACTTCTATCCAGTAGTCCTTGCACTGGCTTCCTGTTAGGTTTTGTGTTGACTTCAAAATCCTCATCCTTACCTATAAGGCTCTGCATGGCTTGGCACTTCAGTAGCTGTCTGAGGTACTATCACCCTACTCCCCACCTCACAACCTTTGCTCTTCTAATTCTGGTCTCCTATCTGTCCCCCAAGCCTGTCTACACTCTATGAGGGACAGGGCCTTCTCCTGTTATGCTCCAAAGCTCTGGAACTCTCTCCCCAAGGATATCAGAGAGTCAACTTCCCTAAACTCCTTCAAATCTAGACTCAAAACCTTCTTCTTTTGAAGGGCCTTTATTTAACTGGTTTTGTTATTTACCCCTCTGCTCTTACTGTATTCAGTACCCCCATCTACTGTCTCCTCTCACTGTATATTTTCATTGTGCATATATTGTGCATTTTTATTATTGTTGTTGTCGTTCTGTAAAGCGCTTTGAGAAACCACCTTTAAAAGCGCCATATAAAATAGAGTTTATTATTGTAGCATAGCATGTGCTAAATGTAGGACTTACAATAGGCTGTGAGATACTTCCACTGAGCAATCATGATTCTAAAAGCTGTGTATTTAACAGAGGCAGATGAAAAATACAGTCACGTCCTTTGACTCATTTTTCAAGAGAATACTAATATTTGGCAGATTAGTCTATATTCACTTCTTATATAACAAGGCTCTTCATGTTAAATGTTAAAAATAGATAATATGTACACTGTAAAACTATGTTTTGTTAAGCAAATCAATGTCACATTTAGCTTGTTTGCTTTTCTCAGTATCTAATCGATCAAAGGATCTCATGTATTTCCTGACAAAAGCCAGGGTATCAACTTCTACAACATGGCTTGGCAGCTTGTTCCACACTCCGGCCATCCTTTGAGTAATAAAGAGCCTTCCGTTCTCTGTTTTAAAAGCACTCCCATGGTTTCCACCAGTGTCCTCTGTCTTCACTGATAGTTGTCCGACAGGTTGAGTTTGTTTTTGCCTTGGAGGAATGAGCATAGTTGGATCAGGTCCCCTCTCTCTTTTCTGTTTAAGACTCGAGAGATTCAGTTCTTCTAGCCTGTGAGCACAGCACATTTCTTTCAGCCCAGGAATGTTGGTCTTCTCTGGACTGATTCAAGTTTTTTTTTGTGTCTTAATAGCACAATTTTAATATAATGGATCCCTTGATTTAAATTCTACCCTTTTGCCTATGTCACCCAATGTTTTATTTGCCTTTAAATGAAGTCCCTTCAGAAATGTTTTCTGCGAAATAATGGCATTTTCTTCTTTATGTCAAGCAAGTCTTTCGACTCCGTATTTTATCCTTCACCAGCCTTGGACGGTAAAGTTACTCCTTTGTCACAGCGCACCAGAGGTGTCCAGACCGCTGCTTGCAGAGACATAGCAGTGCCAGATGACATAATGATGTATGGCTTCAACTCCAAGACCTGAACCACGGTAGGACCAGGATGCCAAATCCTGGAGGGATGAAAGAATCCCTGGAGCACTATTGTACAATTGTCACAAACGGATCATTCTTAATTAGTTTCAATTAATTACACATGGCAGCCTCCTGAAATATCAAATAAGTGGGGGGGGGTGAAAGTGCCAAAATCGTCAGCCATTATGAACAAAACAAAGAACTAATGTAGTAAAAAGGAGAATTGAGCCAGCAAATCTTGGCTCAAACTAGTTTTGTGTGCATGTGATGAAATATGCATACTGTATGTATCTATTAGATTATAATTAAAAACATGTTGAAGACAGGCTATATACTGTGTTGGAGTTATGTATCATGGATAAGGAATTGGTCATTATACTTTTATGCCCCAGTATCCTAAAACAACATTTCAATTTGCATAGAAATTAGTATTGGATAGTATAGCACAAAGCATAAAGTATTATTAAAGGATTTAGTATACAACAAAAAGGGCTTACTTACGGTGAACCTGAGCATTCAGATGTGTTAATAAAAAACAGTTTTGGACTAGAGAATTTCAGCAATTTAATACTCTATATTTGCCAAAATACAAAACACAAAGCTATAGGCCTATTACATTCCAGACCCTCTCCCAGTCGAGAAGAGACCCAAAAGCTCCAGGAACAATACAAAAAAAACATAGGGCTCATATTGCTAAATATATAATAACTGTATTATAATATTAGACTAATCATTTCTCTTCTCCTTTCTCAATACAACATTAACATAAAAAATAAATGACCCATTTTCTTGCACTCCTTGTTTTTGTCACTATAACTGACTTTAACAGAAAATGGAGTCATTCTGTCATTGAGTAGCCATTCACCTGTCTGTAAGCAAACTTCTAGATTGTGCCACACCGAAATGTTCATAGTATTTTATTTCATAGAGATGCCAATCATGGAGCATTGTGCATTGTAGTTCATCATTACATACAGTAAGCCCTAAGCTAATATTTGATGTGTCTGGTGTGGCTTCTGAAAGACATACAGAACTCAGATAACAGCCAAAGTTTATCACCCTATAATTAGTAATGTGTTTACTCTGTCAGACACCTGTTGCCTGGCATCTGGTTAATCAGATAACTGCTGAGTCACAAAATAATTTGTGAAATGTATTTTTGAATGCAATTTCACAGCAAAAAAACATTAAAGATGTACAAAAAATGATTGCATGAAAAACCATATAGGCAGGGAAAAATTCTTCTTTATTGTGTGCACTGGCAGAGCAAAAGCTGATGTGAGTAAATTGTGATTAAAAGGTTGAAAATTCTTTCAATATCTTGCAGCTTTGAAACATATCTGAAGATACAAGTGAGACACCATGAGAGGGCTTCACAAGCTTTTAGCCAGATTGCTCATAATGATAAAATTATTTTTTCCCCTTCAGAGAAGTGTTGCAGGAAAACTTGTTTGACAGCTATGAACATATTTAGAGTTAATAAGGCGGTCTGCTTTAAAATGCAAGAGGGTGCAGAGTCTGTTAACATCAAAGGCTGTAATTGTTTCATTATTCCTGGGCTGTATCTCTCCCTAAAAGTAGCATGCTGTCATTACATTCATACAAGACAATATCAAACTGTAACAATTACATTAAAAAAGACACTTTCTGTTAAATGAACCAATCTACACAGAGCACTCCTGTTAGGAAATTAAATATTTTACAAGAGCTCTGTCACTTTATAATGGTTCATCATGTTCATACCAAAGGAACAATTGTCTAAATTTTTAAAATAGGTATGATTTTATGGATACTGTACAGCTAACTAGTGAACAAAAGCATCTTTATTGGTTACCAGTAGCTTGATTTCAGAACAATTCTGATTAACCTTCTCATGTAAACCCTTTCATATTTACTTCATTAAAAATGCACACATAATAATACAAATATCCATAATATATACGGGCCTTGCGTTAATTGAATTTGTTAAAGAAACAATTGGCTGAATGGTCTTGTCAATATTTTAATGTTTTAGTCCTGAATAACCCTATTGTAAAGTGTGGTTGTAGACCTTTCAATCTAATTTTAAAAAGTAATTTCAAACATAAGTATTTGTTAATTCAGACATTAAATAGAATAAGCTTATGACAAAACAGAACCCACAACACTCTTTCTCACAAAACCTAAAACCTTTTGTTCCTATATGAAATAGTCCTTGGCTTATGTGGTACAGGGAGTCAGGAGGCAAGGGACTATCATTACGTAGGCAATTATAGGCCACAAATCCAAGTACTGTACACATCTTGCTAAAAGTTACAGCTCCAGGGTGATGTCAAGATGCAGCCTGCCACAGTTACTGACTGCCCAATGTATTGATTCATCCCCCACCAAGCTTGCCTTCTGAGACCACATACCATCCAAACTGTTACAGCTGCAGGACTGGATCAATAAAAGGTAAAATAAAAAGAACTAAATTTCTCAGAATAATTACTTTCAGACAGAGGATACCAAAGGGACAACCTGTCCTAAAAACCCAGCCTCTGGCACTCATTCGTTATAGCATACAATCCCATCAGTGAGAGTCAGGGTATAGGACTCTAACCAAGGCAAAACACATTTTTTTAACAAATTAACTACATTCTGTAATTGAATGGATTACAGGATGACAATTGTTTGAAGAATGTTTTTATTTTCAGTTTTGAGGAGACATGCCATCGATGGCAATATTTTCCTTCTTTGTGCGGTTTGATGAAAGGCGTTTTCGAGAAGAAAGGGTACAAATTAATCTGAACATTTGAATCTGAGTGTTTTAGGAACAATCTGAATTTGTTGAGAATTAAATTTGTTTTTCATTTCCATAATTCATTTTAATCATAGCTCCAACCAACTCCTGTTCACATGTTTTTACAGATCATTAGTCATTGCTACCCTCCTTTTAGCTTCTAACATACATGTTTCTTCTCCTGGTACATTTTTGTGTTGGTTGTGCAATTTACGTTGCTGTTATTTTTTTGTGTTGACATCTGTAAAACTACCTTTCGACTTCTGTACTTTAAATTAAGACATTAAATGTTTTATGGAATCTTTTCAGAAAAGCTGTGTTGTAACATTGTATTTGAATGCCACTGCATAATGGCTTCATAATCCCTTCATAACTGCTACACAAAACATTATAATCACATGCATAATGCTTTATGGGGACATGCACAAATTCCATTATGTGTGCATAAGAGGTCACATAGTTCAGGTGGGGAGCTGCGTCAGCATGCATAGGCTGCAAAGGAACAAGTAATAGGTTTATTCCATGCTGAAAAAAGAAGAAAGAAAACACAACGTTTTGGCCGTGGAGCCTTCTTCAGGTTTGAGAAGACCTCACACCTTCTTCTTCTTCTCACCTTCTTAAGAAGACCATCAAGACTTTTTCACCTCACCTTCTTCTCACACCTGAAGAAGGCTCCACGGCCGAAACGTTGTGTTTTCTTTCTAATTTTTTTCAGCATGGAATAAACCTATTACAGTAATTGTTCCTAAGAGGTCACATGACATTCATTTTAGAATCATTTCTAGTGCTTGGTATGATCCAAGATAAAAACTATGCTAAAACAAATGTCATGACCTCTTATGCACACGTTACGTCCTTGAACACCAATTACTTTGACTAGATGTTTCCTGTCATTGTTATGATCAGTCTCTCCAGAAGGGTTTTAGGAATTGCGGACCATTCTTCCTTACAGAACTCCTGCAAGTCAGTGACTTTTGAAGGTTTCCTTGCATGAACAACTTGCTTCAGGTCCTGCCATAACATTTCAATGAGATTTAAGTCTCCAGACTTTGGCTCTCCAAACCAAAATGTGACATTTCTTTTCCTTCAGCCATTCTGTAGAAGATCAACTTATGTTTTAGAATCATTGTCTTTCTCCATGACCCACTTTCTGCTCAGCTTAGGCTGATGCATGGATGGCCTAGAATTTGCTGGTATAACACTGAGTGCACGGTTCTGTCAAAGCCTGGGAAGCTGTCTGGCAGCAAAACATGATGTTCAGACCAGTATGCTTGATGTTGGGATGGGGTTTTTCTGTTGGAAGGCAGTGTTCGTTTTCTGCCACATCTGCAGATCTGTAGTATCTGTAGATATTGTACAGTGCTGAAGAGAACTCTTAACTTCACCAAAGAGCATCTGTGAGAACCACAAGACTACTAGAAGAATGTTCTCTGGACACATTAGCCAAACTTGAACTATTTGGCCACAATGAGAAATGTTTTGTGCAAAATGACAATATTATAAATGAGGTGATACTATTGTGTTGTACATTTTAACATAGCATCATTTGAGCTTAATTCTACACTTTTAACTTCACATCCTAACATTTTGTTTGCCTTTTTAATACTTCCTCAGATTGTCTAGAATGTGTAAATGATGTATAGTACTCAACACAAACTCAATTTTCATAAGAAACGTACTCAATTTTTTTAACCTGCAATAACACACTGTACTTGCATAAATTAGGTTTCGTTTTAATTGTTATTTCCATTACCATGCACGTGATATACAGAAAGTAAAATGTATTGGTTAATTATTATTTGGTTCAGTTATGTCACACTGCTTATGGGTGTGAGCTACATTAACAGTGTTCAAGTCAGTGGGTATTGGCCCTGTCTTGAGTGACTGTTCAAAAAGTTGTGCTCATGTCCTATGAATTATAATGCTTGTATCCTATGTACGACTGGTACAATACTACCATGCTTTGGAAGTTGTTTATTTAAAATGCAACAGTCCAGTACCCGGTACCTCTAGCCTCTTCTATGCTAAAACTGCTTAACGCAGAATGTTTTGTCTTTGCTTTAGCCTGAGCCATGTGGCCTTCTTCCTCCTTTGTAAACACCTGTGTGAAAGATTTATTTAATACACCAGCCATTTGCGTTTCATCATTAAAACATTCCTATTTCATCTTGGAGGCTCCTCATCTTTTTCCTGTTCTTTTGTTTAAACACTGAAAAAAACATCAGTTTCCATTGCAACGTTCTTTTTTCTCTCTTGGCCTTTCTAAGATGCAACTTTTCTTAAATGGGATTGTGTTGGTTCTGTTCCTTTCAAGCGTTTCAGAAAATGTTTTGTTTCCTTGTACATTTTGCTTATTTGCTTCAATTAGGGGGCATCCTCCAGCTACCTCAAAGTACTTTGAGTACAATGCTGTGGTACACATAGCATTACAAGCACAAGAGAAGCTTTGCAGTTTGAATAATTTAAAATGTTCATTTTACTCCACAGCCTGTATCTTTTCTGAACTAAATTAGGATTGCCAAGTATCACACAATCACGCTTTATACTTCACAGTTTGTGGAGCCCTGTAATGTCTTTTGATTGAGATGAATTCATAAGGACATAAGAAAAGCTACAAACAAGACGAGGCCATTGGTCTCATCTAGCCTGTTTGGTGGTTTGTTTCAAAGCTGGAGTGTCTATCGATCTTGCATTATTCCTCCCGATTTTGGTTGTTTTTCTCTTCTGACAAATTGGGTTTTAGGCTTTCTGTAAAAAAAAAACAACAACTCCTAAACACCTCAAAGTAAATTTGTCAAATTGTCTTCCGTCAGTGTTAAAATTCACCTGTGGCATCTTTTATATTTTTAGAAATAATACCTAAATAGAATTCTGGTATTCTGTCAGAAAACCGCAGTTGAAAACCACACCATATTTTTGAGATATGATGGCACTTAGCTGAGTCAGAGCAACCCCAGTCTGAGAAAGTTGTAGGATTTAAAAAAAAAAGTGGAGGTAGCTCTTTATCAACAGCTGATCCACAGATTTCCAGTCATTGTTGTTTAAGGTGGACATGTCTAGAGACCATGTGCAGTAATTAGTCACCTAAAAATAAAAGAAATGGGAGCTTTTGTCGGTCTGCTGCATGTTATCCAAGAGCATTCATCTATCTGGGGCACCCTAAAACAGCAACAGGGAAAATGACTTCATGTCACATCATTGCATTTCATCCTATTATTAAGACCGTAGCCGAAGGGAGCAATAAATGTTTAATGCCATGCAAAGCAAGGTAATAGAATGCAAATTCTTTAGTATGTACATACATTTATTGCTTCAAAGACCACTTCCATTATTAAAGCGGTGATGTTCAAAAACAGTACCTAGTCAATTGCTAATATTCTGTTATAATAACAGTGATGATGACATCTAAGAGCCACACTTACTGTAGCATTCCATTCGGTAGTTTACACTGTTTGGCGTTAAAACCTCCCAGTGACAATTACACGTTTGTCAAGACTGTTGGAATCTGACTGGACACGTACTGTAGATTTCGTCCGAACCCACTGTACATCGACGTCACAGAACGTTGAGTGCATAGGTGTGTTCAGTATATCCCCAGTTGCCACGGTGATACAGTGTGTCTGTCAAATCCATACGTACTGTATATGCAAAACCATCTGCCTCGGAACTTGCCTAGCATCATCAAGATCTGTTCAAAACAATAGCAGAAAATATATACTTGAAGGGGATTTCCATTGGATCTATTTCAAAATTGTACAGCAGTTTTTATGTCATGTCGCGTTTAAAATCGTAACATTTAAAAATACGACAATCTAAGTTATTATTAAGTTGCTAAGAAAAGAAAATTGTACACTGTCCTTCCACAAAGAAAAAAAAAACGAACTTTTGTCTTTGGTGTATCAATTCTGATACTCACCGCGATGATGTAATTGCTCTCCATTTCATAAAAAAGGATTTATTGAAAATCAGATACGAGGTTATGAGCTGCAATGACAGCAATAGAAAAATCTAAAATTTACTGTCTGCTTTTATAGCTGGATTTTTGAAATAATTGTTGCGGGACATGACGGTAAGTTAGCCGTTATAAACCTGTCCTCCATATAAATTACCTAATCAAGAGATCCCAGCGGTTATATAAATTAATGCAGTCATTTTTCTTCAACGGTCCGTTTGAAAGTATAAACCTCCGACAATGGCCATATACTTTGCCGGAAGGGGACTCACATAACTGTTTACAGAGTCGTAAGAAAATAGATGACTTTTAGCATGCTCAATCAACTGTGAAATGTACATTTAATCATCCTGAGAAACCTTTTTGGTTTATTTGTGTTTTATCAAGGATTTACGTTTTCAAACATCCTGTGTATTAATCATAACTTCATCACCTTATTCTACTGACAAGCAGAATTAACCTTCTTACAAGTGATAAGTTAAATTTGTGTGCCTTCTATTGCCAAAGCAATTACAAACTTCATTCACATGCTTTCATTCAGTCCTCTAAAGATTAATTAGAAGAATATGGACAGCAATTTTTTTCTGTAAGGTAATTTTAAATTTAGGTTTCAAGAAATGTCATAGAGGTAAGTTATTAAGGTACAAATGTTTTCATCATTCCAAGCTGTACTTAATCATGAGTGGACTCCAGAATACATGTTAAAACTCAGATTAAATTTGGGTCCAAACTGAACCAAATAGCCACAGTGAAATAAAAATGCAATAGTCAGTTTAGTAACTTGAGGTGATGTTTAAAGGTCTGTGTTGTAAAAACATTACATTAGTTTTTGGAACAGCTCGCCTCAATAGATCTATTACTATTACTAGCAGAGTAGAGGAGCTTATTGCGATATGTACATGTATATTGGAATTCTTGTTTGCGCCAATCTCTCAGGATACAGTACAACAGACAACATCACACAATGCAGACAGCACATTACAAACATAATAAATAATAACAACCAGTAACAATAAATATTTTGTGGACTAATAGCATCTTCTGCCTGAAAGATAGTTATAACCCTTTGTCATTTAGTGTGAGGTTTAAGGAATATGCAGCAAGAAAGAATTGATAGAATTATTTGTTCTACCAAAAATCTTTTGTGCCGTTTAAAAACACAGTTTGCGTTTTGCGAGATTACCATGATGAAATAAGCTTCACTCACAACAGCCTTGTAATGGCTGTCCCCATTTACACATTACAATGCTATGCCGAACACTTTTACATCTACGATAAATCCTTCATAAAAGTATAAAGAATAAGTTTATCACCCTGGATGAGTAACATGTTACATTTGCTACTTTAAACAAGATTAATGGGTCACTCAGGCATTTACATTCTCATACATTTTTATGACTACACCATGAAGTGAATTTGATATATCAGTAACAAGATAAATGACGGATCTAGAGCTTTGGCAGCTGCTCTTCTGAATTTAAACAATCTTTTCGCTTGTTGCTACTTTTTAGGTTTTGCAGAACACTCAGTAATCCTCTGACACATTTGCTCAAGATCCTTCTCGTCAAGATGAAAGTCTATTGTTACAATGTGCTCCATGCGTTGCAGAAGGAACATCACTCCAACACCGCTGAGCCCCAAATGAGTACCTTAAAAATTTGGTTCAACTTTTGCATGAGTTGCCAGACAGCAGGCATTAAACCTTCAAATGGGAACTGCCTCTTCTACATGATGTGTACAAAGGCTTTCTTTCAGCATTTTGTCCTTAATGCTCGTAGTGTAGTGAGAAACACTCTATAAACAGTTTTATTGATGTCTCTCTATAGCTTGAATGACTGCAGCTAGTCTTGTTTGACACTTACCAAACTATCTTCTTTTTTCATTTTCAAGAGTGAAATGTATATGCCGTGCTTGTAGGCTCTGCGCTCTTGTTAGGAAAAACAAAATCACAGTTGCTGGAAATATATTCCCTGTCACTTCAGGTATCCATAGCAGTAAATGAAGCTGTCTAAAAGTTTGGAGTGATAACACAGAAGTCTTGCCTCGATCCTAATAGATTTACAAGTCTTTGCTGGATGTAACTAAGGAAAATTCTTAGCAGATTAATTTATCTTTTCCGACAGGTAGACTGACATTTTTACCCATCTCAGCTCCAGATTAAAAATTTGCTTGTCACGGCATTTGGGATGGATTATTTTGGATCCTCTCATCTCTGCTCTGTAATTTGAAATGGCCGTGGCCCTTAGTCATGTGTGCGCAAGGCTGTCTCTGCAACAGGATGATGTATGACCTGATGTCCCCCTGACAAACAAATGGCAATTTTTACTAAATGTTTCTTTGACCATCCTTCAGATCTTTTGAAAACTTTCAAGGGGGAACACTGCAAACTTGCATTTTCATTGGAGCAATATTTCAAGAAAACATTTCAACAAACATATTAATTCCAAAAATAAATATGCTTTTTCTTTGCTTTGTAGCATGGGTCTGTTCTGTATGTATACATGTTTCCCTATCCTAAGCTGAAAAAATAAAAGAAAGTTTTCTCTTTCCGCACGGTTTATATGATTAAAAATCAGTAGTTTCAAGATGTTTTGGCCACAACTTCTAATTTTAAAACTCCATCACTAACTTTGTTTACAGTAGAACAGTAGAAGTGAACTTAAAAGAATGCTTGGTCCATAATACGATTTGTCCATCTAGCAAACTTTTAAAAGGAACTTTGCCTTGTGATAATCCACCTGCAAATACTTCAACCCCTGTACAGAAATTCCCTCTATCAGCCACCATCCAAGGAAGGAAGAAGGAAGAAGATTATTTGTGACCTGCCCAAAATGCCACCATCTACAGTAAACACTGGAGAAACCAACAGATGGCTAGCCTAAACACATTATGGGACAATTATGAAGCATTAGCAATAATCATACTAAATCAGTCCTCTAAAGATTAATTAGAAGAATATGGACAGCATTTTTTTGCTGTAAGGTAATTTTAAATTTAGGTTTCAAGAAATGTCATAGAGGTAAGTTATTAAGGTACAAATGTTTTCATCATTCCAAGCTGTACTTAATCATGAGTGGACTCCAGAATACATGTTAAAACTCAGATTAAATTTGGGGCCAAACTGAACCAAATAGCCACAGTGAAATAAAAATGCAATAGTCAGTTTAGTAACTTGAGGTGATGTTTAAAGGTCTGTGTTGTAAAAACATTACATTCGTTTTTGGAACAGCTCGCCTCAATGGGGACTGCTGTAGACATTGCTATTATAGAGCAAGTTACGACTAAAGGAATAAGAATGGACCTTCAATTGAGGGTTTGTGAAGACTCCTGAAATTAACATTCTATTCTGACCTCAACACACCTCAGGTTTCTGAAGAGCAGCAAGTTTACTGCACTGTGTTTACTTTTTCTTACACTACTGAAACATCCTGAAATAACTGGTTTTTCAAATCATTAAAACTGCACGATCAACACCAAGCCTTCCTTTTCTTTATCAGCCCTTAATTTTATCCACCACGGTATAGCTTGCTCTAAAATGTTTGACCTGATTCTGATTTGGTTTTCATCTCTGGGCTCTTCTTTATATCTGTGCTGTGCACGTCTCATTCTCTTCCAGTTCTAATGAACCAAGTAGTGTAGTCAAAAACAGAGCCTGCTTCAACTTAAGCGCACAACTTAATGCAGTTGCATATTTAACTTGCTACAGCACTTATTATAGCTGTAACATGTATATTTATCTTGTATGTGTTATGTTTAATTTTTTTTTAATTCTTCGTTCAGAAAATCTCAGGAAAGAGGGAACTAAACAGTGGAACCTTGTCTGTCAGAGCTAGGCAGACCCATAATTTACACACTATTGACCATGAAAGCCATTCCTTGGCTGTTTTGAAACCTGCCGTGGAAAGAAAACTTTTGTCTTGAAATGTCTTGCTTGGAGTTGACTGCTCGTGGCTCCTATGATTAATGACTTATGGCCTCATTTTGTAGAAGCTGCTAATTAGCTGCAGACTGATTAAAGACGTGGCATGCAAACTTCTGCTGATAACCTGAACTTTTTCCCCAGCAGAAACTTGGCATGTGGAAGCTTTTACTGCCAAATTTGTAAGAAACAGACCAACGTTGAGTAAGATGAATGTAGTCTCAAACAACAGTATACAGGGCCTAATTTAACACTATTTAGTGTATGACATACTGGCATTGTGGTGTTTTTGTGCTCATGTTCTTGGTTTAAAGAGCAATCCAAGTTCCCCTGCTGTTATATTTGAATTACACTTGGCATGTTGAAGTATTGCATATTATGCACTGACTACCTCTTTGCCCTTGATATATATTTTATTGTTATTGTTTTTAAACACAGTCATTTTTCAGATTATTAACAAATGGCAATAGTAATCAGCTACTATAAAAGCTTTCATTGTTTTAAACGATTGGAAAACCTTTATTTTTCAGATGAAGCAATTCTTTATCAAATCAACAAAATAGCAAAATCGTTGCGCCATACTGTGTACTCACCAGCCAAGGTGTGTCTCGGAGGTTTTCCAGGAGAAAGTAATTTTAAACAGACTTAAAGAGATGTTTCAAAGAAAGAGGGACTTATAATGTGAGTTCTACAATGTCAAACAACCTTTTGACAGTGCAGTGACAGTGCAGTATATGTGGAATGTTAAGATAGAACAGGTTGTTAAAAATCTCAATGTCTGGTCACTTTATGTATAACAAGAAATTGATAAGCATTTTAATAGAGAAAAATGTAATCACAACGTCAGAAGAACACTACTACTGCTGCCACTATTACTACTAATGAGGCTGTAACTAGTACTACTAGTATAAATCACAGTAATCCCATGATGACTAAGGCACTAATGCCTTTGAAGGGCCATGATACCAGGAATCAATTCCAAAGCATGGGTCACACCCCTGTACAGGTCATAAGTCCGTTGCAGGACACACACACGGGCCACTCCCATAACCCAGCCAGCACGTCTCTGGGCTGAAGGAGGAAACCAGGCAACCCAGAGAAACCCATGCAGCCATGGGAAGAACATGCACACCCCACCCAGAAGGTGACCCAGGCTTCCCATGTGATTAATAAAAATACCTGCAAGTATACTCAGTCCCTTCAAATGGTGCCCCATTTTGTGAATTTACAAAATGATGTAGACATTTAATTTAAAAACTGAAAACATAAACTTAAGACTTCTAAGGGTAAGGAAAGTTCCAGTTAATGTTAACGAAAACTAAAGAGAAAAAATTAACTATGTTAATTGCATACGCTTTCCGACACATGAACTCAGTATCAGATAGAAGCACTTTCACAGGCCATTACAGCCACAACTCAAGTTGGGTCATTTTCTCCCAGCTTTGCACACTGGCTTGGTGCAATTCTTCCCTCTTCTTCTTGGCAGACTTGATCAAGCTCAAGGTTGCTTGTGAATCACTGACAGCAGTGTTCAAGTTCAAGTCTTTCCACACATTCTCAATAGGATTCAAGTCAGGACTTTGACTGGGCCACTGAAGGATATTCATCTTTTTACTCTTAATAGACTACTGTGCAACTTTGACATTGTTCTTTGGATCATTGTCACTGAAAGGTGAATTTGTGTCCCAGTTCTACTGTATGGCTAAAGAAGGTTTTCCTGTAAGATTTGCCAGTAAGTTGCTCCATCTGTGTTCCCATCAGCCTTGACAAGCTTCCCAGTCACTGCTGATGAGAAGCAGAACTCTAACATCATACTCCACCACCAGGCTTGACAGCAGGCATGGTGTTGACTGAGTGATGCACTATGTTGGGTTTGCATCAGATGTAATGCTTTGGATTAAGATCAAAAAGGTCCGTTTTTGTCTGACCACAAAATCTTTTGCCACATGTTTGCAGCATCTCATAGTTGCTTTGTTGCAAAGCCCATGTGGGATCTGTGATTTTGTTTTCAGTTCCATACAAGTCCTTTTTGTGGGGTAACTGCAATATGGTTGATCTGTGGACATTATCTCCAATCTCAGTTCCTGTTGGCCTCACGGTGGCATCCTTAACCAGCTTCCTCCTTGCCCAGCAGTTCAGTTTTGACGGACAGCCTGATCTAGGCAGCATCTGGATGCCTGATCTAATTCACCATGATCAAAGAGATATTACAGGTCTTTGTGTTTTTATACACTTCCCCTGGTCCATGTCTTTATACAACTTTATCGCTGAGTGTTTTTGAAGTTTTTATGTTTTTATGGCTTGATCTATGCATGATACTCACTACCTGACTAAGATACCTCCAAAAGACAGTTGTATTTATTCTGAAATCAAGTGAACAACTAATACTGCACACACACAGAAGCAGCTCAACTACTTGGGCTCCTCCATTACATTAATTTAGGTTTGCAGCAGCAAAGGATTTCAAAACTTAGGCAATCATGGCTTTTCTATTCTTCTTTCATATAATTATTTACTTCTTTCTTTTTTGTTTCTTTTGCTTGGATATGTGGGGAAGGGCTGTGTATAAAACAATTATGAATTGCTGCTTCAAAATGTCTGCGAGCTATAATGCAAAAAAATGTGAAAACTGTATGAGGGTAGGAATACTTTCACCAGGCACTGTGAATGCTGCAACGCACAAGCACTGGATAGAAAGTGTCAGAATCATAACCGCACTCTGCTCGAATACAGATGATTGTTGAGGGTGGGGGGGGTTGGGGGGGGGGTAAGGGGTTAGAAACGAATACAACATGCACGTGCAAGGTGATTGTAGCTAGTGGAACAAAGGTACGGGTTTGGGCAGGGAGGGGGGGACACAAAGAGCCGACTGATTCTGCCCCTGGTCTGAAAGGCAGGAGGAGAGGGGCCGGAACTCTGTGGGGGAGCCTGTTCTCGCAGACATGTGACCGGTGCGATGGGCTGCTGCTGCCCCGCGGAGTTCATCACCGCCCTCCTATAATTAGGTTTGTTAACATACTGCCGTGGACGCGGCCATGTTGACTGGGAACTTAATCAAGTTACTATCGAGTTCCTGTGCGCCTTGCCCGAGGTGACGGTTTTAGTTGCAGAGTTATAGCTGTGACCTGCGTGAGGAAATTAGCTGTGGACACAAGTTTGTACTTTTTCTTCCATGTGAAAATATTTAGCAAACAGTGACAATGATGGAAAACAGTAGGAACCAAAATGTTCTACATTAGTATAAAACATGAAAAATGCAGCAAGGACCCTGAGTGGTACAACATGCGTTATGCTGGCTGGCAGTCCATTAGGCGTGATAGACATTTCACTTACCTAAGTCAAATATAACAGTCTAGTATTCATTAATATAAGGAGGGGGTAGCAGAATCAAGCCTACCATCTGGTTAAAACGACAGAATAATCTACAACTCATGATTAGGTCTAAGGAGTGGAATTTCACTTTAATCTTTTTCAGTGCTTGAAATTTCCATCTGCACGGTAAGGCACATCATTTTTCTTCAAGACAAATGTGCTGTTTTTCATGTTCCAAAATTAGATCAGAAGAAAACGATTAATCATGTCATGGCCTGGGAAAGGAAACAAAGATCTGATTTTTTTCCCCTCTCCCTCCCTCCCTCTCTCCCTCTCTCTCTCTCTCTCACTTCTTTTTCTTCTCTGCCCTGGCTGTATTGCTTGATTCATTTTTGCCTCCCTCCATTTTTTTAGCCCAACTTCAAAGATAGGGTAACACAGGCCTGGGTGATAAATATGAAATGAAGATGTGTCTTCAATTAGCATAGCCATTTTTCTTCCATTCTCTGCCCCCTGGCAGCCAACAACAGATGGTGACCTGTTTGTATGTGACACCATAACCGAATCTAAACTCAAGGAAACAAGTCACCGGGCTGCAAATTAGTGAGACCACACTACTGTCAGGTGGCGGACTCCTTTGACAGTTGTAGGCCATTACGGGAACATTGATGTTTTCACAGTGTGACAAAAAGGAATCCTTTTTACAGAAGACCTGTCTGTCAGCTGGCTCTCAAGTCATAACAAATCACTAGCACTCAGCTGAGGCTGAACATTCGGAGCGTCAGGAGGAAGATAAATGACCTGCAGGCCTTTGAAGTGCTTTGGCAGTTCAGATGGGTCCGTGGTGCTGACAGAGAAATATACACAACAGCGTAACCAATAATGAGAACATTAAACATTCCAGCCTTCTGACAGCCTGACAGAAAAACCTAGCCTGACATCAATCATCTTCAGAGACATAACCTTGACAATTAGTCCTCTCTGTGATACTCGGAGTAACCTCTCTTGCTTTTACTATCCAATATGATCTTGCTTCTGGTATAGGAGGAAGAAGACAGTGACAGCCAGAAAAGGATTGCTTTTCTTTTTAATCACTAACAGATATGCAATAGGCACAGAGGGTGTTTCTGTGCCACGCTGTATGTGCAGTATCTACTGTATTTGATTTTAAAATAGGCTACATTGCTCTTAAATATCACTTTACTTTAACTGCTTCCCATCAGGTTTTCTCTTATTTTTTTAACACATTTCTCTTTTTTATTTTTACAGAAGAACCTATGTTGTACTGCAGAAACATGTGGGACAAATATAAAGTCATTAGCCTGAGAAAATGTGTGGAAGTCTGAGATCAGAAATCAAAACTGTATCCTGAATATATTTTAAGAGCTTAGCAGCTTCGAATATGTGCATTAATGATGCCCTTTAGGCATTTTGGAGCTGTATAAATATTTCCATTTGTGTCGCTCCTTGTGTTTCAGCACAAGTGACTCAAGGACGGGAGCAAGCAGCATATTCTACAAAAGAGTACATGTCATAAGCCTTAATAATATTGGTTAACAAGCCTGCCTGTGTTGTAACATCTGGTTAACGGATTACTAGTTTTAACATAAATGCAGGTTTTCTTTAAAAAGATAGGACAGATTTTTTAATCCCCTCACAGAACAAGCAGAATGCTTTTCCAACCTTCAAACTTGAGAGGGAACATTAGGTTAATTCTTGCAGTGCATCTGATGGCAAGCTAAGAACTCACAAAGCCCGCAAAGAAGCTCATTAATTTGAAGTTTTATCATGAAGGGGATTCATTTTGTCATGAAGAGTCTATACAGTATGTATGTACTCATACACACATAAGTATTCCACATTATCAGTGAAGAGGATACTGGATAAGATTCTTTTCTATGTAACAAAAAGACTAGTATTAGTGATAAGAAAGGACTAACACAGGTTAATTAAAATAACATACATTAAGGCATCAATATTAATTTAGAATATGGCACGTGACTGTCTATAGAAGTAATTCTAATTATACACTATTTATACACAAAAATATTACAAAGGTTCCAGTACATTTTACAAGGATCTTATAAAGGCAGACTGTAAAAGCTTATTTCCCTGACCGTATGGCTTCCTGCAGTTTCCCTTGTGTTCAAAGCATTAACTAACCTAAAGTAAATCAGCAGAGACAAGCTGACCCCCAAAATGTATGTGTTCTCATGTTTCCAGCACTTGCTCTCTGTTCCTGCTGAATGTTTAGTTACAGCATGAAAAATGAGTTATGTGGAATGAAGACATTTCCCCTTTGACTAGCACATTTGCAAAAGGTATGTCAAGGATGTGAGGCAAGGGGTACAGGCAACCTTTCAAGAAAGTATTTTTTACTTGCTTATTGGAAGAGCAATAAATATCAAGCCGACAGGCCCGTCTCACAGTTACAAAGCCTACCTGTAACTGAGCTGGATAATTAGCAGCCTTGAAGATGATATATGACTTTCATTACCCTTTGGGACTGGAGACTAAATGAGGACAGAGCTAATTGCCGTGCAAAGCAGTTTGGCATGAATGAAAAAAATGCAGGCACAGTCACCAGCCAAAAAAAGGGTCCTGTTGCTGCTCTGATCTCCTGGTTGGTTCTCTGCCGCGGGAGTTCACTTGGTGTCCATAAATCATGGGCTGCTTACAGCTGAAACTGCACTGAGTCATCAGCATGAAGTAAGCTGAGTGACAGATTCCATCCTGACTACATTAGGCCCTCAGTTCAAACACAGTTTTTTTTTCTACCACATCTTGCACTTAACTGAAAATTAAACCCAGGCGGCACGGGCTGGACCACAACGTAAAACAAAAGCGAAGCTCCCGTGACAACCCAGAGTCTGTCTGCCAGCCGAAAGGGGAAGAAGAGCGAGAGAAAGGAGGAAGCTGGTAGTTGGTACTGCCCGAAGCAGTGAGGTCACATCCAGAGCGATAGCATGGGCACTGCTGAGCCCGTTCACATTAACTACCTTCCCAAATAGTGTGGAGGAGAGAGGGAGCTGAGATTTTTTGCAAAATTCCAGCTAGGGAGTATGGAAGCCTGCAAACATTGTGGTTAAAGTTTTTTCTCTCCTCTCTATTCAGATTCCATTCTGCTTGAGAGCATACGGCAAGGCTACAATTGAACTGCCTTCGGGAGCATTTTTATCAGTGTTTCCCCCCCCCCCCCGCCCTCCCATGTCAGATGATGAGGACAAGAATCAAACGACTAGGGGGACGAAGAAGATTTAATTTGGAAGAGGCTGTGTGAAAATGAAATAGGAGCATTTGCATTTTCCCGATGCTGCGCAGATCTTGCTGTCTATCCATCAGATCCTCTCAATGATTTTCTTTACTGCTTAGGACTCGTCTACAGCTGCACACGTACACTTGTCAAGATCGCTGTTACAGGTTTACCTAACCTGTCATCCTCCCCAGCTCCAATCTGTACGCTAAAAGTATCAATATCTAGCCCCACCCTTGGTGATACAGATGGCCATATGACAGGGACAGAATGGTAATTTCATTGCATCGTTTCTTTCTCTCAGATTTTGCTCATTTCAGAAGCAGAGTTAAGCGAAGTGGCTCATCTCGAGAGAAAGCCAGAACGCACAAGTGGGCTTTCAGTCGGAGTCTCCCACTGGTCCCGCCACAGGCAGCGCAAGGGAATCCTCCCTGGTTCTTCCACAGGGGCTTGGCTGTGTGGGTACAGTGGGCCGTGGGGGAGAGAAGGCAAGGGCTCAGAGAGACAAATGAACGGGGAAGAACAGAAGCTGAAGAGCGATCCCTGCTGAGCAGAGCTGAGGAGCCTTAACCTTCCGCACAGCCACGCTTTTAAATGCAGTCGAGATTCATTAAAGTGAAATTGGTTTTGGCTGTTTGCATTTCAGGCTTTCACTTACTGCGCTACACAAGTAATATCTTCAGACAACCTGTGTTTGAAATGGGTCGAAAATCAGTTTGTATGTTCACACACTTAGAGGAATTTTCTCATTTCCATTTCATTCGGAGCCAATCAAAATCAGATTAACTTCCTGAGGAATATGTCAAAGTCAGATTTCATGGGGAGTTTTACCACAGAAATGGTTTTATATTAACACTGATATGTTTTCAATTT
This sequence comes from Lepisosteus platostomus, assembly GCF_059453375.1. NCBI lineage: Eukaryota > Metazoa > Chordata > Actinopteri > Semionotiformes > Lepisosteidae > Lepisosteus > Lepisosteus platostomus. The sequence goes on along the minus strand of NC_142616.1, from coordinate 18,482,638 downwards.
CTTCCAGCTTTGTGCTGGATTCACAATATTGGATATTTCATTAAATGTATCTAAAGACTTGACATGACAAACATGTTGTGCCTGTGTGTGTTTGCAGAGCAGAATTAGGAACGGAGGCAAGGATGTAAGGGGCTGTGAGCAGTGAGGGTGGATGCATGTCAAAAGACATCAGTCATTCAGACCCTGTGTTGTCACAGGAGTTCAAACTCATCGCAGTAGCCTAAACAGGAAAGTAAACACACCTGCTATGTCAAGATGTACATTCAACTCATGCTCATTAAAGAAATGAATAAGCAATCTTTTATTAAGAATAAAATAAGTTATTGCACAAGGTTGTGGTGTGGCTGTATGGTGTTATATGACCCATGAAAGGGTTGTCCTCAGAGAATTACATGACATAGGACATCTTAAAAAACATCTAGTGGAAATGACCTAGTGCTTTTAAATGGGAAACAGGGAAGGTCAAACAGTATTCAGATACCTACTACCTCCCCAACATCACAAAGAGACCAGATACAGTGCCTTCACACCAGAGATTTCTAAGAAAGCCAGCAGTACTCCAATATGGCACACTGTGCTGTTGTGTCCCTTCAGAGCCCTTAGCCTAAGCTTAACACATATCCTTGGATCTTTAGTTTAACTTGCTATGGGTCAACACTCAAGGTATGGCTTTCTGTAACTTTTTCACACTCTGAAGTTCGTTTTCATCAGAATGCTGCTTAAGCCTGTCAGTAATGTGCTATTACATAAAAATATTGGTCAGTAAGATAACAGACCATTTCCTGTCTTAGAAATGACTTTATCCTCTTTCAACATATGCAGTTGATGTCTGTGCATAGTTATAAGGTGGACCAATTGAGATTGTCTTGAATTATCACTTCTAAGACAGTGGCATTGTACATAGGAGAGTTCCTTGTGGTGTAATTTAGGTCTCAGCTTGGGGACCTAGACTAGTGAATATGCAATAATGAACAATCATAGACCCTAGTAGCATTCATAAACCCCATGCAAATGCACAGGTTTATCATAATACTAATGTAAAACTCAACAGTTTTATAATGATTCTACTAGTGAGTTGGTGAGCAATTCAATATACAGATTTTGCTTTAGCCCACTTAGCTGTGGAAATGACAAACTGATCATGCACTGGTCTAAGAGACCAGCAAAAAGAAACACGTTTTGAACCCTGTGTCACATAGGCAGAAGTTTTAAATGCTGTAATCCTTGAAGACAACTTTCAGGAGGAAGGGAAAGGTGGCAGAATTGTGGATCCAAAAGATCCAAGTTCTTCAGTTCTACAGAAGAACAGCAGAGCGATTCACCAGGGTTGTTTAAATGACTAAGACTTTGATTAGGAGCCAATTACATGCACAAGCTCTAATTTCAACGTGCATCATAGTCATGTCAAAAGAACAACATCTTGACAGGAATAGCAAAGCCAGAAAGAGAAGAAGTCAGGAGCCAGCACTGTGCTATGTAGGATGTTAGCATGTGCAAGGAGAGCAAAGGTGATGGGTAGGATGTCTACAGATGCAGTGGCCAAGGTGTAGGTGCTGGGGGCTATAAATCTGAATGATGGAACAAATGGCACAGGATTTTAGAAGGAAGAGCTTTTTATGAGCTGATGAGGGGCAGAAGAACTTGTGATAGGCTGGATGCTTTTTACGGTAGGTGGGAAATGGGGATGAAACTCGGAAACGCGGATGGAGAAGAGGGAACTGAGGTGCCAATTGCAGCTGGTTAAACACTTGAGAAAAAAAGAAAAGGGCACTGAAAAGGTCTGAGATTAAGAGAAACTTTACAAGCCACAAAACAGAATGTCTACTCTATGTCACAGAAAATAGAAGAGATGGACACAAAAATATATTCAGTACTGGGAATGTTCTCTTAGAGAAAAATAGAAGAAAAATTTGACTGATCTTCATAATCCTATTTAAAATTAGCCACATAGTCTGTGAACTGGAGCAATTGGTGTTACATGTTATGTTTTTGCCAAACAGCAGATGACATAGTGTGTATGATAAAATTATCTTAGCATCTTGTAGTCTGTAAATGAGAAGACGCATTGGGTGTTCTTGAAAGCTGCCAAGTTTCAATTCAGTCGATAGAGCAATTCCTAAGACAAAGGCAGTTTGGAGTGAGAACAAAATGGCGGCCTTGTCTGAAGTTATGTGGTTGAACAGTTGTTGAACAGCAGGACTTGTAGTGTGAAGGGCAATATCAATATAAATCAATAATATATCAATAATGGCAAACAAGAAATGGAGATCAGGCAGCCATCTTGGAATGGACTCCTATAGAGCAATTTCATTTTAACATACAGTATGGTCAGCCTGTTGGATGTTGTTGGACTAAAATTCACCCTATAAAGTATAGGGTTAATTGGACAAATATTTTTGAGTAGTAGTCTTTGTGAGACTGACAAAGTTTCTTAAAACAGTTTATTTATCAAACAGGCTAGATGGGCCGCATGGCTTCCTCCCATTTTTAAGCAAACTTTCCAATTATGGAAACTTATGGCTGTTGAGAGTGCAAAAATGATTTTTTTCAGGGGCACATTTCAAGAAGCTTTAGCAGTTCCTGAAATCTGCAGCAGTCCATGAAAAGACTATTATGAAAGTTTTCAAATTTGTCAGGCTGTTGTTTAGTGGCCCCCATTACTGCTCTTTAAAGACTGTGAACCACAAAACTGGGCGTTTACTCATAACATCACCAAACCAATTAAAATATTTTTCTTCTCCATGAGCAGATTATTGATCCTCTCTTGAAAGAAGCCAGGGTATCGGCTGTTACAATATGGCCAGGGTAGCTTGTTCCAGAATCTCACAACTCTTTGGGTAAAAACAAAATGTAGTTACATTTGCATTCTCTGGTTTGTGTTTCACTATTTATTCTGAAGAAGTCTGTGAGTTGACTTTGACAGTGCCTTTGAGGATTTTGAATACTTTGATCAGGTTATCTCATATACCTCCCCATTTAAGACTAAAAATGTTCAGTTCCTTCAGCCTGTCGAGGCTTCCTTTAAGCCCCAGGATGTATCTGGTTACTCTTTTTTGGATTGATTCCAGAGCAGTAATACCTTTTCTATAACATGGCGAACGTGCTGATCAAGACTGTGCACAATCTTCAAAATGAAGCTTAACCAGCGAGTTAAACAATTTTATAATGACTTCTCGTGATTTAAGTTCCATGCTCTTAAGTATGTATTTTGACCAGCTGTCAGCAAGTCACCATGTGAGAGGATGCAGCTGCTGGTAGTTGCTGTCTTGACATCTGAACACTGCGCCTCTCTTTGGAATGAGAGCGAGACCGGACGAGCAACGGAGCAGCCCGAAGAGCCGACAGCAGGAAGAGACAGAATGAGTTTAAAGAGATGGATCTGCATGACGGGAGCTGTGGAGGAGCTGACGGCTGGAGGAAGAACTGAGTGTAGGAGAATCGTCTGCGTTTTTATTTTGAGTTTGCTATTTTTTGGTAAAAGAATAAAGAGTGCTGCTGCGCTGTTGTACTTTCCCCCCCTTGCTCTGTCAGTGCTTCAACCAGCCTGTAATAATATCCTAACATTTGGTTTGTCTACTTAATTGCTTCCCCACATTGTCTAGAAGATATAAATATGTCAACATTGACAGCTAAGCCGTTTTCAGACGTATTCTGTTTTAGTTCAGGGTTTCACTCTGTATTTATAGTTTATGTTTTTGTTACCTGCATTTGTCTGCATTAAATGTCATCTGCCAGTGGTTTACTCTGTTGTGACTTTTTTCTATTTTTTTTTTCATTTGCTGTTTCTAGAGTGTCTTGTAATCGGTATAAAATTAGGAAGATCAATGGTCCTAGTACAGATCCCTGAGGTACCCCACTAATTACAATACCCCAGTTTAGGTTTTAACCCCTTTCTTTTCGCTCTCTGTGTTCTTTGTACCAAATTACCCAATCCAATGATCTCAATCTAAACACTCAATTTAAATGTGTGTAATTTAAAATTAATCTTTTATGAAGAACATTATCAAGATCCTTCTGAAAAATTAATTACATCATAGCATATGCTCTATTTAAACCCATTACTACTGTTGTTTAAAGAACTACTCAAAGCCTTTTCTAAATTCATACTAACACATAATCATATTATTGGCCTATAATCACTTAGTTCAGCTTTCTCGACCTTTTTTATTTTTATTTTTTGCAATACATTTGCAAAAAATAAATCAAATTTGTTGATTTATTCACTGTTGATATAAATTTGATTTGTGTTTCAGGCAGAATCTGTTTAAACTGTTGCCATTCATTTTCCACTGATTTCATAATCCACCTCTCCCATTCTGCTTCTCTTAAACTGTGCTTTTCTTCAAAGTCCACTTTCCAGAAAGTGTAAACTTTTGGTTAGGACTCTGTATAGTACAAAGCCTGTATAGTTTTTACATATACATAAAGGCTACACCGTATTATAATCATGGTTCACTAATGGTTCTCTGACCTCTAATGGTTGTCCTAACTCTGTCTTGATTGTTTGAAAAGACAAGACATATACAAGCATTTCCTGTTGTAGATCCTTTGGCTCACAAAGTAAGAAGGCATTAACCATGTCTACCATTTCAGTTTCTGCTGCTGACATTCCTATAAATTTTTCACAGTTTATGTGGGGAACATTGAAGTCTCCCATAAAATATGTTTCTTCTTTTGCACATAAATTCATAACGTGATTATAAACTGTTAAATTATAATTTGTATCTGCATTTGATGATCTACAGTATAGTATACCCCTAACACTATACCTCTAGAACTCTAGAATGTTTTTTTAACAAGTCTGACCCATATAGACTCTGAGACTCTTTATAGATAAGATCACTTTATTAGCCATATACAATTTCTTGCATTAGGAATTTGTCTTTTTGCACACCCCAGCTTGCTCTCCATGAGACACACAGGCAGGGAGAGAAGCAGGGTCAGAGCACAGGGTCAGCCATTGTACAGTGCCCCTGGAGCAGTTGGGGTAAAGGGCTTTGCTCAGGGGCCCAATGGAGTAGGATTCCTCTGCTGGCCACTGGATTTGAACCGGCAACTTTCCAGCCACAGGAACAGATCCTTAGCCACAGTGCCACCTTTCCATCCTGTTTGATTTTATTTTTTTAAAGCTTAATTCCACAAGCTTTATTTTCTGAGCTAAGTAATAGAGTATATAATCTTTTTAATATATACTGAACAGTAGTTCTCCATCTCCTCCTCTGTCTATCCTGTATCTCCAGAACAGAGTGTATACCCTAGTGCTACATTCATCTCCATTATTTTAGGTTGTCCATGCTTCTGTGATTCCATTGCTGGACATAAAGAAATGTCCTACACTGACAGGATAAATGACTTTAACTTTTCAATCTTTAACAAAGAAGACTACAGGGCAACCTGATCCAAGTATTCAAGTCTTCAGTAGTCCAAGTCATCAATAGTACTAAAACAAAGTCAACACAGTGGACATCTTCACCATCAACAGTGAGATCACAAGTTGAAACTACTGTATGTAGAAGTGCATAGAAATATGAAAATAGGAATTACTTCTTTACACAAAGTGTAAGCATGAAACAAGTTACCCAGCCAATTTCCATTCAAAAACAGCTTGATGAGGTCCTTGAATCAATTATCCACCTACTACCAAACAGGTTAGATGAGTCAAATGGCCTCCTCTCCATTGTAACTGTTCTTATGTTCTTATGGCTTAGCAGTCCCACTGTAATGTGGATGAGCAACAGCAACACCTTCTGGATAAAAAACGCGTTTTGTTTCAGACCATGAAACCAGATAAGAAAAAATCAGTCCCAGTGCACCTGCAAGGCTGCTTAGTCACCAAGACAAGCCTTGTCAAATGTGGGCAGGCAAACTAAATATTCCGGTTTTTGTTCCAACCCCATTCTCATTAGGTAGTTGGTTTAATTATTTTATTTAATTATTTATTTAATTAGTTGCACATCTGTAACCATACCTTTAATGAAGTGAATGTCTTGTGTAGTCAACTGTCAAAGACCTTAAGAAAAATCCAATATGGGTCTAATTTAGAAAGTAATTAGGCTAAGTGTTTAACTGACTTTGAAGGTTTGAACAAAAACCTTTAAGAAACACGGCCCTCCAGGAAGTGAGTCTGAGACCCCTGCTCTACAGGCATTAGTAATGCAGAAGAAGTTAAAAAGGTGCTCATAAAGTGTATGTTGAGATGTTCAAATAAGAATGTTTTTTTTCATTGTGAAAGTTTTTTGTGGAATGAAGCTGTCGAACACAAAATACGCACCTACTGTATATCTCAACCTTTAGTATTTTATTGTTTGAAGGTGTTACTCCTCTTGGCTTCACTTTTCTCCCACACAAACTTGAGAATGCATTGCTCTATTCCTTAGGCAAGATCTCATAACTGCTCATACAACTGCTTCTGTATTGAAAAACAATAATATTAATTAATATTCTTCTAAACCATGAGTGAGAGCTGAGCTGAGTCTCTTTAAACCAGCGCCTTATTAAGATCAGAGAAATGGGTCGAATTGATCTAATTAAGCAAGAGAAATTGGTTCAATCAAGCCATTAAGACTTGAACTAGAAATCAGAACACCCTGTGGCCTGAGAGGACTGGAGGTGACCTTCCCTACTCTAAACAGCTGTGTTTTTTTATTAAATGCATAATTGCTATTCCAATTTTAACCGTCCAACTATACGTACAAACAAGATACAGGCCTCACTGTTCTCCTTAGGCGTCGTTTCCAACACATTTTTTTTTCATTTCAATAACTGTCAGAAAGCACGGCCTCTTGCAACCCTAAACCTCATATCAGCATAGGATCAGATTACAGAGATTAGCCAGCAGTACATTGTTCTTTGAAATGAAGATGACATCTTAGGGGAAATGGGTGGTTAGGGTCTGCTACGTCTTTCAGAGGACTTGGCCACAAAGACACAGACTCTGTGTTGCACAACGGGTTTCTTAACCGCTCCCTACACTGATGCCAGTGACAAGAGAGGCATTATGGCAGGCAGACAAGGGTTATGCACTCAGAACTCTTCCTTCCAGAGAATAATTGTATCTGATTTATAGTCTGGTTTTCATTCTGAGTGTGGGTGTGTTACAGCAGCCTGAAAAGTTCTTGCTGATATTGTCATGGCTTTTCGATAAATAATAACAATAGCTTTTTAATAGTTTCAAGAAGCTCAAAAACACAGAGCAAGTGTCTTTCCTGCGTAATGCTACATGGGTGGAAGAATGATGTCCTTGGGACATTTCTGTCATGTGCTGCCAATAAAACCACAAGGTCAAAAATAAAACAGAGGCTTCTAACTTCCATCAAGGGTTTCATTTCAGCACCACTGAAATCACCGCCTGCGCAAAGCCAGTGGGAACTATTGGTAACGTCTGAGCATAACCTCATTCTTGACACTGTTTACCTTAAGAACGTCCTGTCCCAGAACTCTGAGTATCCATTCAGTAAGATCAGCCACGTGCAAACTGAGGAAATGGCAGCAGTTGTATCCAATTTGATCTGCAAATAAATCTGAGTGGCATTAGCACCAGAGTGATTAATACAAAGGCATTCATACAGAAATGATCATTTTAAATGTTACAGTGTAACATTTATAAGAGGGAGTGAACCTCAGGCAAAAACATAGATACAGTATTTACTGCAGTGAGCAGGTTTGGTTTTTCAAGAGCAGATAACTTTGGAATTTTATCCTGAGGTTTCAAAACGCTGGATCAAGGTCCCTTTACTTTCCACTTGACTCTCTTCCTCAGACAATCACAAACCCAGATTTGCCCATATTTGAGATAACTTGCCCTGAGAGACAAGAATTTTCAGTTTTAGCATTATGTCAAAACGGCATTTGACCTGCTGACCCCAATCAGCACCTGCACTGTGACATAAAATAAAAATAGTATTGCTGAGAGCACAGTTCCCGCAGAAGGGAATGATATGCAAAAGCAAACCTGGAGACTTCTTAAGAATTCAGACAATACTCACCAAGGTTAACCATTAAGATTTTTACATGACTGCCAGATCTAGACGCATCTCCTTAGCTCATCAAGCTTCGAGTCTCGTTGTTGTCAAGTAAGACAATAGACCCCTTTTGTCAAGCATTCTTTGCAGTTACAGGCCACCCAGGTTTTCACATATGGTTAATTTTAACGTCTTGTGTTTTGTGAATCGAGCGAGAAGTGTTTGACAAAGAATTGTAATAATTGTAAATAATTACTGGCTGTCATTGTAGCCATCACCATGTGGACTGAAAATGGATGAATGGATATTGGTATTGATCGTAAAACAAACATAAAATATTCTTCAGTACCATGGGCATTTTATATTACTCATTACCTCAGTTGCCAGATGTCTTTCTTGACTGATACACCTCATTCTTTGTGATTTTGACACAGCTTTTGTTGGATGTCAAGCCTTGTTTGTTCAACACAAGGCAAGTTTCTCAAATCAAACTGAAACAGGCTGTAAACATGATTGTTTAATGATTAATTAATTCTGCTTGAAGCAGGAAAAACAGGAAGATCAAAGGGCTTTGGAACCTCTTCAGGTGTTTGGGAGGCTGCACAGCTGAAATGTTTTGTTTCTCCTTCTTTCATTTTATTTTTCCTTGTGTAATTAACCTCTTTTTTATTGTCTTTTGATACATGCGAAGTATGGAAACAATAATTAGAAGTAAACTAGAGAAATCTCATAAATGGAAATAAATACCTAGTTGATAGCATGGATTTAGAAAAGGTAGGTCTTGCTCAGCTAAGTTGTTAGAATTCTTTGAACAAACAACAACATTATTGGAATCACACAGAGCCTACAATATGGTGTATTTAGATTTTTAAAAGGGTTCTGGTAGAGTTCCTCTTAAAAGATGAATTATCAAATTACAGGCAGCAGGCATTTAGGAAATGTATGTGTTTGGACAGAGGAGTGGTCAAAGGGTAGAAAGCAGAGGACACAGATAAGTTGTAAAGGCTAAAACTGGAGTGTTGTAATTCATGGAGTTCCAGAGGGATCTGAATGTGGACCACTGCTATTTGTCATAGAGTTTTTGAAACAGAATATTAGGAGAATAATTGTAATTCTTGCCCACTTACACTCTTCTACCTTTAAATATCTCACCTCCTGAGCAAAAGATTCTACCGCCTGCAATGTTAGTCCAGGCTCCTGAGACTCAGACCTGCTGAAGCACACCTGACACCTGCCTGCCATCTTCCTCTTCCTGACCACAGCTCGGCTCTGCCTCACCTGCTCCTCCCGACGGACTCTGTTCCTCACCTCCATGGTTCCACAGTTCCACTTTCCACCCCCACAAAATGCCATCATTTTCCCACACACACCCAGTACCTCATCCACTTGAGCTCCAAATCATCCAAGAAGCTGATATTACTCTGATATCCCTTCTCCCCACCAAATTCCAAATGAGGTTGTCTGATTTCTTTAAGGTCACTGGAACACAAAACCGGACACTCCAGCAAAACTGCATGGAAGTGGATTTTAAACAGAACAGGACATCATTTATGCACAATTTAGAGAGAGTGTAGACATAGTAAGGCAACACAGACATGTTTCAGGAAATGTCTCAGGTGGTGAGATGGTGTGGATCAATTACCTACTGATCACCTAATGAGAAAGAAGGTCCAAAGGCCTTTTCTCATTCGTAAGTTTTTATTTTCTAATGTAAATGTTAATACAAATTTAATATTGAAAGCTGGCCAAAGCAACAGATTGTATACAGTATATAGGTTTAAAATACATTGCAGAAATACCCCTAACTCAACCAGTACGCATTACTCAATAGCAAAACATCTCTGGTATCTACACACCTAAGAGAAGTTTGTAATTTTTTTGTTGTTATTTTTTAAATTAAAAAAGTGGTATTCAAAATCAAAGCTGACAGGCGCCAATAAATCAAGCAAATCATAAATCGATTTCAAATACCTGCTAAATTATGACAAATGGCATAGCAGCTATAAACTAACACAAGCTCAACTCAGCAGGTCATTAATTTCATGGTCATGCAAAATAAACAGACACATTTTTTCACAACCCTAATAAATTTCTAAAAACTCAAAGAATAGTCCATCTGCTTCAAATAATTTTTAATTTCCTATTCTGTCTCATTCACATTAGCTATTCCACAGAGATATTTGCTAAATTCTTTCATTTACCTCCTCCCATCTGTATTCAATTACTTTATTCTCAAACAGAGCTAGTTTTTGTTTCTCCTAAGTGCAGTACGAAATATCCCCACCTGTACCTTAAGCAAACATTATGTGTGTTTTATTATCTGTTAGAGTCCATGAGTCATTCTAACTCAATTGCATGAGCTGGAAGACTTGGAGAGCAATCTGGTTTTGATGTTTTCTGGCTCTGGTAGAAAACACCTGCCCTACTCTCATAGCTGATCTATTAACTTGGTAAATGTCTCAACAGATGTTCCATGACCAGCAGGGAATCAAGGTCTATCCTTGTGCTGGGGTAGCTTGTAAGCCAGAAATATTTAAACGGCCAGGGATCAGAGGCCAATTATGTGTTTGGGCTAGAATTTTGGTAAATCATTTTTTTTTCAAATATATCCCTGGAATCCTGTTTTTAATAGGAACACTTAACGTCATCTTTTTCATGCATTCTTGATCTAACAGCATCTACTGAGAATGACACTTCTTCCCTACAATACCAATCTTAAATTTCCTAAGCTATTACAGATTGTGGATGCTCTAGGCCAAATCAGCTCTAGACACATCAATGCAGAGACAATACTAGAATAACAAGGTTAGAAACATGTATCTTGAGTCTGGGACTGCAAACCAGAATTGGTTCATTATTATTACTTATTATATTAGTTTTAAGCATATGAAATCAAAGTCATTGATTCTTGTGTTTTGATTGGAGGAACCAAATGAAGCAAATGAAAAAAATCTTTGGGGCCTTAAAAACGGTCATTTATTAGACCATATACGTGTACTGTATGCTAGAATGTGAGTAATTTTGTTGATTGAACAAAGACCCGGTGCTGCGATCAACCAGATTTCATGCCAGAATAAATAAATCAGTCTAGGCAAGAGTTGATGGGAGAAAAGTTAAAGGTGAAGCTACAGGAGTCGAAAATTTCAGCTCTATTCCTATCTCTTTGTTCCTGATTTTCATCCTTTCTTCTCTATTAATTTTCAAAGACTCAATGATTTAACCGATTTGAGTTATAGGTTCTTCCAATTGGGCAATCAGGTAAAAACCCTGAAATTGATCAAGATTGGCTGGTGAAATCTGAAAATGTAGGCATATCTGAAGATTTAATTTCTTCTACTGAAGTGTGAATAGTCTTTTCTTGTCACAAAGTAATGATTTGTCAATAGTTGCAGCAGTTCTTCAGTTTGAAGCGTTAATAGCCTCAGTGCCATTAAAACCCCTTTCCAGGTCCAAAACATTTTTTCATGTAGCACTAATTCATTTTGCTGGATCAACACCTTCAATGGATCATTCCTTAAGAAATTTCATTAAAACTCTCAATAACACAAGATTGAATTCCCATTAAGGTAACATAAAAACAAAACAAAATGTTCTTGCACATGGACAATGCCCAAATTTACTTGTGTGTAATACATTGCAGGACCAAGGAAACCAGCACAAGAGGAGAATTTGAAAAACCTGGATTCATATTTCAGGCTATAGCTATTGTGTACATATTTGCTGTGCACAGTATGTTACCTTCTTATCTTTAGATAAAGGGAACAAGACATTTAGTATTATAGCTCTCATAAAGCTTATTTAAGTTGTATAATTTATGTTTCAAGGCAAGTTTTCAAAAACTGTCATCAGTGACTTTCTGTGTTAAATCACATTGCAGTTACCAGATTGGTATCTTTCAATTTTTTTTTTTTAATATGGATGTTGGAATACTGTTGTTAGAGATAATTGCACAAAGTACAGGATAAGTCAGGATATGATGTCCTTCCTGCATATAAGTAACTGCTGTGTTCTGTCAGAATCACCTGGCATGACATCATGGATAAAACACATGTGAACGAAGGTCAAATACAGGCCTTGCTGGAAAGAACTGTATATCCAATAGTTGGGAAAATATGCTAAAATTATTTTAAAAAATAGAAGTACATACATTTCCATTAATCAGAGTAAAATCTCTCTTCCAGCGTGCATGTTGGTTTTGTCTCTCTAATTGTCCAGATATTCTCCAGTGCCCTGACTTCACTGAGATCACCTGGAGAGCCCACGATGCCAGAAAGCAGACCATGTCGATGTGAACTCTTTGCTTCCAAAAGCGCTGTATTTAGAATAATGAGCACAAACCTTCCAAAAAAACATCCTAGGTGTGTGTCAAAAGATATGGACATGCCAAATCTTGATGTAGCTATCTCAGGCATGTTCTGTTCAGTTTATAGCCACTGGATTTCTAAAATGTGAAATATACAGTGAATTAATGATCCAGACAGGCCAGTCAAACTTTGAGCTAGCATCTAGCATCTATTTGATTCTTTACACATGTAACCTAGTCACTGGTACTGCAGCATAGCTAAGTTTTCTTTGTTCACAAAGAATATTGAAATATTGAGAAATATATAATAGAATATTGGGCAATACGAAATTGAAATCACATCTTGAATCATCACTGGTGGTACTTTCATTATAAAAATGCACGTTAACATTTAAATATTTAACCGTCCATGTGTTGTAACCAAATATGGCGTGTCAGGTATCAAGCCCTGTAAAGTTATATCTTCACTCTGTACTTAAAAGTGTAGAGGCCCCATCAGTTAACTGCCTTTCAACAATTATATATTGTTGTAATACATCTTTGCTTTAGACGTTGTCAGACAGCAGCTCACTGGTCTCCTCTATTTGGTGCTAGAAGCAGGAAGGTCCATTACAGCTCCAATCACTCACCCCCTGTCAGTCTCTGTGTATAATTTGTTAGGTGGGTTCTTTCTCCTAAAAGCAAATTTTAAAACAAGGGTTTTCCTGACAGAATGTGCATGTGATGAAAATATGCTAGGAGCCGAACTGGAATAATACTGTGAAAAATTACGTTTTGAGATTGCAGACAATCAATCCAGCGCATTCACTTAATGATTATATTACAGTCTTAAGAAATGGAGAAATGATCAAGTGTTAAGAGCTCATGGAAATTAATTTTTCGTCTGCATTTTTTTTACATTTGAGGAATGTCTCATCAATTATGGGAATATAAAAACCTAGTCCATAGCACACCTATTTCCCATCAGACCTCTGAGCTGAATGAAGACTTGTTTTACTGGCAGCTTCTGGACAATAAATCTCACATCTCCAGACTCAAGAAACTCTTCATGCTGCTGCTTTCAAACAATCCTCTTTATCTGACTCTTTTGAAACATAATAGCTTTGCAGTTTTTGCAGAAATGCTAAGACTGACTGCTCGGTTGCCACATACAAGGTCGAAGATGTCATCTGTCTGTACAAAAACAAAAGCCTTTTACATTCACTTTGGATCTGGTCAGTACACATCACACACTAATCCAGTCATCTGCGTCACACGACAGTGCAAGATGCCCTCAGTCATGCTCCATCAGAACAAGGCTTTTACAAGCTCTCAAAGGAAAGTATATTGTTAAAGATATGTAATATTTTTAACATAACATGACAGCCATTGCTTCAGAGTATTCTATGAAGTCTTTGAAATGCAAACATCACACTGTTTTTGGCAATTTAGAAGAATTAGTCAAAAGAATCAGTGATTTAAAAACAACCATGTGAGCCTGGGACACAAAAAGAAGTTGTATTCATGTTTCGGAGAAAAAATATTTTATGAGCCCATAAAGCATTAAAACACAAAAATCTGCTTAGGCCAAATATTTTATAAATGTCCTTTCAGTGCCTTCAAACTTGCAAGATGTACAACTAATTGATTTTTCTCCCTTCCACTAGAAATGAACATAGAACAAAAGTCATTCAAGAATAGGACTTCGTCATTATTGAATACTTGCACTTTCATGAATTGTTAATTTTATTGTACAGGTTTTAAAAAAGAGCTGTCAGCGGACAGCAGGTGAGATGAGAAGAAATGAGATGAGTGAAGACCATTCAGCCCACTGAGTTTATCAGCTTCTGTATTGGGACCAAAATCCTCAAGTGTAAAATACCCCTGACACCCATGTTGGAAAGGCATGATTTAGAGCAACCAATCAAACCTAACCAGCGTGAACTTGAAAGGGTTGAAGAAAGTGCAGTGTCCAAGGAAACCCAGATGAAAGCAGGAAGCACAAGCAAACTCCACACAGAATGTGAGGCAGTAACATGCACACAGATTTTCTTATCTTTATCCTGGGAAGAAATGTACTTGATACAAGAGCATAAAATCACAATTTGCAGTAAACAGAAAATAACAATCGTTTCCAATATCTTTTTTTCCCTGTGATACCCTCTGTATTTTAGAACCTTTCAGTGTTTTTGGCCCTGTTATCATCCAAGCTGGGAAAAGTCGTTCAGAATTTCCACTGATAAAATAAATAGTTGAAATCATTTTGTTCCTCTTGCGTTACTAATTAGGGTACTTTTTTTCCACACTCTTAATGTAGTGATGATGGCTCAATTCTAGAAAGCAAGATGGACACGCTGTGACTGATTCATGCCTCAAATCTCTCAGAAAGGAATGTAACAATAACCAGAGAAGAAAGCAGAGCTCTGTGTGCTATCAATAGCACATACATATAGCTGCAATTTGCCCTGCCCTTACTCTGTTATATCCTGAGGTCACACAATCTGGGATTTATAAGAAATTTACATATTTGAACTAGATTCAGAGGGCAGTGCTGTATCTGTGGTTTCACCTGAGAAATATGTCTGTTAACTATCCAGCCAAAATGATTCCGATTCAGTGTTGTGTTGGTCAAATGATCTAAAAAATGCTCTAAAACATAAAAAAATCACACTACAAAAAACACTTACACTTTGTGCTGTACTGTAAATAAAAATCCTAAAAAAGTAGAAATTAAAAACTACATCCATAAATGATGGCAAAATAGTAGTAGGAGAGAGAAAAGCAAAACAAAAGTGTGAAAGCAAAACTTCAGGTGTCACCTGAAGAAGGCTCCACGGCTGAAACGTTGTGTTTTCGTCTCTTTTCAGCATGGAATAAACCTATTACTTGTTCACATGTTATTATGTTCTTATGTTCTAAAGTCATGACTTTTGTTTACTGTCTTATCTGAAGGACAGGACCTCCTCCAGCACAGTGTCACAGTTCCCCTGGTTTGGAAATTCTGGTTCAAAGGGAAGAACGCCACCTACTGGTCCACCAACATCACATGTAGCTACAAGGCAGTAACGCAGCTGGTGTGTCTGTTAGCTCCAGTGCCAATTCTTGGAGAGGAGGTGTTCGACGGAGATAGAAGACAAGACAGGAGCAGAAAGCATTAATTAGACAGACTTGCAGACTGAGTACTGCTGGGAACTAAGGAACTGAGGTCTCCAGCATAAGAGCTTTATTAAACAATCCCTCCGTACCCCACCTGGGAAGTTCCATCTCTTGAATATACTAAAAAATGACGCAAGAGCTTTCCATGCTGTGATTTCATGCTGTGAGTGAATATCAATAAAAGCTGAAAAGAAATAGGGTAGTATTAAGTTCAATTTTCCAAACTACCCCTACAAAAGTTATTAAATATGTAATTTGTGTATAACTTTAGTGAGCTCTCCTTTTCCCCTTGCAGAAGAAAAACAAATGTGTCTGATAACTAAACATATTGCACCCTGTGAATTGTAATTTTTTGCTTCTTGATAATTAGGCTGCTCTGTTTGTGCCGTTAAAGATCCATTGTGATAACAGAAACACCTTTCAGAAATTATTTATCAGGGCAGCTAGACTGTGTAGCAGCATGATACCTGATACAGTACAGTACAGGTGGCCAGTGTGGTCTTCCTCTGCACCCTGGTGTGAGAACATTAAACACTCATTTCTTCATTTACAATGCAGGACTGCCTAATGACAACACTATCAGACTACCCAAATACATGAGCGCTTTCATCGATATCAACAGTAATTAGTATCTCATTTATTCGGCTAACAATTTTAACCAAACCAATGCATATTAACACTTTTTTATACAACTGAGATTTGTTTTTTTCTGGTGAAGTACTTTGCTCAAAAGTACAACAGCAATCGCATGGGATTTGAACCCACAACTCTCCTGTAATGAAATGGAAAAAAAAATAAAAGTTAGCAGAAAGGTTTGTGGAGTTTAAAAAAAAAGGATTAACATTTTTCAGGCCACCCATTACAAGACCACAATCCATGATCAGATAAAGGAAGAAAGGAAAACAGACTTGAGACTCTGGTTCAGTTCAACTGTTTTTGGCCAAAAGCATAACATAAAATAAGAACCATAATACAAGAGATTTACACATTTGATCTTTAACATTTTAAACAAGTAAAGTTGTAAATAAACTGCTTCATATACACTTACTGTATAAATATAACATTGAATACCCCGACTTACTTGCCTGGATCCCTAACTAGTTTAATATTATTAATAATTTATCTGGATGATTGTTGTATTGAAATAAATTTATATTTGCACCAATTTAAACAGCTGGGGATTTTACTGGAGCAAGGTTTATTGGCCAAGAGTAAAACGGTACTCCCACCCAAATACTCGGTATTTGAACAGTTTTCCAGTTGCCGAAGCCACCAAGGTTGGCACATTGCTGCTTTCAAATGATTTCATATTATCACCAGAATTTGAATACTGGAATGTAATTTTTCTGACATTGTATTAATAAAGATTGCCACTTGTGGCAATGCTGAAATGAAATATATCCTATTTAAGAACAATTCTTTGTCTGACTGAGTTCATGATTTCATCTCCTCAAGGTTTGACTACTGCAATGTTCTGTTAGCTGGGGAAACTACTATTAACGTTCCCTACTGTACCTCACTCTTCACTGCTCTTCTCCCAGCTGATCCTTTCTGTCCAGGAACACTTCTCTATTACTAACCCTGGTGTCCCTGACACAGCAGCTGTTTTGCGGTTTGTGGTTTCCGTTTCTGTTTCTATGACTCTTAACTCTCTCCCCTGGAGAGACCACCTGTCTGTCTGCCTGCATCTCTTGAGATACAGAGTGTACGTGTGACTTAACCATAAGCTAAAACCTAGAAAAAGCAATACAGAATGTCCAAAGACTACCTCCCCTGTACTGTCAAATGAAGCATTGTCTTTCATTTCTTGTTGCAGCAACAGATTAATTCATATAATAATTAACAGTGGCTCTTCTTCAACTTTAAGTATCAACTGCTTTTGTCAGCATCATTTTAAGACCTCCCTTTTAAAACTTAAAAAACATTTAACATTTTTAATAATTATTAAAAATAATAATTATCACACTAGTCAAACAGCAAATTTTCTAGGTGTTTTTTTAAATCAGGAAGCTCAGATCAACCTAATTGAGCAAAAAATGAGTCTAACAATTAAAAAAGGCAGCAGCACCTTCCAGGACCAGATCATTGCCATCTAGATCATTTGGTAGTTAGTAGCTAATAAATCTTATCCAACCATTTCTTGAAAGATGTCAGTTTCAACAATGTGGCTGGGTAGCTTGATGCACAGTCCCACAACCATTTATGTAAAAACGTGTCTCCTGTTCTCAGTGTTAAATGTTCTTTACTGTGCACAGTATCCTGATCAGAGGTGGCTTTCTTGGTCTGCATTCTGTCCTGGTATTTTGTGCACCTGGTGATGTTCCTTACTTAGAGAGGAGGTGCAGGCTGCTGTCTGTCTTCAGAACCACACATGTGAGAAGGATGTGCATATTGGGCTATTTTGTTTTACATAAAAGGTTTAAAAATCAGCCCGTGATGTGTTAATGTCTGCTGACAAATGATTGTGCTTTACGATCTCTTTCTGCAAGAGTATGCATAACTATTTGCAATGATAAAAAAGTTGGTGCAAAATATGGATGAGGACTGAATGAACTAAAGAAGTTGTGTTTATTAGAATGACCAATCAATCTATTAATTAAGTTATCCCTTCTCCAATTAGATAAGTCATTTGAGTAGATATGTCCAATTACAACAAAACACTTCAGGAAATATACAATGTAAACATATAAAATCCTTCAGAAAATTCAGAGCTTTATTTGCATGCAGCTGGCTCCCTAATAAAACCATTAGACAATGAACTGTTTGCCATAGGCATACCTGTCAACATCAGTTGTTGTCAGACATTTACAGTGGCCACTGCAATGCTGGGCACATAGCTGCTGACAGGATAGCCTCTCCGAACTGTCTGTATTTTGCCTCGAACAAACAGATTAACAGATTTGGAAAATTGTGTCACTGCCACAGGAGTAACTGCGGCCCCAGCAGGCGTTAATCCAAGACAGGGACATCGCTGTGTAGTTCACAGGACATTTGTCAACTCCCCGAGGAGCAGATTCCTTGCTGTCAGTGCCACTTCAAGAGGACAGATGGAAGGGCTGAACACAGCAGCCTGCATCTGATCCTTCCTCCAACTGCACGGGACAATGTTACTGCTTTCCTATCTTTCCCCGTCCTCTATCCTAGAGGATCATGTTCGGTTGCTTGGGACACGTCTAAGAGCAAAGTATCTCTGAAGTGGGTGTTTTGAACCTTTGAGGCTGACATGCCTGAATGTGCTATAACCCGTTTACAGGTTTGGCTACCAAATGGGGGAAAGAGGCCGCATTTGAAAGTGCTATAAATGTTTCCACATGTGAAAAGTGTTACCACTAAGGATCTGCATGGCAACTTTCCTGTTTGTACATTGCTTCTACCAGTCACTGACTTCATTTTATGATGGCTTTCTACCATTTACGTCAAACATTATCATACTTTCCTGTGATTCTCCATTCTCTTATACCCTGATTTCACTGTGTATTACTGCATTTCACCCTGGCTTCACAATTGCATTCCATAGTAGTCATCACTCTAGTAAAGAACCATTCTCATCGTCTACACAATAATATTGAATGAGCAGCTACTAACAACAGCAACACTAATCATCCATCAGTTTTCAAAATCTGGAGCCAAACATGGTAGACAATGGACACAAAGGTACTCTGGGTAGGATGTCAGTTCATTGCAAGACAGATACACACAGGGGACTATTTAGAGACACCAACTAATATAGACAGCTTGTCGCTGGACTGTGGGAGGAAACTGGGGCACCCAGTAAAGCCCCAGATGGGAGCTAGGAGAGTTTGCAAACAGTTCATCCCAGACCTCAATTGAACCTGGGATTGAAGAGCTGTGGAAAAGGAATGCTAGCCACCATACCGCTGTGCCATCCTAACTCTAGTCATATTTGTGAAAATACAGTATAATTATTTCAGGGTGGCGTAATGGCATGGAGTTTATCACTGTTGTTTCATGGCCCTTGGGCCCTGCATCTGAGTCTGCCCTGGTGGAGTCTGCTTGTTCACTCTGTGTACACGTGGGTCTTCTGTGGGTGCTCTGAATCCCTCTTGTCCAGAGATTGTCAATAGTGGGTGTGCCCAGCGAGGGACATCCCATCATGGACATATCCTGCCTTAGGCCTGATGAGTTACGCTGTGGTTCACCATGACCCTTGACCCTCTGAGGAGTACGTGGTGAAAAAAGGAAAGGAAAAAATGGATGGAAAGAACATTTTACACAGCCTGAGCCTCCGATCACACGTGGCTCCCACTCATATAGATGAAGTTAACCCCCTGGAAAAATTCATCAAATACTTTATTTGCCATTTGCCAGATGGAATTAGAACATATTGGTTTAAGCAGCGTTACCATGAAAAATAGGGATTGGATGTGTTCATTTGATTTACGATGTCTTAATTTATCTTATGCATTTCATCAGCATTATTTTCCACACCTCCAAAGGTTAAGCACACTGATCTCTTATCTAAAATATCAGTCCAAATAGCACACAGTAAGCACCAGTTGGCGTGAGACATTAAGGACACCAGCACATGCCTTTTTCATATCTAATTTCCAAGCTGCATTTCCAGGCCTGCAGACACGACAGCCCCCCTGCCAGATGGGTACGGCCAACTGGTGGGAAAGATGATTTACAGGGGATGTAAACTTACTCAGTGGGATTTCCAACACATTTTGCATTCACTCACACGTAGAAGTGGTACATGATGCTAAGAGGTATTAAAACCAGGGTCAGTGTGGTGAATGACAGCAATAAATGTTTAAAGCAGCAGTTATCACTTTTCAAAAGAGCCTCCATGTCAATGTTGCGGATCTAAAATCAATGAAACAGATTTATGGAGTGAAGGAGATTACCCCCAGCCAGGAATCTTTTTGCATTGCGTTCTTGATGCCATCCACATAAAAGAAAATGGCATAATAAAACAGAAACACAGAAACCTGATATCTGCTTTGCTCTAATCCCCATGAGTTTTCCAGCACCTTTTTAATTTTCATCTTTCAAGGCCAGTGCCATTAATCTTAGACCAGAATATAAAAACAACCTTCAGGACACTTTTTAAAGAATTGCAACCTTTATACCTTGCCAAAGAACAAGGTCTTAAACCTAAATGTTGGCGAACGTACGTACTGAGGCCAGCAGCAAAATAACTGATTCATTTAAATGCATTAACCAGTAAAATTTGTTTTACAGGCTTATCTTTTCAAGAATGTAAAACATTAATAATTAAGTCCTTGGAAGTCCAACCCAAATAGAGCATTTCTCAAACTATGCAGCATATCTCATATGTGCTCTGAAATGATTTTTCAACTGCAGGGATTTTTTTAAAACACAACAGCAACCTAATTCGAACCTCATTTCTAATGTAATGAAAGTCGTACCAGAGAGAAAACATTATACAACCCATTTTTCAAACCAGAAAGAAAGCAAGTGACCTCATTTTAAAGGATGTCCCAGTAAAACATCTGTACAGCCATCATGAGAAGCTTTGCCTTATCATCTTTTTGTCTCAGTAAAATGGAGATAAAGTAAAAAACAAGCCCAGAAGATAAAAGAAAAATAAATGTCTTTACCAACTATGAGCATATTCTGTAGTAGGTTATATATGATAAAGCAAAGGCAATTCATCCATTTAATAAAAGTGGCCCTTGTGTTTGTTTGAGTTTAAGAGATGTTCATTTAAAAGCACAGCTGTCGGTTTCCAAGGGAAATTGCTTGTTTCTTATTTGGTAGCAAACAACGTTACTCACCTCTCCATGCAATAGTATGGGATTTCAAACAGAAGAGGCAGGCAGTACAGATGGGGAAAAGGAATAATATGTTCCCTGTTATTCTTGTTTACAAGAAAACCAGAAGACGTGTTGGTAATCTGTTTAAAGATGCCAAACTGAACAGAAGGGGTTATCATACGTGGAACAAATAAGAACCAATACAGTGACACTATTATTGGGTGTATAACAGTGTCCTGCTGCACAGGAAGAGTGTGCAAAACAAAACATTACCTCAACACTACATGGGGTTCATCTCTAGCTGCTACACAAGGGTTTATTTCTACATCGGGGCTGCCTTATCCTCGGCCTGAGAACCCACACATCTGCCGTTTTTTTTTTACCTGAGCTTGTTACTGAACTGTATCCTTAACTAAACTAGCAAGCTGTGTGATTGGAACTCCTGCAAGATCTGAAGGTGTTTGTGAGGCACAATTTGTTAAAAAAGAACCTCTAACATGCTTAGGAATTGCAACCAATTAAGAATTAAAATGACTCCTATTATTAGGTCAATTAAGGGTTGCATAATGTAAAAGGAGAAGTAACTGGAATGAGAACCAGCAGGTGTGTGGGTTCCCTGTGCCAGACTCTGGGAAAGTCTGCTCTGCAGTACATGACCAATGACAAGGAACTGTTCACAGCAAGGATTCAAAATGGGTGTTATCAACATTAATGTCCACTAATCTGAAAACTCAATACCATCTCCAAAACAAAAAATCCAGCACAGCCATTATCAATGGGGTAATTAATCCTGGAAGATAAAATTAGATGCAATCAATGTGCTATGATGTTGTTAGTATTGTAGCAAGTGCTTGCAGGTGAGGCTATTTTAACTTCCACAAGGAGCACTGTAGGGTGTAATTTTGCCCTAGCATTAATGAATCTCTCCCCACATCCATATTACTCTTTTATATAAGTGCCAGCATTTCTAATTGTATTCATCACAAAACCCCACTTAAGTTCTTTAAGTATATTTATTATCGCACTAACTAGGTCTAAATTATTAAACCTTAATGATGTAGGCTCCAAAAATATGTTGTTCTTTATTTTCTCCACACAGAATCAATGTTATACATTAGCAGTATAAATTAAGTAATACTTTACCCAGGCATGCTGCTGCCTTCAATACATTCCCTTAGTAAGATGTATATTCACAGCTGAAAGTTCCCTCTGGCCTCCCGGGAAAGGATGATATAGTTCATTTTAATGAAAGAGCTTGGGGCTGGTAATGGCTTAAATGATATATACATCTGTGCTAAAGAAAATGTGCTTGAAAGATCAGACAAAAACAGGCTCATTCAGTGCATATATAAGCATAATTTGTACTGGACACATGCCTTCCTATGATTTTGTCAACCTGGGAGCCCATTGTGCATCAGAGCTCTTTAGAACAGGGACCGTTCATTCGAGATAGATAATAAAACAAAACGTGCAGTAGTTGTATCCTCTCAGTTTTACTCTGATCATCTAGGTTGTGTCTGGCGTGTTGGATGAAGCACCTGAGAATAATTTGTAGGCAGTAAAAGAAGAGGTTTTGAATAATATTGTGATTCTCTCAAAAACGCACTGTTTGGTTCATTTGTTGTCTTCATCCTGAAGACTATGAAGGTCCCTAAAGAGCGGTTCACACAGCGGGTTTACAGTTTCGTGCTTGGGAATGCATCTGAGGTGTAAACTGCTTGGAGACAGAAGGAGAAATGGGAAAGGAAGCGAAGCTACAGAAGACGAGTGAGTCTGTTACATACTTTATCAGCTCCAACAAGGCAGAGATTAGAAATTATGCACTTTCACAAAGGAGCTGTTTAACCATCACAGACTTTCTTGAAGATAGTGTTCTTCCAGTGACAGAGTTTAAAAAGCAATATTGTTTCTCACACTGCATGGACACTCTGCACAGCTGCCAGGGACAAAAAAGATATGTTGGTATTTGTCCAATAGAATATTAGGATTACATTACATATGAACCCAGGGTTTAGAGAGGACAGGACAAGGATTAGGATACTAAACTTCATTTGGGAATTAATTAACTAAACTTGAAAATGTTTATATTTTCAATATACTGTAGTTATATTTAATAAATTACCTGTAACTCTGGGTTTAAAATCATCAACACCATTTTAAAATGCATTATGTATGGAGAACACTTTGGTAGCTTTTTGGTTCACACTAACATTGCTTATCACAAATAAAATCAAACAATGGTAATTTCTAGCAGACCCTATGCCGAATAAAATGAACGAAAATATTATGTTGGCTTATTGTCTGACACAATGTCTTTGAAAAATCGAGCAGGGCATAAGATAGTGATACATTCCAGAAACGCCTTCCCACATATATTACTCTGTGCTGCTGCCTGAGGTCAGGGAGACCCAAGACAAGTACAAAATACAAAATACCAACCAGGATCTCAAATCTCTATCCTTCCTACATATGGGGTGTCAGTGTGACCACTTAACTGTTAGCCAGAATCCCACCCCCAACAAGATTATAGCCACAAAATAATAAACAGCTGTTCTCAGGAAATCCATTTTACATCAAAAGTGTTTTAGTTCTTGTGATTCTTTTCAACACACATTTTGACCTATCCTATTCTTTGTGTGTTTCTGTCTGCCCCATTTTGGCACTGCTTCATCATGACTTGTAATTTTCACTCATTATTGGTGAAGCATTTATACTCTTGAATCCTAATACTTCACAAGCCTTTTTAGCAACATCAACTCCTGCAAATCTTTGAAAATTGTGGTGAAGCATTTCTTCATTAAAAGGGCAATCGATTCAAGAAGTAAGAGTCCAATTTCAGCTTTTATAGAGTATAAAGGAGGCAAAGATTGACATTTACATCTCCTAATCTCTCATGACTGGCTGAGTAGAAAATCGCCTCATCGATCTTTCCTTTGAGGGACTGAACAGAGCAGAACATGCAGCCCAATTTACTGACACCCTTTCTGAGCCCTTTTCCATCTCTGCAGAAGCCTACCTCTTCCGACACAGGGCAACGTCTTGCAGTTTGGCTATGCTTTGTAAAACAAAGCACAACACATTATATTATAATTACTTAGGAACAGCGACCAGCGACTGAGAGAAAATTGATCATAACATTGCTGGAGGTCTCTTGAAAAAAAAGGGAGAAGGGAAAGAGGGAAACCAATGCAGATAATATAATATGCACCGCTGATACATAACTGAAAGAATTATTGCAGAAGAAAGGATCAAATAATTCTTAAACATGCAGTGCTGACTGTCCCCTTGAGGAAGTGCTTCCTTGTTCTTCTCATCTGAGACTTTTCTAATGGCTGGGTGATGGATAGAGGAAGCAGGCGTCTGTATCCATCTCATCTGCCTCTTCCCTTCTCTAAACATAAACACAGCTTTCACAGTTAGTTCACCACCCTCTATCGGAGCGCCTTGTTAGGCAATACAGAATGCAGACATCAACAGCTACATTCCTGATAAATATCTGTGGAGTAAGGGGCAGGTGGACACACACTGTATGAGCTTCGCTCTCTGTTCAATTAGAAGTTCTATATGCCTAGTGCAGTAAAGTGTGCTTTTGATTTTTGAGCAATAAGAAAGAGTATTTTCATCCTGGTGTCTTAACAATGTTGCGCAGGAACTCATTCATCCAAGTTTCTCTAAAATGGCTTTGTAGCCAAGACCCAATTAGAGTTGAAATATGGTAACTATTGCACACATTAAGTAATGCATGCAAAACGTGCAGGAATAACTCTGAAGGTTAGAGACTCAGGTTTCAGAAGTGATGTGTCGTGTGTGGGCTTCTGCTTACACAGCAAAAGGAGCTTGATGACAGAGGACAGCAAAGCAGAGCAGCAGGCTAATAAATGCTCCTAGATAGATCTTTTCCCCAAGAATATATATTTTACAGCTCGGAAATAATACGAAAGATCTGTGAGATTGTGGAAAGAATACATTAAACTTCACTGACACACACTAAAACTCTTCTCAGTCTTGAAAAGGAAAGAATTTTCTTTACAAACTGGCAGGTTTTCAGTCGAAATGAAGAGTAAAGTCTGATTATTCAGCCATACTGTGAAAACAATTCTTCACAACACAAAATTTTTAAGCTGTTGGCACCACATTATGCCATTAATGTATGTGTGTGTTTAAAATGAAGTATTAGAAAGTATAAATTTAATTATCTGTACTGCAGCAATTAAGTTCCTTAATAAAATACCTTTTATTACAGAGAGGGAAGGTTAGGTGCTTAAGTGATTATTTT
The DNA here is from genome assembly GCF_059453375.1 of Lepisosteus platostomus. Classification (NCBI taxonomy): domain Eukaryota; kingdom Metazoa; phylum Chordata; class Actinopteri; order Semionotiformes; family Lepisosteidae; genus Lepisosteus; species Lepisosteus platostomus. The sequence continues at coordinate 18,457,222 of NC_142616.1, read as the reverse complement.
TAAATTATTATTATTTTTATTTTATTTATTATCATTTATTATTTATTTTTCTTAAATAACTTGTAAGCATTTCTCAAAACCTCAGTGCTGTACGAAAAATACACACTTTAAAACATAAAAAACGTAGAAAGAAATTACACAGTATATGAAGCAAGTGAAACTATACTGATGGAAAAAAAGAAATGCAACATTTTCTGGAATGAGAATACTATAGTTACAGCTTATGTACTTCCACAAAAAGTTGTCAATTTGTTTTAAGCCTTCTGACCAGCAATACAGCTTGTGTAGTGAGGCATTACAACTTGCCAATCACACGAAAGCTTGTTAGGTGCACTTTTACCCAACAAAGTCCAGGTGGAACAATGCCTGATCAGGTCACCTTTAAAAAGGCCTTAATTCAAAGCTTAGGTCACTGCAAGAAAAAGGCCACACTTAGTCACACTTAGTCACTTTTCTGTGCATTCCATAATGCCTCGAATGTCACCAGAAGCAAGGGAGAGGGCCACTGGCATGCTGCAGGCAGTCATGTCATGTGCCAGCGTTGCCAGACACTATGGAGTGAGCCGCTCCACTGTGTCCTGACTGCAGAGAAGGTTTCAGCAGACCGGCAGGACAGATGACCGTCCAAGATCCGGTCGCTCTCAAGTGACCAACCAGAGCAGGACCGACACATCAGGCTGGTCCATCTGAGAGACTGTTTCAGATCTGCCACCCGTACTGCTGCTGAAACAGGACAGTGAGGCTCCATGCTGCCGGCCTTAGAGCAAGGCGACCTGTCAGAGGCCCTCTGGTCCCACCTTCTAGACGTCACACCCGACTGGCTTGGGCCAGACAGGGGCTGCGATGGACTCGTCAGCAGTGGCGTCAGGTCCTCTTCATGGACAAGTCACTCTTCAGCCTGTTTCACGCAGACTGGAGGGCCAGAGTGCGGAGGAGGAGGTGTTGGGTTTCTTTTTTCCATCAGTGTACAGTATATACATTAAAGTGACAATACAAGAAGTCTTGAATGGATATTTAAAAAATATCCATAGTGGCAGAGTTGCTGGTGGATAGAGGCTCGTCTTAGATGATTGTGGTAACTTGGAGCCCATTCAATTCCTTGTGTATAAGCAAGAGAACGAGAAAATCAACATTTCATTAAGACTCAATGCATTTCACTCAGGACCTGAGTTCTGTGGTGTGGCACACAGATTTTAGCTAGTACTCCAGTGACAGACTATTATAGTTATTTGGAATACTGGAACAGGTCATGGAGTATCTTAGCAGAGACTAAAGCCATTACGAAAGTCTTACCTTGATTAAATAAAGATCTGTACAATTATCACAATGGATACCATTTGTCCATTTTCTAACCACTTCTTCCACTTCAGGGTCATGAGGGTGTGGGAGCCTATCCAGGTGAGCATAGTGCGCCAGGCAGGGTACATCCAAGATAGGACACTGGACCATCACAGTACAGACACACAGACACAAACACACTCACATTTTCCTAGAAGCCAATTAATCTACAAGGTGCTTGGACTGTGGGAGGAAAACTGAAACTCACATGAACACAGGGAGAACATACAGACTCCATGCAAATAGCACCTCAGATCCAGAATTGTACCCCTGGCCCCAGCTCTGCGAGGCAGCAATGCTAACGACCACCCACCACTGGTACCTCAACCAGACAATGTTTGCGTAGTTTTATGTGGTCAATTAGCATAGCCAGTTTCATCCCAGATCAGCTTAAGAAAGGTCTATTGCAAAAATGTGTGTTATATCGTAATGCCTACCAGGCACCTGTAAAGTGGATAAACCACAACAGTGATATTTCATTTAGTCTGCAGATATATGCTCAGTGTGATCTGTGCAGCACCGTGACTCAAGTCCATGATGGAGAAGAACCTGACCAAGATTAAACAGGTAAATACTTAATAAAAAGATCCCAGTACAGAGTCCTGAGGAACACTCTAAGTAGCTGTGACATCATCCCAGTTAAAACAGCCAAGTTAGAATCACTTAGTTTATAGGAAAGTCCTGAATGGCGAAAGACCTGGTTCTCTTCATAAGGTTTTCTTCTCTTCTCCTTAAACAAAATCAATTTTCTTTTTTCTTGTGAAATTTCCCAACCCACAGGAGAGTGCTTTACATACTCCTGCTACATTAAGTGTGCAGAATCAGGAAACAGAAATGCCCAGAGCCCTCAATGTTTCACATTTTTGTAAGGCAACAGAAACATTGTTTTTGTATTATTAGAATGACAGTAAGAGCCTTGACTGTGTTAGGTCGTAATAGAAATATTGTTCCTGCTTCCCAGACAAATACAGAGTACTGTACATTTATTTCACGTGTGGTTTACAGCACCTTACAGAAAGGCCTGCTTTTACAGTACATGCTCAGCTGCCACCTGGAAAACAAATGTTCTTTACTGCAGTTTAAGATTCTGATTTGATATAAGCATTCAAACCTGTCTCCTGGAACATATAGCTCCAGTCACTGGCTGCTAGGATTGATTTTCATCGCCCCTAACTAGAACACACGGTTTGCAAGCCAAGGACATTCTCCTGGTCAAATAATGACAATAGTCTTTAAAAAATAATGGGCTATACAAAATTTTTGAAAAGTTTCCAGTCTGCCTTCAATAATGAATTACCAGCCGATGACACATTGATAGATTCCCATTCTTTAAACAGGATACTGTAGCCGCAATTTAATTGACAAGAAATGAATTCAGGAGGGAGAGAAAAAAAATTAAATTTCGCGTGATCAGCAAGGTTTCAAACAATCATTGGCCAAGTGAAGTCTGCGCCATATCTATAAGTCATTTTGTTTTATAGGCCATTAGGATCTCCAGAGAAAGGCTGCATAGAGACCACGGCTTTTTGTCGAAATTAAAATGTCAGAGAAAAAGAAATAGAACAAAACAGGGAATCTGCAATTAATTACAGGGCCATAAAAATTCAATAATCAGGAGGCAATGCTGCTTTCGGCACAGCAGTATCTGTGTCCAGCTAACTGGAATAGAATACATTAATCTTTTCAAATTAGTTTTTTAATCTTGAAAGGATATGTGCGGATGTGGTCTCTCCGTGTTTGGAGAGTGCTCCTGTTTGAGTCCTGAGTGCGTAGCTGGGTAAGGGGCTGACTGAGAAAACCTTGTGACGAGCAAACAGTTTCCCATTCTCCAGCTTCTAGGAACTAACCAGCTCCCTCAGCACCCGGAGGACACCGAAACGGTTTCTCATTTGGAAAATCTCAAGTAAAAAAAAAGTGTGACGTTCGGGATTTGTTTTAAGGAAAGGGAATCCTGAAATGCGTTCTGTGGGAAGCTCTGTTAAGGCAGCTCAGCTGGTGAGCTTCTGGGGGGATTAAAAATATTGATGCCTGTTCCGTTGCGAGGTTCCTGTTTCAGCGTGTCAATCTGGATTCTTATTTTTCTGCTCAAATAATTCAGCCAGAGCCTGGAACGGTGGCCACACAAACAATTCAACAATTTTTTGGAAGACCTTTTTTTTTCCGCTAATGCCTGCTTAATAAAATAGAATGTAGCTCATTGCTGCTGCTGATTCTCCAAACAAGTGCTAGAAGGGGTATGACGTCAAAAGAAATCCAGTTAAAAGTCTTTAATGAGAAGCAAGATACACTGCTGCATGGGCTGCATTGACTTCGAAGTCACCTCCTTGATAGCAGACGAACAAGAGCACTTTTGAAGCAGCGGCTGTGTCACCCCTGGACTTGGCTGTCCAATAAAAATGAGTCCCCCAGAAGCTGCAGCCCTTAGACTGTGGAACAAAGCCGGAGTTGTGAGCTCTTTTATTATGCACATGTATGCAGATCAAACTGAAAGGACTGTTTTAATAGGCAAAGTGGACCTTCCTTCAGCCCTTTCTTCTGCTATTCCACCCTGTCAAGACACATTCTTCAGTGGAGAACAGAAATGATCAGCTGGGGATGTGAAGACTAGAACATAACGCTGATTTTATTGGAAACGTGATCACTGTTAAAAATGCTCCCAAACTTAACTTCTCAGGTTAAGACTGGGTGTTCTGGAGAGCGCTGCTGTGGTTGGCAATGGCTGACAGGGGCCTCAGACAGGTTCAGCACGTGACCAGCGCAGGGAGCCGGGGGACAGGCTGCCTCTCAGGGCCTGAGGGCGGAGCTCAGCCCGCGCGGGAGGAGCACAGCAGAACCAGGGCGAGCCGCTGGTGTTTGGTGCCTCATTCTCGCCAAAGGGAAAGTGGGTTCTGGGAGAAAGTCAACCTACACCACACCAGGAGTGAATGCATGCTGAACATGACCTTCTAGAAATTCAAAGTTTAGTCAATGCAATTAATTCTGTGCTTTTTATTTTTTCATTACAACGCAGCTGTTTCTGAGGCCGTCTTTGTGGCTATGATGAAACTCAGACAAAATGACACATGAGGTACTTTATTTCTACTTACACAATCTGATCCTTCTGAGCTCAGTTCTGGAAAGAAAACTACAGAATAACATGATTATTCACAGCATTCCTCTCTGTACTTGTCTGTACTTTTCCGGGTGGAAAAAAAAAAACATTTAAAAAGAAAGGGCTTTATCACCAGTGTCTGCTTTTAACCAGATGGATATAAACACAAAACGCATGGCCACAGGTCTGGTTCCTTACTTGCCTCTTGTGTTCTCCTCTGCTCCAGGGGAAGAAATGCTTCCTGTAGTCTGTGCAATGTCATTCTGCCTCAGACTGACACCGTGTAGACAGATGTTCAGCTATTAATAATTGTTTCTGAGAATGTTAAGTGATGAAAAGGTACTACATACCCTAAATGTCTTTCAAGCCCTCAATACAGTTAACAGATTTGTTAGTATTTCAATACTCTACCTTTTAATATGTCAGCTTGTGGTAGACCTGCATATTCTATTATGCCATTTCTCTTTCAAACCCATTTCTGTTTTTGTATCAATTCCTTTTTTTATTCAATGAAATACTGTAGGCCCTTACATTTCCAAAACATTTTTTTATCTCAAAGAATCCCAAAGTGCTTTTACACACAGGAGGGAGCACACTTCATTCTCTACTGAAGCACAACTCCACCTGGGTGACACACAGCCACCATTCTGCTCCAACACCCCAGGGCACCAAGGGTTAATTACTTCCCTTTCTGCTTCTTCTTCTTTGTCTGAAACCAGTCATCGCAAAGCACTTACTACCATGCTGAATGAAACACTTCCATTCTGAATGGGAAGGTGTTTATATTTTGTTTCCCATTTGTCTTGAACACACACTTACTTCCAAGGAGAGGACATCATGTATCTGTTTCTACGGCTCTCAAAGAGTGAAAAATGGAATCGAAATCCCAATCTTTTTCCCCATCCATCCCACAACAATTATTTTGGCTTAATGCATGTTCACATCCTACCATTTTACTGACGTGTCGATAAAAATAAAATTTGACAAACTTGCAAGTAGTTCCCACTGCTGCTGTACCTTGAATGAGGAATAACATGCAGCCAGTTTCAATGACTGCATAGTCCAGTATACGATCATGAGGAGCAAGGGGTGAACCGGCGGTGGGGTGCCAATTATCTTAATAAAACTGGACCCAGAGGAAGTCGTTGTGACCACTTAAAGATCATGCAAACTCCACACACAAGGCTCTCCAGGCTAGACTCAAACCCAGGACCTAAGATTCGCGAAGCAGCAGCAGATCCCCACCTAGACCTCTTTCCTTTGTTGCATGAAGTTCAGCTGTTTGTTTCAGGTCCAATTTATCCAATCACACTTCCTTTCCTGCGCAGCAGTTCACTCTCCTGGCTTTTCGCTCTCGGAGCCGCACTGAAGCGCTATCGGATTGCACAGGGAGAGGCTGGCGCGTTCTTTACCCCCTGCCATCTGTTAATACGTAAAACATGAAAAGTAGGCTGTATATTCAAACGGAAACATTAGAACTATGAAAATCTTCATTTCACACAAAGTTAATTTCACATTAGCCATCTGTTTCTCCCCTAATTCATGTCTCTGTTCTATCATTTGGAAGAGGGGCAGTCTGTGCTCTGAGAAATGAACATTAAATTGCACACCTTTAGGACAAAATTCCACTTTGTAGGCTGAAGTGTTTGCCGTGGCTACCTAACGTTCTCTTCTTTCTTTAAAATGTTCTTGTAAAATTCATGTGAGTGACAAGTCTGAGCAGCTGGTCATCACATCGTGCCTATGTACGTATTCAGCTATAATACTTTTTGAATTTACAATCATGAGCTGTGAAACAGAAGAGAACTTTCCTCTAATATGTAATTATGGTGAAGGGCACGGAAACAAGGTATAATTAAAACAAATCGTGACAAGACATCTCTGTGCCGATTAAACCAATTTCAATAATCACAGATGATAAAAGACATGTTGAATACATGTAAATATGCACTTTGAAAGATGAAATGTGTAACAGCGAGTGATTCTGATTTTAATTTCAGGTTTTAATTTCAGGAAGGATGCAAAACTGTATTTTATATCTCCTACGTTTTTCTTCAGGTTACTTTGGTAAACATTAAAGGTGCTAATTTGATATATTGTGAAACAGCCTGTATTGTAGCCAGCTATGTGATGATTGATGAATAGCTTGCAGACGAAATTGGGATAGAGATTTATTGCACAACACTGCATAGAATATGTATGATCATTCGCTTTAGTCTAAAAGCCACACCTAGAGAGCGATCAACACAGTGAAATTGCTTTCAGAAACAACTCCATTCTTCTCTGTTTCAGGAGTGAGGGGTCTGTGTCTTCACTGCCCTTCCCATTGTCAATCATCTAAGTCATTTTAATCACTTCTACATCAGAAATGAGTTTGCCTACAAAATACACAATTCACACAATGAGGAGCAAATATACCTGTATAAACCGTTTTTTGACTAAACATTCAGTATTAACAATGAACCTGGCTGTATTATTTCCTATTATTATTTGTTTCTAGGGTTTAGTGTTGGTTACTCTTTTGCTGTCTACGTTATTTTCGTGGCAGAAGAGAATGTATGGAAGAAAATGCACTTAGTATTCAGGAAACATTAGAAGTTTGCTGCACCTTTGGTAGTTTCCATCAATGAATGGACAGCTTGTGGAATCAATGAGAGAGATGTGAGGAGCTTTGAATAAAATGGTTTCAGACAGCATCTTATCAAAATGGGCATTGACAGGCACAACAAAAGGTGAGCAATCTACTGTACATTAAGACTTTAAAAAATGTCAAGTTCAGCATTCTCGTGTGTAACACCATGTACATGTAAGAGTGCTGTGCTGATGGCTCTTATTGTCATTCCTGTTACGTTTCATTTCCGGTCCCTGATCATCAGAGAGACAAAATTAGCTTAACAAACTGTTGGAATTTCAATTGAAATGTTCAAAGAAAACCTCCACCCATTCGATTATGTACCAGAATTACCGCACTTCTCCTAATTTATTTATAATGCTCATTTGCATTTCTAAGCACTTAAAACCTCACATTCTTAATTGATCAATGACATGTCTACATCATTCAAAACTTGGCGGCACTTATCGATCCTACAGGAGCTCTTGTGCCTTTCTGCATATGTCACTGTTCCAGTTCACACAAAGCTAAGTACAATGCACATTTTAAGCAATCTTATTATCATATGCAGACTTGGTTATTCCAGTCAGCTTCAGTGATTTAGTAGATAGCAGCACAACTTGCATAGCACCCTTGAGAAAACTTGATTTTTGTGTGCGTTGATCCCTCATTTATATCTTTACATGAAGCCATAAATAATGTTAATGCACCACTGTGAATTGTTAAAAGTAATTGTTTATCCACTTCCTTGTAGACGTGCATGACAATATTCTTGATTAATGGGCATAGCACAGCTAAAAGATTACTTCCATAGATTTACCATTTTAAATTTGCAAATATATTTTGCATATAGCCATGACTTTCCTTTCCTTGAACTACATATTGATAATAGATCCAGGCTTCTGTATACATTTGATTTTTCAGCGCTAATTTCTTTGTGATGTATAGTAAGACCTAAGGGATTATAAACAACTATCATATAAATCTGAAATATTCACACATACATTATTATTATTTAGTCTAAGTGACTGAAGAGATGCTTTAGGGGCGTTGAGGACAGTCTTTATTGCATAGGAGACCACATAGCTGTTTAAAGGCTGCAGCAGCAGTTACACTCCGAAGGAAGTTGTGGGCACATTGAAACAAGCTACCCAGCCATGGTGTGAGGACAACCCCCTTGGGTACATCGAGCAACAGCTGGATGAGATCCTGGGGTCAATTAGATACCAGCAAGCACACAAGATGGTCTGCTAGGCCCCCTAGAGCCCAGCACCACTTGCCTCTGTACAGGAATGTTCAAAGGCGACACAACACAGAAAGACACGGAAAAGGACAGGCAGCAATGGAAATGTTCTGAAGTATCACGTTCACCAAACAAATGGTGAACATTTGTGACATCCTGAAAATCTCCGAAGTGGCTGGAAGATGAAGTAGACGTGAATAAATGAAACTCCACACCATTAAGATATTGTTTCTATTAATTTCGCTCCTACCCCTATAAGTTGTATATTGCAAAAAACAAAGATGCTCGCTTTAGAGCAAACAAGTAATAGGTTTATTCCATGCTGAAAAAAAGAAGAAAGAGAACACAACGTTTCGGCCGTGGAGCCTTCTTCAGGTGTCAGGTGTCACGGCCGAAGGCTCCACGGCCGAAACGTTGTGTTCTCTTTCTTCTTTTTTTCAGCATGGAATAAACCTATTACTTGTTCCTTTGCAGCCTACGCATGCTGACGCAGCTACCCACCTGAACTACTTAGAGCAAACAAGGTTGCAGTCTCACACTGACCTCAATTATTTTCATTATTTGCTTAGCTGATGCCCTTATCCAGTACGACGTGCAATATAAGACACTTATCCTGAGTGTAAGAATAAGCCGGGCAGCAGAGGTGGAGTGAGGAAGTCAGGAGGGGCTGCAGGGAGAGGGAAGAGACTGAAGACGCATCAGGGCAGAGTGGCAGTGAGAACTGGGGTTTTCCATCAGACGCGGCCAGCAGCCGGGAGCCAGTATAGGGACTGGAATAGAGCGAGAGAGAGAAAACATAAGGATGAGAAAGGCTTAATTCAGGATGAGCTGGCGAGCACGGATAGCGTTGGCTGGGAGGCCAGCAGTGCAACTGAGACTGGGGTGTTAAATTACCCAGCTAGGCAAGATGGAAAGGCACAGGTCTTGTTTTCTGCTGTCTACGGAAGGGTACACTGTGCCCTTCAATGTAGCTTTTACCACCCAAGAATAACATAGCAAGAGCTCACATAAATGTTCATGACTCTGTAATGACTGTGTACTCTCAGAAACCATTCCAAGTTAAATAACTCGTAAGGGGGAAGCAGGAGAATGGTGGCAAACTTGCCTTTATATAATACATTCACTGAGTGTGCCACCTCATTCCAGCAAAGTGACTGCCCAGGGGTCACTGCAGCTCTTTCAGATAACAGAGGCTGTGCACTGAAACGTGACTAACCTTCATTCATGTGATAGTGGCATGTATCCAAGCCATATCAGGTAAAATAAGGATAAGACTGTCATTTTATAATTACAATTTAATAAAGATTTCATACAATATCAGCAGCCTTGACAGCCAAGTCCTTCCGGTGCTTGCTAATGTAATTGTTCTGGTCAGATGAGGCTGTGACAAATCATTCTGGAAGTTAGGTGACAGGTAGCAGATCTAACAGAGACTTCCTGTGAGACTCTGTGAATTTTGGAAGGGCTCCAGACTTGACTGGATGAGAGGTTGTCTTTTTTTAAGCAAGATGAAAACAACGATTTCCAGGAGAAACTATGAAGCTTCCTTCATGCAGTACAAGGTGAAAAGGTGAAAGGGACAGATTTTCTTTCAGTCAGAAAGGGGGAGAACATACCTGCTTTGTTATCAAAATTAAACACATACAAATATTGTGGATGCAGTACACGCAATAGGAAAGAAAAGCTGCCCCTCGTGTTAGAATCTAGCTAAACTAGATGCATAGTTACCACTTTATATTTTATGCCATCCTGTTTTATCACAGAATCACAGTAGCAGTCATTCATATATGAATTCAAACTAGTTTAACTACCATTTTGAATTCTCACAACAGGCTATCAAGATTAGGAACAGTCCAAAGAACAAATAGAGTTCTATTGTGAGACGGTGACCCAAACGTTAGACTGTTTCTACCAAATAGGGCTGTCCTTACTGTTCAGACCAGGTCTGTGCACACAGTTTTCACAAGACTGGTCTTTTGATTTTACAAAGCTATTTTTCACATAGTGTAGACTGTGGAATTAAATTGGAAGATATTTTCCAAAACTACATTTAGAACCCTTACATGAAAGTTATAAAATGTAGAAATCAGGAGATGAGCTTGAAGATTCTCAACCACATATGCATTAAAACCATACCTTTCCTCAATACTGTGCCATTTCCTCACTGCAAAAACAATAAATGTTGGGCATCTGCCTGAAGTTTGAATATCCCTTGAAACACAACCCCCAGGCATTGAATGCAACAAAGAAAATGTCTCCCCATCCCCATGCTGTTATTGATGTGTGCTGTGGTCTGACAGTGAGAGGACCAGTAAAACCCTTCTACATGCCACAGTAAGGTTTACAAGCAGGACCCTAATCAGCCTCCAGCCAGCTGCCTATAAATTCTTCTGGAGTCTCGAACGTACGGTCATTGCTAGGAGAACACATATGTGCTGTGTATGTGCCTGAGTCAAAACAGAGAAGCTTTCTGCCCATGATATTTGTATGAAAAAACCACGACTGAACAGGACTTAGTAGAAGTTCGCATTAATAATTTGTAATTCCATTCAGTGGACATGCTATACCAGAAAATGTTTTTCATACACTTTTATTATTATATTTTCCTTTGATGTCAGGTGCGACTATTTTAACAATGAGAAATACAAAGACAGCTCTAGCCTTCAGTGATTCTAAAATACACTGCATATACACTAAAATATTTATGAACATCGTAACTGCATGTCCTCATTGTCCAATTTGTTTACACTTAGAGTCACACATACTGTGGCAGTGGTAAACTATAAGCAGAGTCAGTACACAAACTGCCAGCACGTTGTGTGCATGTGATCTGTGAGTTTATGGTCCATTCCTGGCATCAACCCTGTGCCAGTAAATCCAGGATGTGGGCTTAATGTGTCACATTTCCAGGGATCAGACAGGGATTGTGATCATGGCAGCTGCTGTGGTTCCTGGGCCAGGCCCAGTACTTTCTCATAGTTAAGGCGGTGTGTTTTCGGGAAGATACTATCTCTTCGGGTAGGTGACCACTGGGACGCAATAGCAACTGGGCCCTGTACAGGACCGTGTCTGTGCAGAGCAGAACTAAAGGTACTTTTCTGACCAGTGAAATCAATGAAAACGCTTATTCTGAACAGTGCCGCACCTGTGGATTCATCGATATTATTCTCGTTGTTGTCATCATTATCGCTTCTGCTACGCACAGGCACGATGTGAGGCCCGAAATCACACAGATGTCTTGGGCACAATAAAGGTGTTTCAGAAGGCAAGAGGAGATGGTCAAGTGAGTCCAGCTTCACGCCACAATCACGGGCCAAGTGAATGTTTGTGTGGTTCCTTGGACCTGTTGCTGAGGTGATGAATTCTGGATTCTGCTCCTGGACACCGGCGCATTTTCATGCACCTCCAGTGGCCAAGATGGGTTTCCACATTCCTTCTCACAGCACCTCAGGTTCGTCCTTGGCTTGGGGGTCCACAAGTCTACAACTACTACTACCAATAACACAATTTGATTCCTGTGCACTTTTCAAGAAACTCAAAAGCCGTGCCATAGCGCAAAATGCCCTGACTTTGTGAAAACAAGACTAAGAGTACATCACAGACTGAAAGCTTCAGTGAAATGACAGGTCTTTAAGTGAGTTTTGAAAATGTCGACAGTGGCAGAGACTCTAATAGAATTAGACAGGGAGCCCCAGCTCTTCATCACCCCATGTGTGAAGGCTGGTCCTCAGCGGAGTGAGAAGACCTGAGGCAGCAGATCTCAGGATAAGAGCTGGGCGACGCTTACGCACTAAACCCTTAAAATAACCTGCAGCTGGACCACTCGATGCCTCATATTTGAGTAGGCAAATCCGGAAGTTTGCTCTAAATCTCTCAAGGAGCCAGTGAAGTTACAGAAGACAGTAGTCATGCACTGATGCAGAGTATGTTTAGTTAGCTGCCAAGCTGCAGAATTGTGAGTTCACGTGCTCACGACCAAAGCCTATTTAGTCCCTTTAAAGTAGATAAAACGGGAAGTATAATGTTATAATAGTCCAATCCTCATAAAATTGACGGGTTTCAGCATCAGATAGGCAGAACGAGGTTTCTTCATGAAACAACAGTACACTACACAGCTATTGAGCTCCAAATGGCAACACAGGCTCAAACGGAATCCAGGTCCACGTTAATTTTCATCAAGGGTTTGATTTTCGGCACAGTCAATAACAATACTGAAATCAGAAAATTTGAGCGGGTGTTGGGATCTGTGACAGTGCGGTGGGGAAGGCGCCCCGGGTGAGGGAACGGAGGTTGGCAGGGACCGAAAATAATACAAAAAGAGTGAAAAATAAACAAAAGGGCAAAAAGAAAGTGTACCGCTGTGCCTCGTGACATCCAGGCTGGGCTTACCCTATTTAATGGGGTCCAGCCTGGGGGAAAAAAAGAACTGCTAATAAATCGGCAAATCCGTGATGGGACAGGCAAAAAGAAAAGAAAAAGAATGCCTTACGCAGGTGCAGTCCCCACCAGGACCTTCCGGGGGTGGACCTGCTCGTCCTGTCGGGGGGTGTCCAGTGTGCCTTTATAGGACCCCTGGCCAGCTGTGGCTCATCCTCTAGAAGCCAGGACAGCGGGGACTACAAAGGCGAGGCGTCACCCTTCTACCAGGGCTCCGCCTCCACGCTGGGCACGCCTCCGCGTACTGCCACAGATCCAATGAGCACAACCTCCCAGTCTCGTCACAGTTCAGCAGCTCAGCTCGAGTGAGTCCTCAAGCTCCTGACAGACGTAATGTGAAATGAGCTGTAAGCTGAGGAACAAGCAGCTCCTCGGTTGATTCCTGCAGCCGATGGTCCGTGTGAGGCTCCTGGCCTGGTTGTTTCTCTCCGGTATCCCTCCTCCCCTCATATCTAGGATCTGTGGGCAGAATCGTCCGACTGCTGTAACCCCGCAGTTTTAGGGGTGTTTGTACGCAGTTTTAGGGGTGTTTATTTCAAATATCTGTTTAAGCATGTATTTGCGTCCAGCACAGTCCCCAGCACTTTCTTCAGTTCAGAAGATCCAATTTCACCTCTGACTGCTAAGGAACACGATCTGAGTAACTGCTCTGCAAAAGATAATATTAATTGATGTGGAATAACTCATTAGAAACTATTGCATTATTAAGGGGGCTTCAGAAACAGACACGACATCATGACTTACACAGTTTTAAACACGGTGGGCTTTTGTGCTTTTAGTCTTGGTGTGACCTTCAGCTACCCCCCCCACTCACACACACAGATGGGAACACTGTTAATCATGACAATGAATGGGACTATGTTTGCCATGATTTACTGCACCTCCAGCAAATAACTCCACTAATAGCATTTCTTTAAAAGGAAAATCCCACAAACAAGATAGTGATGCATCATATTACAGGTACCATAAAAATTACTATGCTCTGCTATGAGACTGGGAAACTGGGTTAAGGAAATTATCTTAAGAAAAAGACAACCAAAACAAGATCATGTTATTTTTCTGAACATATCATTTTGGTCTGATTCAGATTTTACGTGGAGAGGTGGAGAGGTACAATATTATGAAATATGTGTTGCTGTCATCACTGAAAGAACTGCCCGTCTGTCTGACCCCAGCATGTGTCTCCAGCATTGTGCACTGAGATCACATGAGAGAGGCATGTGTGTCTCCTAAACATAGCAAGCATCAGCACCTCCGACTTAGAGATTCTAGGTTGCATCCCAGCACATTTCTCCTGCTTCTTTTAAATACCCCTCTTCTCCCTGGAACAGAAGGCTGGAGATTGATCATATTTACATAACGGCAATAATCGAGTATATTGAGAGCAATGCAGAGTATGATGTAATAAATCTCAACGGTTTTTCCTTTCATTTAGCCAGGTCTGATTAATTCATTTTACTTTTTCACTGGAATCCAGAATAAACATTGCTGTGGAGTTTGTTATCCAAGAAAACACATTGTCAGCTTTATCATAACAACTGTACTTCTACTTTGCTTGAGCTGCCAAACCTAAATGCAGAGAAACAATTGTATGTTTGTCTTTACAGTACAGTACAGTAAAGTACAGTAGGGTCTGAGAAGCATTTTCCAAAATCTCTGACATTGTGTTTTCCCACTCTATTCAGAATAGATACCCCGGAAGCAGATTTGTTAAAGTTTGTACTTTATGACCACAAGCACTCTTGATATTTGCAGTACATTTTAGCAGCTTTTTTTTTCTTTTTGCCACAAGAGGGCGTTGAAAACCTCAGTTTCTTCTCAGGCTGTGCTTTCCGAAGGTTCACTCACAAATGTTCCATTAGGTGGCAGCACTGTGTTGACACAATCCCGCAGTTACATGCATATACAGTTCCTTACTTCAAAATACTGTACGGGGAGAACATATGTAACGCCTGATAACCTTATAGTTAAAACGAATGATGGAAATCTGAAGTTTTTATAGACAAATACCACCTTCAGGTTTCAAAAGAAATGTACTGTATGTGCTGAATTTCCTACACAACTTAGTCAATTCAATTTACTAATTCAAAGTCAGGTTCGACTACAACCAATGTAAAGACTCAGCCTTTGAGTTTTCATGAATAAACTTCTTATTTGCGCACTAGGTTACAAAATATCAGGCTATACCTCTAACCCTTAATGCTTACTGACAATGAATATTCATGTTTGTATACTAATTGTTTATTCCTTAAAAAATAAAGTTAGTGACTTATTTACTGTAGTTGCCTGCCTGTGTTGCGATAATTATCATTTAGTCTAGCCTTTTCTGATACTCATATGAATTGCAGTTCCATAGCAAAACCCCTACAGCATAGAAAACTGTAGATGGTTGTGAAATTTAAGAAACCATCTGTGACACCCGCCGTGAAATACAGTGCAACACGTTGTCCACAGCCGTTCCCATACTTGTAAACCATAGTGCTCTCAAAGGGGGCGGCAGATTACTCTGTGACAGAACAGTGTGCCTTCACTTATGAGTGGCGCTTCTTATCCAGATCACTCCACACAGAACACACCAGTGATTGCTCTCTCCAAAACCTAAAAGCAGAGCGGGTTCTGGCTCTGCCGTGGGAGAGAATGTGTGATCCGCATGTTGGCGCGTCTCTGCGGTGGGGGGTCCCGTAAGCAAGGGCTGGGCTGGCTGGGAGGCGTTTCTTGTTTACAGGGCGTTTGTTGCGCTTGACATTTCCCATCGCTCCGGGGTCACGACCTCCCAGCGAGCTGCACTGAAGCATTCAATACGCAGGGTTTTTGCCGAGTCCTGCCATGGCGTGATCACAAGTCTTTTCACGCTAAAATAAATTGCTTCCACTGGGCCAAGGAAAAGGGGGAATGGAGACCATGGCTGTAATTGAATGTCCTCGGGTACAGGCCAGATAATTCACGCTTTTACAAGCTAATTGTTTGTTGCGTTTGACATAAATACCACTAACCATTAAAGAGCGGCATATGTTGTTATAAACGCGAGGGCAGCCTTAATTTGTGAGAATGCTAATCTGCCGAGTGTTCTCTGATGAAGTGGCTGTGGGGCACGAAAGCATTTCTCCTCTGCAGTCTGGAAACGTCGGCCAAACGGCATTACTGGACTTGAACCCCTGTCCGTAGGCGTTCCCCTGCATACCTGTCTGTGTCGAAACGAAAGAACAACTGGTTTTCTCCAGAGCTCTCGAGCAGTTTTCCATCGTGCTGCTGAAGGCAAAGAGTGTTCTGCAGAGTTTGTTAAACTTCGTTGAACTACAATTCAGTTTCTAAAGCACTGATCACATCACCCTGTTTCACTCAAATGATTAATGAATATTACGTATTTAATAGTGATATGTGAGGCATTCAAACATAGGCATGCATTAGAATAATTTTGTGCAGGAGTTTAGGGCATTGTCTAAAGTTTTATTTTTATTACATTATGGTAACTGCCCATTTTGTCCAGTACATGGTCACAGAGGAGCCAGAGTCTATCCTGGCAAGCAACTAGAGCAAGGCAGGATACACGTGGGACAGGACCCTAGTCCATCACAGGACACACAGAGACACAAACATGCACACATTCCCACCAGGGCAAAATTACCGAAGCCAATTAACCCACCAGCACTAAACCCAGGCGAACACAGAGAGAACATACAAATGCCACGCAGTTTCGAACTGAACCCCAGGACTGCTGCACCCTCTAGTCAGACTGTTATGTTATATTATATTTAGTACATTATTTAAATATAATAATATAATTATTATATGTATATTATCTAATCCAGCTCAGAAACACCTCACTCAGAATAAATAATTGAACTCCCCCCAAAATCTCAAAAGGTCTTTGAGGAATCTAGACAATAGCACCAGAAAATGAAAGGCATTGCTCTTGTTACATGATGTAATAGTCCTGAGCATTTAACATCATTTGAGTGGCGAATGATGGATGAGCGTGGGACCCCACTGAATCTGGGAGGCTCTGGGGGTAATATTTCCTACTGTAGTCAGGACAGAGCTGTAAATCAGAAGCCACTCAATTTCATAAGTGATTCATTATTATTTATTGACAATAATTTACGAAAGTAGTTTTGAATGCTTTTTACTCCATGGTTGTAATTTATAAAATACCCATACAGCTATATTTTACTTTGTAGCGGTGGCAGTAAGCAACGGGAAGAATAAACCGGGCTCGTTTTAAAAGGCGATCGATAAAAAGGTTCAGTGTCTTTAGGTAACACTTAAGGATTATTTCAGGAAAAAGCAAAAGAAATTGAAAATAAATAAAAGAGATTTACAATAAGGTAAATTTTTGCAATAAGTTTGAAAAGCCGGATTCGATTTTGATCTTCATTAGAAACAAAATCCAAGTTCAAAATCAAGTTATATAAACTAATTAGGTGTACTTTCAAAGTAACAGAATTAACCAAATTTACCAAAGCTGCAAATACAATTAAAACTCTTTAATCATATACAGATGTACCATAATAATTGCTGCATTAATATGATTTAAAGTAGTATACTGTAGGTGGTATTTTCAAAGATGTCAGTGAGTTGCACTAACTTGGGCTGGCTCTTATAGCTCAGTTTCAATTGCTTCTATTAATCCATAAAGAAGTCAAATATCTTCTTTATAGTTTCTAATAATGCTTTGTTAAAATACATATTTAAGACCTATAGCTTCATCGTTAGTTTCTGATAGGTACTAAGTAACAACACGGTTCTTTGGACTGACGTCCTCAGGAAAAGGACTTCACTCAACAAGCAAACTGCGAACTTCTAAAGCTATTTTTGTAACTGCAAGATGACAACGTCAACTATAATACTCTTCCCACTTCATAGCAAAGGTCAGCGAAAATTAAAGGGTATATGAATGTGTAAAAAACTGCTGTCCACTTATATTAGCCAGCAAGCAATGGATTAAGTCGTTAAAAGGCAAGTGGCTGACCGAAACGATTATTTAATCTTCAAAACCTCTTAACTTCTTTCGTGTTGCAGCAAGGACGGGGAGAAAGTGTTTTCCTTTGTGCCCAAAGTACAGAGATTTTTTATATTTCAAATGAACCCTGGGTGAATTAATAAATTACGGTGCTGGCTCAGAATCAAAGGTAAATATGATTTAATTATATTCCCTGTGTCTTTGTTAAGAAGCCAACTGTCAGGAATTAATAAGGCAATGAAGCAGATTCTACGGACGCCCCAGGCTCCTGTTTGTGTGAGCCATGTTTAACGGAGCACGAAAAACAAGAATTAACAGGTACACGGAGAGGGTGGTATCTTCTGTTTTCTGTCAGAAACTCATCCCAGGAGTGGAGCAACACTACAGGCTTTTTTAAGCTTGAAAATCACATCCTAAAAACAGCATTCAAATCTGCCAGAAAACCCCCCAAATCTGAATTTTCTATCTAATGTTGGATCCTCTTACCAAGGATAACAGAAGTATGTTTTCTGTACCTTTCCCACTGCACCACCTAAACAATGTTTTTTTTTTGGTTGGTTTGTCTTAAAATGTAGACAGATACAGTATTTTCTAAGACAGTTTTCAGTGCATTTTAAAACATTTAGAAATTTAAAACACGGCAATTAATTGACAGCGAAACACAGTCTAGCTACGGGGAAGCATATTTAAATCTGAATACAGGAGGCACTTCTTTGCTCTCAGAATTGCGGGAGTGGGGAACTAACTACTCAGCCATATTGAAGTCAATACCCTGGTTCCTATCAAGACATGACTGGATGTTATACTGGATTCCGGGCTCAGTTTAGCTACTGGCAACAAATGATCTTAATGGGTTGAATGTTTTTTTTAATTTGTTTAAACTTTATTGTGTTCTTATTTTAGGTTCAGTGAATCCAGTGTTCTGTTTCTTACCCAGGAAAAAAAAACAGCATCAATAAAGTTGGTACGTCCTTGTTGAAAGGCAGCTACTGGCAGGACACAAGGTACACACTGAGGGTGAGGAGAAAGTCACTTCTAGAGCCATACACCTGAATGCAATATGAAAGCACTTTCATGTCAAAATGATGAGTATGTGTTTGAAACTTAGAGACATTACTGATCTCTCAGGACAGTTCCACCACCATGTGTAATATTCTTAGAGGAGGTTAAATGAAGGTTAAATTTGATATCAGTTGTGTAAACACCAGTTTACATTTGTGTCATCTGTTGCTACATTTGAATGCTAATTTCTCTCACTGGCCTTAATAATCTGGTTTAAATTCATTGATGGCATTTTATGAATTATTATGGATTAAATATCTAAATATAAAAAGCCTTATGTTATGCCAACAGAAATGCTCTAATGGAATTGAAAAAGGTCTAAACCCAACATTGCAATCAGAGTTTCAAGTGGGTCTCATGTATAAGGAGCTGGGGGAAACAAGCCGGAAGCATACAGTGCTGAAATGTACAGTATGTCAGCTCTAAAATACGTGGACCTGGAGAGGGTGGAAATACTCCCTGCAACCATTTGGGGTCACCATTTTCCCTACACCGCTCTGTTTTGTTATACAAGGCAACACGGATACTGGTTGACCTTGAAACCGAACGCTTCAGCTGAAATTGATCAACCTGTGGATCCAGCCAGAGGTAGAGGTTTGATACCACCTGAACAAGCATCTGACCAGCTCTTGATTTTTAATAAACTTAATTTGCCAACAGCAACAAAGCAGTAGACAACTGGTAGCCAGTTGCTGAATTTCAGCCTGTGTGAGTACTGTATGTTCTGGTTTTTACAGGGCATTAAAATTGAAGGCATTATCTACACTACTCGGTAAACATGAAGCAAGTACAGAGCTCAATAAATATATCATACTGGACTCCTCTGGAAAAAAATCAATAGACTAAGGACAAAGAACCTATAGCCATCACTTAATTCTCTTATCACACTGATTTAGTGGACAAGGAGGATGTTAAATAACTGTAAATCTCTATCTAAGACTTTGAGGGTGGTTTATGGCAGTTTTAACAGCAGTTCTAAGACAGAATGTCTATACCTTCCACAGGACACACAATTTATAGCTATATTACCCTTTGTCTGAAAGAGCAGAGAGACATAACAGAAAGAAGGTGATAGCAGTGAGTGAAAAAATCTGGAGCCATCATTGCAAGAGCCATATCTTTGTGACAGGTTTATAGTTGGGGAGCTGTGCTCTATTTTGGGCTCGTCTTATAAAATGAGCAAGATTCCATTTTCTGATTTATCTGAGATCAGATCGGACTCGGCTTAGCATTTACACACCTTACTTCCCCACATAAAGGTAGAGGTCACAGGGAGGTGTGAACTTTTTTTTTCGACCACTGAACATGAGCTCCCTCATTTAATTTCTATTGCTGGGCTCCTTGTGAGGGGAGTTAGGGACTAATCTACAAAGTAACTGGGTGACACTGAACCATTAGATCACAGCAGATCCTCATGAATGATAAAAGACCATGAGTACCACACTCACGCTCGTTCACAATTGTTAACGTGATTTGTTTTTGGTTGTGCTATATAGTGCTATGTAAAAGTCTGTTATCAAATGTAAGAAGAAAAACAAGGTTTTCCGAATGCACTTTATGTGCACAGACCCACGTGTTTATTTGTTCTCATATCCATCAAGTACTAAAAAGCTCCTCCGGAACAGAACAGAAACGATAGTCTTAAACTTTTTCATACACAATACTTTTATATACTGTTTGGATGGAGGAGAGAATTCCTTCCATCTTCTTGTGTACAACGTCGAAAATAATTATCATCTGCTAATAAGCAATGCATATGATTGAATGATGACGGAGAGTCAGGCAAATAGATTCAGAGAAGGTGGGTAAGAGCGCAAACACACAACATAACCCAAACATCGTACGTTGCATAAGTACTGTAAATGCACAAAAACCAGTCAGACAGATTCGAAATTGTTTTGAAAATTCCACGAGGAGCAAGGAGATAAAGTCTGTGACTGAGTGGAGGCTGCTTGGTGCTTCGAGCGTCTCTGGGAATCTTGCTGTGAGGTACAGTAAGCAGCTCAGGCAGTGTAACACAGGGAGTTTGGAAAGAAACTGAACACAGGACCTTACCCGGCCGGTATGCTTCCAGGTCTCATGAACTGGGCCATGACTGGACTCGGGGAAAGGCCTGCCCAGTCCGACACGAGCCCTGCAGCTCTGCGGCTCTTGCATGCATTAGCAGTAATCTTAAGGGTGTTTAAAATAATTACTTATTGAGGCAATGTGACAACTTCAATAAATTAAATTCACCCCTAAGTTTTTGAGGCAATCACATATTGTGGCCATCACTAAGAGACTGGCCTATCGAAACTTGGGGATAATTTGTTGTAACAATGTGTTACTGCAACTTGGTAACTAGACACAGCAGCTGATTACAGCTGAGTGAACAATGTGCCAATAAAAATGAAAGAAATAAATTAGTATATTATGGCAGCACATGTGTCTTCACAATTAATAAATTCCACCCCATCAAGCTGTGATTTAATTATGAATTATGTATATGGCTGCCATGAATCATTTATGCACTTTATTAGCTAAATGGGGAAATAGAATCTAGGCACATCACAATGATTTAAATTAACACTTTCCAAATTCAGATTGTAGAAGTAGGAGAAGAGCTACTGACCTATGAAAACTGAACATGAGGTTTGTTGCTAATGGCGATACAAATTTCTAATTATGATTTAATAATTGACAAATAAAGCTGAAACAGCTCATGTTTTTGGCAGTGTCTTAGCAAGCAGTAAAATATGTTTCTCACACAGCTGGGAGTCTAAAGAAGTAGGCAATTAGGCTACATGCTCAATAAACATGCATAAAACTGAATTCTAAACACTATGCACAATGTTGCAGATTTCGGAGTGGATCTGGTGCTTGTGTAGATACGCTTAAACACTTCTCAAGCTAATGGGTTTAGTGTTATAAAATATGTTTAAAAAGAAATACTGCAAAGTCAAAACAGACCAGACAGGAAAAGATTATCTCTGGTAAAAAAGAGAAATGCACTGCCTGTCTCATCTCTGCAAAAATGTTTTTTCTAGGAGTTATCTGTTCTGTAGATGTTTATCAGTTCCTCCCAGGCGTTCCAGATTATATTTCCTCGGTCTCTGCAGCAATAACACCATCTTTAATCTGTCTGAGTTTAGAACACAAAACAATGTGGTTAAATATACTGTATATACACACATCGGTGACAAGCATAAACCAATTACATAATTAAACACATTAATAGAAAACTTAAAGGAATTAAACACATTATTATTATTATTATTATTATTATTATTATTATTATTATTATTATTATTATTATTATTGTTAAACAAGGTGACTGGAATCTCACAATGACAATGAAGGCTGAAAGAAGAATAACTTTTGTCAGAAGCTGATATTTCTTGGCAGCATGTAAAACAAAGGATTTCGTGCAATCCTCCTAAAACTACCTGCAAACACTTGCTTTGCATTAATTCGTTTTTGTTCTTAACAGCTGCATGTAAAATCAATGTCTTAACCTATAAACACCCTGTCAGCAGTTTCTGGAGATTTTCAAGCCATCACTACATTAAAGACGACAGACTTTTTGAATTAAAATATTCTTTGGACACAATTATTAAGCGGTAGGTCAATTAAGATCAACACATTCCATTTTTTTATATATATAGTGGATATCTCTAGCAACTGTTTGTGGTTTTTGAGGTGAATAGGCACAGGGTGAGTTTAATCTCACAGGTGTACTGTGATATTCCATGGAAAATGCAGTTAAGTAAAGCACAGAACATGGCAAAAATTGGTACCAATTGGTCAAAACACAAATACACAGTGCAAGCAAGGAGATAATGTTACAATCTGCAGTAAATCTTCAGAAGGGAACAGACCATGGAAGTGAATAATGAATTTAGTAAACAGCTATTTAAATTATTTTAAAATATAACAATGCGGAAAAAATATTGCATCTACATGTGCAGTGTTAGTCTTAAATCTTGAATAAATCTTCATTTAATCTTCATTTTATTTCTTATGAGCAATAAGGAATCCTACCAATTTATCATAACCATAAAAATGACTTAACTGTTTGTTTTACTTTTAAGAAAAAAAAGTTTTTCCAAATTTTAGATCAAGGATTTAGCACGAATAGAACAAACTTTTACAATCTTTTATAATCTATATATATCTATTTTATAAATGATGCACGTTGGCCCTCTGTTTTACACTAAGCTAATATGACACGAAGCTGCATGACGATCGTCTTCAAACGATTTGGCCTAATCAGAGTAAAATCAATTTGCTTACTTCAAGTTGTTGATGGGGATGATGATGAAAATAATAATAACAACAATAATAACCTAGCCGGTGCTGTGTTATTCTGTATTTGTTGGCAGACAAAGACAATGGAAGCTGAGAAGAAGGTATCTCTCTACTGGAGCAGCAGAGCAGTGGCAGGAGTAAGTTACAGTATCTTCCCACCTGTCACTCAGCTGATAAGACGCAGAGACGGAGGGAGGGGAAGGTGACGGCCTGTCATTTAAGTGAGTCTAATGCTGATGTGGGGGGGAGGAAGGGGGAGAACCCCCTGCATTCCAAATTAAGGACAAAGTCCCGCAAGAGGCGAGCAACTGCTGTATTGCAGTGAGCTGTGAAAGAGGGGGACTGTTACAAGCGGGTGTCAGATGGTATTAGCGCGCTTCCGTAATTGTTTCTAAAAACAATTGCGCTGGGAGCCCGTCTTTCACAACATTACCCCCCTCTTACATTTTTACATAGCGGTAGCAGTGACGCCGAGTGAGAGTAATGACAAAACCGCTAACGTGAAGAGAAGGAAATGAGCTGTACCCTTCCCGCACAATCTCGCCCCCCCCCCCCCGCCAAGGACAGTCCCGACTGGATCTGCACGTGCACAGCAGCGGCTTCGGAAGAAGACAGACCGGAGGAGCGCAATGAAGACGGGTTCGTGTTTTAAGTTAAAGCTTCGATGCGGACACAACAAAACGCAGACGGCGTATTTTAAAGGCAATAGCACCGTGGAGGGCACAGCACTTTAAACTCAGCTTCAGAAATAGCTGAGCAAGTGAATGTAGTATATCTATATGACCGAACTGATTGCAGGAAACTAGCCCCGTTCAAATAGGAAATAATTATTTTACAGTTCCTTTATTCCATTGGTAAGGGCTCCACTGTAAACCAATGTTACAATTTTCTGAAGAAATAAAAGCAGTTTCAGAGCAAACGCAGCATATTGTCTAGTAATAGCTAAAGAAAATGTGCGAGAGTTCCCTCTTTCCATCATTGTCATCATTGTAAATCTGAAATGAGTAATTTGTGCATCCCAGCAGAAACTGCCTATTTCTCTTTCTTACTTTGCCTGGGCTTTTTAAGTGAGTTGAAAAACAGTAATCTGCATCACTTTCTTTTCATTTGCAGTTACTTAGTTCACGTTAACAGAGTAGTTACTGAGGAGCATGCAGTCAGCTTGGGATCTATGAAGAGAGCCATCACCTTACCCTCACTGTGGAGAAGAACCCACAAAACCTCCAAAAAGGAAAAATGTGTTATTTATATTATAATAATGTCCACTCAAAGTAAATACAAAACAATATTATTACACAAAAACTCAACATAAAAAGACCAACATAATGAAAGTGATTACCTAACTACCTATTCAGCGGACTGCTTCATAAGAGGATCTTTTTTTTTCTTCTTCAAGATGAAATTATGCCAGGAACAAGAAACATATTTAGGTCGAAGAGGGTTGCCAAGCCGACCTGTCATCAGGCTCTTTTTGATGCCATCATATTGTCTGCTAACTTGTCAATCTTGCTGAAAGCTCCCTGCCAAACTAAAACTCCTGGTAGAGAAGTTGAGAATACAAAATGGAAGCAACTGACATGCACGTTCTTGCGGCTCAGTTTAAAATAAAGCCAGATATGAAACCTGCACCTTGATGTATTTTAAGACACAGTTTAAAAAAGCGACGAAAACAGAAATGTGTACTGCAGGCTCCGAATGCTACAGTACCGTGTGACGCTTTGCATTTCTTTTTTATTTTCTGTTCTTTCCCTTCTGTATGGTCCCATGCGGGAAGCTATAAAACAGTCACCTGGAATACTCCTCAGTTCCAGACACACAAATTTCATTTCAATCCTGATTTAGCAGAGCTGCGAGACAACAGCATGTTACAGGGAAAACGGCTGATGGTTCCTTTGAGTACGTTAATAAGGATGGTACACACACAGTGCACAATGACAATATATTCATTGACACTCGGTGAGCTTCATGTCTACAGGAGGCTGCTTTCACCATGATAAGCTAAGCTACAGTCAAGATCCGCCAGGCTTGCTCACAGTTCATCTGAACATACAATAAGAGCATCAGATTACAAGCAAGAGGAGGCATTTGACTCATCTGGGAGGTTAGGCAGTTAGTAGCTAGTTCATAGTCAGAATAGTCTCACTGAACTGCATGTCAATAAACTGTGATCACAACCTTTGGCCTTGACCCTACCTTTTCACCAGAAAATGGACGCGTTAAATCTGTATTGCAGCTAAAATGGAAAATGTGGTCTTTTTCTTTGTAGAGGGGTAGATTTGAAAGGAGCAAACTATTTCCTTGCCTACTTCAAGACAAAAGTGAACTTCCAAAACAAATACTGTATAGTAAAATAAGTAAACTACCTGGTTCTAAGACGTGTACCTAATGTGAACCCAAACATTTTAAAAATATCCGAAGGGTGACATTTTAATAACACAAAAGTATTTGAACGAAACATAATGAACTGTTGAAAGATGGGGGACCTGATGAGATCAAGTAAGAGCAACTTCTGCTCACTCCGTGAAAACAACAGGAGGATACTTATCATTGAATATAAGCAGTGGAGCACTTTCCTTCTCTTTTTATACAGTAAGCATTTAGGATTACTGATATATTACTTTCATAACAGCATCCAGACTGTATTTTCTAAAAAAAACCCAACAGAATAGCAGAAGCGTATGAAGAGTCCTCTGGGCAGTACTATTAAGAAAAAATACTGCGTGCATAACTTCCGAATACAAGCAGTAATAAGATAAACGATAGGTTAGCAAGACGGCTGATATGATTTCTAGCAAACTGGCTACAAAAGTATAAGTAGAGGTATTTATCACAAACATGGGTCCCCTGATAGATGAGCTAATGTATTACCTTTGTATTACTGTTATATTTGTCTGATAGGTTCCTTGCTGAGTGAAGTTTACACCTCAGGCATGTTCTCCACTGCTGGGCAGCTGTATAGATGGATCCCTGAAGGAAAGGGCCTCCTCTCTGGCTGTCTTTAAGTTTATCTTGAACCAGGGGCTGCAGGCAGTCTGGATCTTGTGGGATTTACTTCAGCCTTGAGGGTGCGTGTCAGATAAGTCAGCCAGCCATTCATCAGCTGAAAGAAAGGCTGCAGCGCTGACTGGTAAAACACAGAGAGGCCTGGGTTCAGTCCTGCTTCACTCTGGATATCAACCATCTCCCTGAGGGGCCAAACTGATTCAGATTCACCAGATTATTTCCCATGTGTTTCATGTTGGGCTTTTTTTATTTTGCTTTAATGGGTTTTTAACATATTTACACAAATAATTTTCATAAATACAGAAAACACTGTACTTAATGTTTTCCTTTGCTGATGCCAGAATAATCAATGTTTTCCAGAATGGGATTTCTACTCCTGGTGCATTCTGGGAATTCAGACATAAGAGCTTCAGGGCCTCCTTGGAAATAATAAGGGCGGTGTGGTTCCAGGGTATGAATTAACGTTATCAAGGCTCATCATATTTGACATGGGGCACTGCGGTGTTCACAGTTCCTGTAAAACCCCTAGCTATATACTGCACAGTGCATACCTAACTATACGAGTGCACAGAATATCTTGTTTAAAAAAGAAAATATCTGAAAGCAAACCCAGATATGTTCTTATGTGTGTTCAATTTTTTATTTGCAGTGCTAACACCTGTCAGCTGACTGACTTGTTGTTCCCAATGGCTTATAAAAAAATCATGACTGTAGGGTTTAGAATCAACAGTCACATCAATAAAATTCATTGTGGGTTTCATGGAACATTAGCTGTATTTCTGTATTCTTAAAGAAGCCGTGACTTCTAACACTTCATCATAGATACACAAAAAAAACAACAAGCAATACTGGTATTACCTAGAAAATAAAAAATGGCCTGTTCTTATTCCCTATAATGCATGAGTAACATATCAATCCTGGCCCTGAGGGGCCTGTTTGTCTGCAGGTTTATTAGATCTTTTTTAAAGCAGCAGCACCTGTAGAGGTGGGAGAATGTGGTTAACTGTTCCAATTAAGCCAATAACAAGTTGATTTAGGTACTTAAGAGCTGATATGGAATAAAAACCACAAACCATACCATCCTTTCAGAACCATAATCGGACAACCCTATTCTATTTAAAGCTTCAAAGTTCCAAAAAAGATTCCAGTTTCCATTTAACACTTTATACTATGAGATTTGATAGGGGAAAACATACTTTTTCTTTGCATTTTAAATGTTTTCAGAATTATCCACAAATGATGCATCCTTCACTGCTACTACTGCAAAGACCTGGATTATGGCTCAGCACATTTTAGATCCCTCTTTGGTAAAGAGGAGTTCCTGCACGTTTTCTCATCAGCTCAGTTTTAACGATCTATATCAGCTCATTATGGACCTAATTGGAACAATTTAACAACTTCAGGAGCTGCTGCTTTGAAAAGATCCAGAACACCTGCAGACACACCTTCCCCCTAGGACTGGACTTGGACAACCTGTTATAATTAATAATTATTGGTTTATGGACTTCAGAGAATAAGTGAAGAACTGTGGACTGATACCACTCTAACTGTATTAATAATTTTTAGCACTGGGACTCAGAGTACTAGCAGCAGCTTCTATTTTTTATTAAGCATACTTATGCTCAGTTTTAACTAATCAGCTCTATTATTGATGTCACTCCTGTGAGCTCATTGTATTTTCAAGCAATGGTAATTATTTCAAATCATGAGTTCTAGGAAAAACGTTATGTACTTAGAAATTATTGGCACAGGATGGCTTAATGTTAGAATTCTTTCAAAGTAATTTAAGTCAATTATCTGCACACACTCTGCTCGATTTCACTGCGCTGGCTCCAGCTGCACTTGACCTTATGCATATGAGGTCTTCAACGAATTAAAGTAAGGTGTCTTCCTCTGATTGGATTAAATTTACATCCTGCCTGTGTGTGACAATACCGGTTGAATACAAATGTTTCCATCTGCTATTGCTGCCCATCTCTGCAAAGCTTTTTTCTCCCAACACTGGTGGACTCAGCAGGAGCCAGGTGTCATACCAGAGCTTTTAGGCTGAAGGTCAGCAGATCTTGGTCACAGAGACCAGCTGAACCTCTCAGCTGGCCAATATAAAGCAAGAAAGAAATCCTGGTAATTATTACAATTGTGAGAACAGAGAGGGAAGAGAGGGTACTGTATTTGAACAGCCATGTGTTTTAAACAACGAGACATGTGACTTTACAAAGTCACTGGAATTGAAAAAGTTGCATGTAATGCTGTCAAAGTTCTTTTGGAGAGGACTGAGGAAGAGGGGAAGTCATGAATTCCACCATCGAATAAACTCCAAATGCCGCAAAGGTCTGTTTTTCTTTACCGGGAAAAGCCCACGTGACACACATTGTCCACAAACCATCGGACAGACTGAATGACCATTCCTTCAGGAAACAGTTGGATCAAAAATAATGCTGTGGATTGATCTGCAAATCCCAGAGTCATACAGATCCTCAGGGCTTTCATTTTAACTACAGTCCCTATGTCATCCCCATAGATCACGCAAAGGCACAAATACACATTGCACATCATTTACAGTACATCAACAGAGGAAAGCAATAGTGCAATAGCAAACGTCTGACTTTAGTAAAATACAGTATTATTGTTGCTAGATAATGTGACTTAGCTAATTACCAGCATTTTCTGATGTCAGGTTGTTTCAGTCATTGAATGGCTAAGATTTGTGAACATGGATATATTAGATTAATAAGTTATATTATAAGGTATGTGTTTCTGTGTGCAATTATTCTTATTCTTATTAAGAAGAAGAACATTTCACAAGATTATTGTACCATGGTTGAATACCTCAAGTGTATTAACTATACAGAAGTTTTTTCCATTGGTGTAGTTATAGATAATGATAAAATGTTGTCAATCCATAGACTGGGCCAGTCAGTGTCACTCTTCCCTCTGGAACAGAATGTCCAGACCAAGCAAATGTTCCAGTACGGTGACAGGGGACTGGTGCTGTGGGGGGAGATGATAAGTTAAAAATCCAGGAGAAAACAACCCTGGTCCTCCGTGCAATGTTTGTCTCCGTTTTTTATTGTAACACAGATCTTAATGAAGAATCAATCCAATTAAGTGCATAAAAAGTCAAATCAGATGTGTTTTCCAGGTCTTAATTAGGAGCTGATTGAAAGGTGCCTCTAAGATCTGCAGAAACCCAGCAGTCAAACACTGGGTCGCCCACCCTGTCTTAAACTCTTGACTTAAACTTAAACTCTGACTACTTGGTTATTAAAGATCCCAAGGCGCTCCTCATGGAAATCTATTTCAGGCTTGTACAGTCTAGCCTCGCTAAGTTTCTCTCAGCAAAGCCATTTCTTACTTCTCCAGCTGATCTGCTGTGCAGTGAGCCTGCTGGTGCAGAATGGCACCTATATCACCCAGGTGGGGGCTGCTCCAGGGGTGGATGACGTGGGACACAGCCTATATGAAAAGCACTTTTGCAAGTTATTATTATACTTATCACCACAGTAAAAGGTATGTCACTGCCACATAGTCATGCAAACTTAATTTCTGCATGATGCAAAAGTGAGACAAACGACTGGGTATATGGTATATTTTTTCCAGCAATAAAAAAAAACATTACTTTGAAAGCTCTATATTTGCTGAAGTCTGAAAACAAGCGGAATTGCAGAAATTGTACCTAAGCGTGGCCTGTGACAGATCTGGGCTCTCAGGCATTTCAAGCAATTGAAGTTTTGAATCTAACATACTGGAGTGGCAGTGCCAGTCGAGGGATTAAAAGCCAGGAGACTCATTGGTTCCAACCCTCAGTCTCAGCCAGTAATTGTTTTTGAAGAAATGGCATTTGTCTTTTGCACTTTGCAAAAGGTGTCAATGCCTATCATATTAATGGTTTCACAACATCAAGATTGCCCTCCAGCACCTTATTTGAAGTTTGAGTACTGTCACTGAGTGCATGATTCCATAAAATTGAAATTTGTATTTATTTGCATACAACGTTAACAAAAAAAAAACGTCGAAGTGATTTGAAAGTCAAGCATCCTCTGGGCCTGTCGCTCAGCTGTGATTTCATGTCGGCACATATCTTACCAATGCAGAGGTGGGTACTCAGAAAGACGGGCAGAATAACAAATTATTTTAAGCCTTTGAGTTACGCTGTGCTGCATTTCTGTCATTCGCTGACTGAAATGTTAGCTATTCACAGAATAAAATATATGTGCAATTTTCTTTTTGGGGCACTTTCACAAAAATGGTACTGACTATGTCACCAGTAACCAGGAAGCAAACAATTGCATTTTTTACAGATTTACACAGATTAAGAAAAAAATGGAACAGTCATAAATTAAGAGGAAATACATTCTAGTAAAAAGCTCAAATGTAAGAATAAAGCTCAGGTTGCGGACATCAATTTTAAGCCTTTTTATTAGACTGTAACAATTTGTCATATAACAAGTCATGACTTGTCACTTGCCTGAAAAAATCTCAACCTTTCTAATGCATCACGCTAAATCTGGTAGTAAGATCAATCATCCCTTTCTCCTCCTCCATGCTCCACTCCAGAGTAATTACCATCATGTCAGATTCTTCTGTCCAGATTGTTCTGACCGCACGAGCTAGTGTTTTGACTTTTAAGCGATGTCTACTAGACAACATTGCTAATTGAAAGTACTTCAGCAAATGAATCAGTCAAACAAATGTTGCCGTACTGTATGAGACTGTACTGCACGCATAAACAGAAATGATTCCTTTGACCCATGTAGGATTGAAGGTGTTGAAACACTGTCCCTGCCCACCCCCAGCAAACTGGAAAGGTCTTTAAACATAAACCGCAGCACTCACACGAAATCTGTGTCTGCTGTGGATAACTTTGCAAGGGAGACAACGGCACCTCGTAAAGACAGGTGTGTCCAGTGTAACGAATATACCCCTGCATATAACAGAGCTCTCAGCTGCCCAGACTGGGGGAGCTCTCCTTTAGCTCAGCTGGCAAGTTCCCTGTTGCGTGACGCCGGAGACCCGGGTTCGCGCCCAGGCAGTGAGGGAGGAACTGGCAGAGCAGGAGCGGCAAGGGCGGGGACCCCAAGAACTGTTACCCCAGCAAAACAACACTATCCCTACTTTAACATCTTTCAGTCTGGAAAACTGTATGTAATATAATGGTTTTTCAGACTAAATGAAAGACTAAAATATAACTATGAGTCTCAAGTACAGCAGCAAAGGCCAACTACTGTATACAGCATTTTAAGCATAGTAGTTTGTGAACAACACCATTTTTGTTTAAAAGGATACAGAGCTGGCAATGCATGAGTTCATAGCTTCCTGCATTGATTGCTGCAAAGCTTCAGTTACTGGACTGGAGTGCTTTATACTCACAATATACTCTATTGAGCTGTGATTAGTTCTATACAGTATAATGATGTTGCCTTTGCGCTAATAGAGTGATCCAAAAGCAAAGCCGAAATGTATTATACGGATTGATTAAAGGGTATGCACATGTCCTAGGGGAATCTGTGTGATATGCATGCAAGGTTTACAGCTGCACTCAGAAACAGATCCCTTCCTGTCAACAAGGCCAGACAAGGCTGCTGTAACTTAAAATCTAAATACCAGCGCTGCACTATTTCCTAGGCAATACTGCCACCCTCAGTAGAAAGCTTGTATAACACTTAGTGCACGCGAAACCCACTAATCTTTCATCTTTAAGCTTCTTGTGTTGGTTCTGACAACCTAGAATATTCGTAATTTACAAAATATTTTGTGACACCCATCTCCATGGGCCCAGAGTATGAATGGAATTTTCCCATGATCATGTAATCACGTTACCCGTGATTTCTTAATTATGTTTTAAGACAGAAATCCTGACTTTTAACAGTTGGAGGGGTCTTAAAAATGTTAGTTTCATACCACTGCAAATTATGTTTTACTCTTGGTAATTCAAAATGAATTGTCATCATGATAGCTGACAGCTCTTGTGCTTGTAAGAGCACATACAAAAATTAAAACCGGTGTAAGATAAGCTCAACTTTGCTTTTAAAAAACGTTCATTACAAAGAGGTGTCTCCATGTTAAGCTTTTAAATTACTGTGCATTTCATATCATCAGCTGGTGGTATTTTTAAAAGAAGTGGAATTTTTCCACAGCAGCGAGAACCTTTGAGAATGATTTTGAATTTGTGCTTGTGTGGCACAGTGACAGCCCCGAGTTACACAAAACAGGAGCAGGCAAGCGAGAGCTAGGTGAAGACATAGAAGAGAGAGCAAGGCGCATCCTTTCGTTTGTTAACAGACATAAGAAGCAGCTCCGGGACTGGGCCCTGTCTATACAACGTGCTAGGAAACAGTAGGTACTTGGCACAAATAGCAGAAACAATTAGTGTCAAGCGAAAAGCCCCAAGCTGCCGTGGGAGAGGATGAGAAAATACGGCTTCATATTCCAAGTGCGAATACCTTCGCCGAGATTTCTGTTTAAGGCACTGTTCCTAATGACTCTGTAGAAATTTGTTTTGCAAATCCAAGTTACGATTCGTGTCATCGGTGCCGCATCAATGAAAGGGTTTTGTTTTGTACATTTCAAATTGGGGATTGACAGAATAAGTGCTCCTTTCTTTGATATATGTCTTAACGCTTTTTGCCTCTTTTTACCCTAGTGTGTTTATTGCTAAACAATCAGGAGGAGTTATTGCAAAGACTTTAAACAAGAGAAACGCAAAAACAAGTGTTTAGGCAGAAAACGTCCACACTTCTGTACCTATATATATATTATACTTCATCACGTATATTCAGGTATAGTTACACGGGCATATTCTTGACAGTCACTGAAATAATTATTTCAAATCTGTCAAAACTTACCTGCAGGGTTGTAGCAGTTGTGTTTATGGAGAAAAATACTTCTAAACTCTATTGTGTTGTTAGTGCAACCGCTGTGCCTACCAGACAACAGCGGCCTCATTTGCTAAATTGCTTAATTGGCCTCTATCATGCGCTTTTTCTGTTATTATTTAAAATATATATTATTGAATGTTTCATCAGAAAGTAAATGTTCGGTGCAACATATCCAAACGCATAGGCGCGTTATCATTTTCCAAATTGCATACACCACAAACTTACAGGACAGTTCGGTAAAAGAGAAGACGTCATTCGGTTTACAAGAACTTGTGTGGCTTATCTTACAATACGTGCAACACCCAAACTTCTGTTCGGAACTAATCACATCAAGACTTGTTTCATTCAATGCACAACACAATCTAACACAGCTATCGTGCTCAGAAGAGCCCAGAGTTTTTATCAATGTCTTGACTTCGCTCCCTGCCCTAGTGGAGATGTTAGTGATAGTAAATATCTTGACACGCATGAACGTTTAATGTGATTTAGCAAGAGGTGCTCGCTGGGTAAGGAAATAAAAAAATAAATATTATGATTTATGTAATGTTACAGATTACATAAAGCGTCTCTGTGTAAAACCTTAACAGATGGTATAACATTTCCAATTTTATGGTGCCAGTAACAAATACGGAATACATTGGGAAATGAAACGGGAACTGAATCATAAGAATGGATACTATGATGTACAGTAACTGTCTTTTTATTGTGAGCTACAAAGGCACAAAGCTCTCTTTAAAAACACAGACTGAAAAAATTATAACGATTTTTCTCCAATACATTCTACGTGCTATCAAAAATAAACTAGTGATAATACGAGGTTTAAAGTCAACGCATTAAGAAAGTTGTTAAATATACACTAGAGAGCGCCAGAGCATTCTATTGGAAAAAACATGAACTCTACCAACACATTCCGGTGAGTTCAACATAAAGTACGAGGGAGGATTACGTTCAGGCAGTTCATCTTAATCGTAGACAATGTAACAGAGTATTATACAATCTATCATTAAGGGATACACATTTGTTACTGTAACAACTTCCATACAACTGTAAAAAAATAAAAAAACTATGTTTTGATGCGTTTTATTTTCTTTCAAAGCATCGCCTTCGTCCTGTCCTAGGTTACTCGCTAACGTTGTTTGCACGGCGCTCTCCGCCTGAACGGAGCTCAGGACTGATGCTTAGCAGACAGTCTCTGCAGCGTTACTGTCTCGTTCTCATCTCGCGAGAGGCCGGTGTTACACGAGCAGCACGAGGCTGTGTGTTGTCCTGCTGGACCGCTGTCACATCAGGGGGAGCCCACAGGTGGGGTCCCGGAGCTTGATCAGTGTAGCCGATGTAGCCCTGCAGTCAGGCTGTCATCAACTTGTGCAACAAGTGTTTCTCTGTAGTAAATAGACACTCCTGACCAGGCCACCACAACTGGTCCTCTCCATTGATCTTGGCCAGGATTCGGGACAAGCGATTTAACAGCGATATAAAATATAAGCACAGTCACAAACAAGAGGAGGCTGGTCCACCCCTCCAGCCCATCTGAGGTTCTCTGCCAGCTGCATCTTGTAAGAAGCTTCAAGACCATGGCTAGTCAGCTCATTCCCGATGGTGTAAAGAAGTGCCTCCTGTTCTTTGGGTTTAAAGGCACCTTTTCATAGTTTTCTCTTCCTTTGAGTCCTTTGGCTGTTGTTTCTGAAAAAGTTCACTGTGCTGCCTTTGACAGTACCTTTGAGGATTTTGACGAGTTGAATCAGGTCCCCATGATTCTTCTCTGTAGTCTCCTCTGTTCAAGACTCAAAAGGGTTAATTCTTCTAGGTTGTTAGTATAGGATATTTCTTTGAAACCAGGAATGTACTTGATTGTTCTTCTCTGGACTAGTTACAGAGAAGCAATAGCTTTTTTTGTTGTTGTAATATGATGACCAAACATTCCTTGATTTTAATGCTATTATTTAAACTTTATACTCTAAAACACTTGGGAGGGATGAGGGCAGCCGGAATAACCGAGCAACATCACAACACAACACAACTAATCCTGACGTAATTTCGCAGTTTCCCATGTACATCACACGTCACTCTCTCCACTTCCTCGCTCGTTTAGCATCCCTCGTCTGCCCCTTCTCCACCTTTGCAGCTACCCTACAGTAGGTCACCTTTTCACCAGGCACGGTAGTCCTAGCAACCCCTTTCTCATGACCAGGAGGTTGTGGCACAGTCGTCCTCCCTCCTCTAGAGGGCGCTCCTACCCTTTTGTGTTCCTAGTGTTATTCGTATCACCTGTGTCTTCAAACCCGGTGTCTCCGCAGCTCGGGGTTCAGCTTTGGAAGATGGAAGCCTGGAAACCCGCCTAGAACTGGGCTCAGGAGTCTTTTTCTTAAAAAAAATTATTAAACGTATAAAGAATTTACAAATACAACTACAACTAGAGGATCAAAAACGGGTACAAGAGAAAAAACACAAACAAAAAAAAATTAACCGCCAGAGGTAATGAAGTAAATTATGTGATCAAATTGTATTTTTTAAATATCATGTTTTCCTTGCTTTATTATTTCTCAATTTTTTATAGAATTTTAATAGTGTTTCAGCTCCACCTCAAAAGTACTAAAAAGGGGAGTATGATTAGACCATTTTGATTTATGAATGTGAAATTTGCCCAGAATGACTAATAAATTTACTATAAATAAATGCTCTTTTTCCAAATTTTCTATTAAACAGTACAATAAAATATCAAAATCCTTAAATCTAAAAAACACCTTTAACTGCCTGCAAACAAAACTCTGCAAGACCATCCAAAACAACTTTACAACCCAACACCTAACAGATAAATGCACCAAAGATTCCCTTTCAGCCCGACAAAAAACACACAGATCATCGTGCTCATGCTTAAATTTAGAGAGCAGTAATTTAACTGGATAAAAGTTATGAACAATTTTAAACGATATCTCTTTAACTTTATTTGTAATACAATATCTATCAGGAGTTGTCCAAACTAACTTCCAGTTTATATTGTAACGCCATACGGCCACCATTGGTTGTGAGAGCCGGCTTACCAGAGCGGTGACGTCACCGCCCTTCCCTGTGGATAGCAGGGACCACAGCCGCCGGGCTGATGGGAGATCTCCCTTTGGCTCAAGAGGCTGGGTCCCTGTTGAGTGATGCTGGAGGCCTGGGTTCAAGTCCCTGATGGTGGTGGGGCTGACCTGATGTGGCAACAGTGAGGGTGCCCATGTGAACCCTGGAGCACTACAGTGTTTTCAAACATTGCATTCCAAAAAGATAAACAAGATGGGGTTTACAAATATTCCTAATATGAGTATTGTTACATTTCTTATCCTTTATTTCCACGCCATCCAAGAATAAATCAGTTGTAAGACCAGAAAGGAAGTCAGTCCAACCGGGCTCAGGAGTAGCGCGAGGACATATCTTCATCATGGCCCCCTGACCACTGTGCCGGGGCTCGGAGCGCCTTGCTCCGTTATAGTTTTAACCTTCTATGTTCCTGGATTCCTATTTTCCTGTTCGTTTGGATGGCTCTCCCGGTACCGGGACCCTGGACTGTGCCTGATTTCCCCCTTTTGGACTTCCTCCTGGACTAGTTCGCTCTTGTTTCCCCTGAGCACCAGATCACTGTCTACACCGTCCCCTGTTCATCATCCTGTCCCAATTTCCCATTTGGTATCTATAGTGTATATTTTGCTATCTTCTTGTTAGAGTCTGCACTTGACGATGTGAAAAGCCATCTGCAAAGGCTTGAATCACTTGCGAATCAAACTTTCTGAATTGTATTTGCTACGCCTACAACATTATTCCTCCTATTGTGGTATGAGTTACGAAGTAGATTAATTTAATAACTACAGTATTCCAGAAGACCATTGGTATACATTTGGAAAAGGTCCTAATAGGGGAAAATGGTCCTAATACCAATCCCTGTTGAACTTTGCTAATTACAGTATATCATCCCAGTCATAACATTCACCCATAATCTGCAATTCTTGTTTTCTATCCTTTAACCAATTCTCAACCCAAAACGACACATTTCCCTCAATTCCTACCACCTTTAGTTTGAGAGTTAATCTTTTAGAAGGATTCTTTATCAAAAGCAACTCACAACTGGCAACCCACTGAAACTCTGGAGGTATGAGCCTGGTCAGTACCTGGATGGGAGACCTCCTAGGAAACACTAAGGTTTCTGCTGGAAGTGGTGTTAGTAGGGCCAGTAGGGGGCGCTCACCTTGCAGTCTGTGTGGGTCCTAATGCCCCAGTATAGTGATGGGGACACTATACTGTAAAAAGGTGCTGTCCTTCGGATGAGACGTAAAATCAACATCCTGACTCTCTGTGGTCATTAAAACATTCCAGGTTGTGTCCTACCCAAATTTCCCACAGGCCTTTGCCAATCAGGGGAATAATCCCTATCATCACTCTGTTCTCCTCCCCACTGAGAGGTGGTGTGTGGTGAGCGTTCTGGTGCACTATGGCTGCTGTTGCTTCATCAACAATGAGAGTCCCCATTACCTGTAAAGCTCTTTGAGTGTCCAAAAAACGCTATATAAGCATAAACATTATTATTAAAATCTTAATATACCATCTCATGTATTCTGAATGATGGGCTGTGTTTGGATGTAACATCTTGGCATTTAGAACTGCCTCTCTTTATTTTCGCCACACTCTCCAGTCTAATATTTTTTTTCCATTTCCTTATTCAATAATAAGTTTTTGGAAAGGTGACTGGAAAATGTCAAGGTTTTTACGATCGATTAATCAAAACGAATTTTAATCCAAATCCATAATTCCTACACTTTATTTTGCTGCAAAATAGATGTATAAATACTGTATAACATGCGTAAATAAATGCCAGGAATGCGTAAAATGGTAATGTTTCGTTTGATAGGGTAATAACTGCGATATTGTCCGTCTGGATTTCTAACCACAGTGGTTTCTTTGTCGACACACCTGTAGGTGTCGTAAATCTTAAACTTCGTTTTTGTCACCTTGCGGAATATTGGTAATGATACTGAGTTTTGTTTTCTAACCAAATTTCAAATTGATTTTGTTTGTTTTTTTGTTAAACTAATTGTATTTTGAAAACGTTTTAAACAAGATAAAAAATATTGCAAATTGCAAATGTTTTTGGCGGTGTCGAGTATTTTGTGCTAGTGAAGTGAATGTGGAGCATTAACAGTTAACTGAAAATTACTGCTCAGCAACTCCAACCCCACTGCCATTTTCTGCAGCCAATATAAATACATAATACGGGGTGTGATCTGCTGACTCACCGTTACTGTACAGTTTTTAAACCATAAATATTTACCGCCTCGGATCAACTTTATAACTCAGTCAGCGTGCGGAATAGACATGGCATCGGATGGTAAGAAACTGTGAACTACCGTATTTTACAGAGAAGATAATAATAAGAGTCGGCATGGCGTAGTCAAATAACTGGGAAAGACGCAGATCTAGTCTTGTACGACAAAAGACAAGGAGACCTGAATTATTTTTAAATACACAGAACGAATATGGAAATTAGAATGGTGAAAAACGTGATTTAGGAATGAGGTGTTTTCAAACTACAGTTTTGATATGTATACGTATAAATGAAGACCGCATCACTTGAAATGTTTCACGTACTTTTATTACAGTATTGTAATACCGATATCATTAGCTATTTGTGTACAGTCAAATATAGATTAACGTACATTAACTTTATAGCTGATTATATTGCAATTATGCGAGTACGAAATGTGTGTCTGTCTGTCCGGGTATTTAAAACAATCTACCGATTGAATTCGCTCCGTTTGTTGCCATTTCTACAATGTGTCGTATATTTTCGATTATAAGTGTGGGAGCTCCAATGCAGTTTCTTCCTGTTTGAAATTTCACAGGAAGAATATACAAAGGATTGTGGTACTCGAGACAAGGAAGCGCGAGTATAAGCGTGTTATTTCCGGGGTGGTACTGAGTAGTTTTTGTCCTTATAAAAATGTCATTTTATAGCGTGCCCAAAGAAGCAGTCGTCAGCGCAGCGGCCGTGGGCGCCGTGTTTGCCGTGGGGTTGTATATCGGTGAGTGAAGTCGGGTGCAATGTGCGGTGTGATCTGTTCCCATTGCTGTAAGAAGGCAGTGAGACCTACAGTAAGTTGTACTCGCAGTGTCTGGACTGCGGATCATGTGAAACCCTAGTCGTGTGACACTGTCTGATCCTACAATGAGGGGAGCTCTATTCTCCAGACGTGCTGCCGTTAGCCTTACACTTCATTGTGCGAAATAACGACGAAGAAACATTTAATCGTGCGCGGGTAGGAGCGGGGGAACAAAGTCATCCTGTAGAGGATTTTAAAAATCGAAAATAAAAATGCATTTTTTTTGTTAATAGAGGCCACAGACCTGCAGAGGTTATGCATATTTTAATTTGATCAGTCCACCTCTCATGTAGATTATGTATGTCCTTGGCAAACAAATGAAAGGCAATGTCTTTGGTGGGAGGTGGGTTGTCACCGCCTGGCGATTACGGGTCGATACTTGTCGAGCTCAGTTTCTGCCCCCCTCGTGTCCGCTAGTTTTCATTCCAGCTGAGTTTCGTTTGGCTCAACAAGCCCTGAAACCGACCTGTTTATTTGTATTTTTACTTCCTTCTCAGTTTTTAAAAAGCTGTCAGTGAGCATGAAACCTTAGCCAGATGCAACGTTAAGTGATTGACAGTCAGAGTTGTTTAGAAAGTTGTTTGAGACCAAGTATGTGTAGTGAAAAGTGTGAACCTTATTTCATCCATCCATTCTCTAACTGCTTTGTTCGATACAGGATTGTGGGAGAGCCCCTGCCTATTGCTGCAAGCAGCGGGCGCAAGGCAAGATACGCCTTGACCCCAGTCCATCGCAGGGCACACACACAGACACTCACAACAGGGCCAGCACCCAGACAAATCCCACACAAACCCAAGGTCTCAGTCTTGCAGGGCAGCAGTGCTGACTGCTGTGCCAGCATGTTGCCCGTGTACCACACTGTACTTTTCATCCCTTATATTATCCAAGCACATTATTTTGGCATGCCAAAGGTAGTCACAGATTCAGTAGTTCTAGCTTGGAGAAAAACACCTTTCAAACGTTTACTGCGTTGCCATTATTTCTTTGGGACCGTTCTGTGATGGAAGTATTTGAACATTGCATGCAAGAGACGAATATCATCCCACATGTTGCAAGGAGGTTGCAAGGAACAGTATATGTCAAAGAACAGGGTGGAAACAGAAAACAAGGTCTGATTAATATGTGTCTACAATCCCTAAAGGTTTGAAAACATACAGTAAAATAGGAGCACAGAAGGAAAATGGAGCAAAATCTAATCCAAGCTTTAATATATGCTATCACTCTTGCTTCTTTTCCAAGGAAAACACGCATCCTCTCCCTTCTCCGGCACAGACATCTTTAAGAGTCATGTTGGAGCAAAAAACAATCCTTTGATGAAATACGTACTGGACCACTCTATGAGAGAGCACCCTGCACTGAAGAAACTCAGACTGGTAAGTCCAGCCACAGAGCACAATTCTGTAGACTCATAGCGATTAGTAGCAAAATGATTCATGCTTAAACCTTGTTTCCTCTTGTACAGTATAAAGATTTGTAACTAACTGAGGATAAAGCCAAAGAACTTCCTGGAAGGTTCTGGAAAGATCAAGTCCTGAGTGAACCATGTTTGGTCAAAGACAACATACTTTTTTCCTCAGCAATATTGCTTTAAACCAGAAAACAAAAACTCATGAATGTGCTTTACTAAAAACATCAGAGGGGAGGTGCAGTCACAAATTAAACAGGAATAATAGCAGAAGGTAAAAAACACATTTCAATTAATAATCATCATGCCTTTTGCCAAGATTTAAAAAGATCTGTTTTTGTACCTTCAGATTCATTATTTTAGCTCCTTTTCTTTTATTCAGGTATATAGAATAAAAAATAAGACCTCTTTTTATTAAAAAATAATAATTCTGTAGCATCATACAGCTTTTTTTCTGGCAGTGACATAGGAGTACTTTTCTCCATTGGTAGAACCCATCTCACGTGACCCGTAAAATGTCATTTAAGTTGCATGGACAGCTCCCTTTAACTATAGTATGTGTCTTATTAGGTACACTGTGCATGAAAAGAAACTTATCACCTGTAAGACCATGCCATTAGATAATACCCATCCACCTTTAACACAATGCACACCTTTTTACCTAACAAACCACTAATTACTCCTATCACCAATAATCTAATAATTAAATCATTGACACCTGGTGTGGTTATTTACAATAATCGAAGTTGTCTCTTTGGCAGCCTCTACTGCCACTTATCACCACAGTGGCTGCTATTGTAGTTCCATCTTAGGCTGACCTGCCACACTGCATCCATTTCACAAAGTCATTATCAAGAAAATAGCAGGTGCATTAAAGTTCTATCCAGCAGACATGACCTAGATTATTCAGGATAAAATAATGTTTTACACCAGGTTGCAGATGTTGTCTCATGGGATTCTGTCCCATTACTCTTGTGCAGCCTAGAGAATCTAATCTCTGGTCTCTGAGCCCTAAATTCAACGCAGCTCATTCCAGCTCATCTGTCTCCCAAAGGGTTAGTCAAAATACTGTCAACAACTTCGCAGTTTATTACAAATTAATCACGTGGCTTTCTGTGACAAAAAAGGTTTCGAACGAAAGCATAAATATCAAAGTTTCCAACAGTTACCTTACAACCCTCCTCCATCTGTGGAGGAGAAAACAAAACTTTGGTAAAATAATTGGCCTTTGTACTTGTGGACAACATTTTGACCAGCCCTGTACATGCGTGCAGGTAGTAATCAGGTTCTTTTGATGTTCAGTAGGTTCCAAGTGCTGTCGTAAATGGTAATTATAATGATTATAAAATATAATGTATTTCAGTGTATAAATTATTTATTTACACAGATGAATTTCCAGATGTGCTCCTAACATGACTTTGCTACCTGAAGATGATGCAACAGTAGCATACGTTTTCAAGGTCATCTAGGAAATATTGATAGGATTCCTTTGCTCTTCTGTGTCCAGGTCAGGTCAGGTTCTGCACATCTCAAGGGATAACTAGAGATCTGAGATTTCCAGCATGTGGAAAAACAAGCAAAATGGACATATAAAATGATAGGAAAATGGCTACAAATATATTTATGGACATCACAAAACACAGTTTAAAAGACTTTTAAAAGGCTTTTTCATCAATCCTTACTCAAAGGACTGGCCTTTTGTTACCTGTTTATGTGTGGTGCTTATATTTTGATATGTCATTTTGAAATTGTGATTGATTTTTTTCATATTCTTGCAGAAAACACTTGAAGACCGTTTAAATGTTATTATGGTCGCTTGTGAGGAATCACAGTTGATTGCCAACCTTACAAGGCTAATTCAAGCCAAGAAAGCTATTGAAATAGGTAGGTATTATACAATACTGTACAGTGATGTGAAAAAGTAAGCGCACCTCTATGGTTTTATATATTAAGACATATCTGACCCTCACCAAGTCCTAATAGTAGATAAATCTAACTTCATTTGAAAAATAACACACAAATTTTACTTTACTAATTATTTAAAAAAAACAGCCAACATTCTGTAGCCTTGTGTGGAAAAAGTAAGTGCACCATCACTGCTTCCATATCAGTTAAGAAGGTAATCAGAATCAGATACTGATAAACAAGTGCACATGATCAGGAAATGTTTCCAGCTGAATAGAAGACTATAATCTTTGTCACTTTGATTTGGAGCATCCAGGTTTATGGTGACACATCATGCCTAGGTCAAAAGATATCTGTGACGGTGTCAGAAAAAGAATAGTTTCTTCTCATCAGTCTGGAAAGGATTATAAAGCCATTTAAAAAAAAAACCATCATTTCACAGTGAGACAGATAATATACAAATGGAAAAAGCTCAAAACGGTTGCCTGTCTGCCCAGGAGTGGGCATTCCAGCAAATTCACCCCAAGATCAGATCACAAAGAACCCGAAAGCTCCATCCAGGGATCTACAGGCCTCTGTCAATACAGTAAATGCTAGAGTTCCTTATCCTACCATTAGGAAATGACTGAACAAGAACGTCTTTCGGAGAAACAGAACCAGGAGAAAACACTTTCTCTTCAAAAAGACCATTGCTGCACGGCTTAGGTTTGCAAAACAGCACCTGAATGAAACACAAAACGACTGAGAACAACGGCCTCTGGACAAATGTTCCCCAAGTGGAGTTGTTTGGCCATAATGCAAAATGACATGTGGTGATATGCAGGTATTTGGTTTCCGGCAAATAAGAACCTTGTACGAACCATCAAGTATGTTGGCGGCAGGGTGATGATTTGGGCCTGATCTGAAGCTGCAGGACCTGGACACCTCATCATTGAGTCCACCGTGAATTCCTCTCTATACCAGTGCCTTCTAGAAGAAAGTGCGAGACCATCTCTCCAACTGCTAAAGCTGAACCGGAATTGGATCATGCAACAGGTGAATGATCTAAAACAAGCCAGTAAATCTATAACGGAATGGGTTAAAAAGAAAAGAATCAGGGTTTTGGAATGGTCAAATCAAAGTCCAGACCTCAACCCCGTTGAGATGCTGTGGCTGGCCCTAAAGAGAGCTGTGCATAAATGGCTGTGCACAAACAAATGCCCTCAAATATCACCGAGCTGAAGCAGTTCTGTAAGGAGGGCTGGGACACAATTCCTTCCAGGTGACGTGACAGACTGAATCATAGGGTGCACTTACTTTTCCACACAATTCTGCTGAATGTTAATTTGTTTTAATGTTTAATAAGTAATAACATAGTAAAATTTGCGTGTGTTATCCGTCACATGAGGTTAGATTTTTTTACTGTTAGAACTTGGTGAGGACTAGATAAAAGTCAGATATTCCTTAATATATAAAACCATAGAAGAGGGTGTACTTTCCTTTTCACATCACTGTAGATGGTAGCACTGTAGCACAGAATACATCTTCACTCAAGCTAACATTGTATTATACAAACATTTAATCAAAGTCACCAAGATCTTCAGATTAATGATCAATCTAAAAATTAATCATTGATCAAAGAGAAGTAACCAATCGGACAACCTGCTTATTAACCATTAACCAACAGAGTCAACCTACAGTATAGTGCACATGGTAGAGATTATTTACACAGGAGAAACTACTCTTTAAACCAGTCTTGACCCTCTTGTCTGTGTCTGTTGTCTGTTTGTGGAGGTCCATAGTCACTGCATCCATTGGACCGGAGTTCTGTGTATAAAAGTGGTCACCACTTTGCAAAAGTCCTGCTGTCAGTCCAGAGAAGAGCAACTGGGTACATCCCTAGGAACTGGAATGAACCTACTGTACACTTAACACTAACGTTACCTACACTGTGCTTAAGAAACCAAATCTTTTTAGTCTTGAGGGTTATGGGAGTATGGAACAAGCTACCCAGCCACGTGTTTAAAGCTAATACGTACCTTGGCTACTTCTATGAAACAGCTAAATGAGATCCTTAAATTATTCAGTTTCTAGTAACTGAATGAGCTAAATGGACCAAATGGC
Organism: Lepisosteus platostomus; assembly: GCF_059453375.1. NCBI lineage: Eukaryota > Metazoa > Chordata > Actinopteri > Semionotiformes > Lepisosteidae > Lepisosteus > Lepisosteus platostomus. Next base: position 18,412,768 of record NC_142616.1, on the reverse strand, counting down.
CTCATCTGTGATCCTGTTTAGTTATAACCATCTCAAAGCCTTATCCCGTGAGTTTGTTCTAGCTCTTAATCTGAGGTCAGCTGATTCAGACCTCCTAACGCAGGCCAGGCAGTCGAGGATCGGCATACTCTTTCGTGCTCAGTACCATGCTTACGGATCTCATGGCTCGAATCCATTAGAGACTTTGCAGCTGCTGACGTTTTCAAAACTTTCACAAAGAGTTTTTACTAAAGCCTTTCATCATGTCATTCAGTCTTACTCTAGGTTTCATTTAGACAGTTTTCGGGGCATGTATTTAATTGTGGCTGTGTTGCTTTCTGCTTTGTTGTACAAAATAATACAGTTTTATTTTGGATAACTGCAATGACTCAGAATTCAAACACCCGCCTCTGTGACTGTTGCTCTTCCAGGGGTGTACACCGGGTACAATGCTTTAAACTTTGCCCTGGCACTGCCAGAGGATGGCCGGGTTGTGGCCTGTGACATCTGCGAAGACTACGCCAACATAGGAAGGCCGTTCTGGAAAGAAGTAAGTCTTGCACGGTTTCTTATTGTTTCTCGGCAGGTTGTTCCCTGTTGCATGGGCAGGTGCTCTGTTGTGTCGTTTAATCTTTGCCCGTGGATTTGTGCTGGCAGGGACTGCCCTACCACTGCAGTACAGGGGGGAAGGGGGCTATCAGATTGGCTAAACAATGGCAGTATTTGCTCAAGGAAAACTAGCGTGTCAGCAGCAGACCAGTGCATTGCCCTGACCTTGCAGGGACAAATGAAAATCGGTTCTAAAGTGTTCACTATAGGGAAGAACTTCCATTAGCCCATGTCCAAAACGCAGAGCAGCTTGAAACACAAACCTATGTGTATTCCTTTTCCGATAAAATATAGTCCACTGTTAAAAATGGATCAAATCAAATTTCCAGTATAAAATCTCTTATGTGAAATAAGTGTCAAAACTTAAAGTTAAATAATGAATACTGGCTGAGAATTTCAGCACTAGAGCAGTATCCGTTCAAATTATTTGAAGTTATCTTACAAGCCATTTAATTGAAACCATCTTAATTTAATCATAGAACTGTGATGTGATAAATCTGGGGGAAAGAAGTGCTCAATTATTTTTATCTGCAGAGCAAAACATAAGCACAAACAGTATCAGGTTGATCTATAGTAAGTTCTATTTTCAGTAATATTAGATTTTGTGATTATTTGGGAGGTTTTTTTGCTTGGTCTGTGGTGAAATGTTCACTAGTGGATTTTAAAAAGAATCCTTACACTTATATAGTGCTTTTCTGGACACTCCACTCAAAGCGCTTTACAGGTAATGGGGATCCCCTCCACCACCACCAATGTGCAGCCCCACCTGGATGATGCGACGGCAGCCACAGTGCACCAGTCTGCTCACCACACACCAGATGTCAGTGGGGAGGAGAACAGAGTGATGAAGCCAATTCATAGATGGGGATTATTAGGAGGCCGTAACTGGTAAAGGCCAGAGGGAAATTTGGCCAGGACAAAACCTTTCTATAGCTGGCCACAGAAAACATTAACAAGTGTGCCATCGCAGCACTGCTGCCTTGTGATTGCTAAATTGAAGGCACCCAGGCTGTCTGTGAGTGAAATAAATCCAGTTTTCCTTGTGGAGGCTCTGTCTGAGGGAACAGCAGTTTTTGAAGGTGATTGGAGATTTGCTGTCGCACTGCGTTGGAGAGCACAGCATCACAACTTGTGAAAAGGCAGATCCATGTGTAAAAAGCGTTTACCCTTACTGTTATGATAGATTTACTGCATCCTCTGAATCTGAAAGCTTCCTCCCAGCAAGGCTGACAACTGGATTTTGAGAAGCCCATTTATGGTCACCATTTGTTTTTAAGTTTTTTAGTTAAAGTGGTTGAAGCTTGCAAAATGAGTTTTGTTGCCCACACCTTTTCTCTGATCTTCGCCTTTACTGCTGAGTTTTGGACACCAGTGTTTTTCTACTTCTGGAGTTTCCCTGTCAGCACAACCCACCAGCGTGCGGGTTTCAGGGTGGAACTGCTCGTTGAGTTTTGACTTTTCTGTTTTTGGGGGGACGGCACTGCAAAACCATATTTTCATCTTGCAGGTGGATGAACATGGAGTACTAGAGATTTCAGTGTGATTGCAGAGAATTAATGCCTCAAGGATGAACTTCACCTTCTTGCAATGATTCATGCTTGCTGGGTGCACTTGTTTTAGGTGTTAACCCACCTTAGTTATAGTTAGAGTTTTCATAATATCGCTAATGACAGCTTAAGTACTTTGATATCCTTTGGCATAAGATGTAATATACACACACAAGGTATTATATTATTAATGTTGCTTTTTTGTTTGTGTTTATGCCATACCTCTGGTGAAATAAATCCCATGATGAATTGCCTGAAGAAAAGAGTTAAAGGTATTAAGTGCATGCTGTATGATCTGGAACCCTATTTTTCCCACAAGGATACAGATGTGGTTTCCCATTCCATTTGACTTGTAGTGTGGGCTCTGTGACCTCAGCTGTCTGCATATTGATTCTTACTAGGAGCACAGAGTGTGCCAGACAGTAAGGTGACCACTGGTGTGTCTCTGCCTGCTTCTGCTCAATGCCTCATTCTCTCGCACCTCTGAGACCGAAAATCTGCCACTAACTCTGCCCTCACTGCACATTATTGCCAAGGCAGTTGGGAAAATTCTCCTTTTATGAAACGTCTTGTTTTCAGAACAGTGTAAATCAGTCTGTTTTACAGCTTTAAAATAGTCTTGCAATGTATCGATGCAGAGACTGCTTGTTGAGATTCTGAAGTGTAGCATGTTTCAGTCCTAAACAAACATGTTTTTTGTTATATTAGGCTCACCTGACTTTTGTGTTTCTCTTTCTGTTATTCCTCTAGGCTGGAGTTGAGCATAAAATTGATCTGAGGATACAGCCAGCCTTGAAAACTCTTGGTAATTCAATATTATGTTTACAACTTATACCAATCTTTTGAACTTACAGTAGATGTTGATGCCTCTTACAGTCAAGTTTCAATGTTCAGTGAAATATTCTGATTGTTTTAAATTTGAAATGTGATCAGATTTGGTTGAGGAGCTGTGCTTACTGGCTTGCAGATTTATAGTGACGCCTTCTTAAAAATATGCACACTGTAAGAAGTCTTCATCTCTGAATTTACTACGGATGAAAGAGTGTCTAAAGGCATTACCAGCTTGATTCTTCCTCAGCTTTGCTTTTCTTTCTTCTGAATAGATGAGCTCCTAGCTGCTGGCGAAGCTGAGTCCTATGACATTGCCTTCATCGACGCTGACAAGAAGAATTATGATGAGTATTACGAAAAGTGCCTGCTGCTTATTAGGAAAGGAGGAATCATAGCCATTGATAACGTGAGTACAGTGTTGTGCTTCAAATCTCTGTATCGCCACAAAGTTAATAAAACAGTCAAAGAACCTTCTGATTCTCTTGGAGCAAACATCTTCCTTTTGCTTGTTCCTAAGTGACGTATTTGCTTTTCCATCTGTTACGTCTGTTCAACTATTGTTTTCAAAATACACTAGCAGTAAAAGTACTTTACTTTTCTTTACTGTATAATCCATCTCTTGTGTTCACAAAATCATCTGGATCTCGGTTACCACAGCACAGATGAGCTGCATAAAATCAACACTGCAGACTGCATTGCCACTGAAATATTTATTTTCTCACAATGTAGGATGCGTGATCCATTTCAGTACTCTTGATCCTGATAACTGAACTGTAAGAAACAGAATTGGACATGAACCCTGTTGTTTGAGCACAACAGAAGTAGAAAGTGTGTAGACCAGGGGGGTCCAATCCTGCTCCTGGAGAGCTCCAGTCACGGTCTGAATATTCCAGACACTCTGACGCTAATGCAACAAGATCAGTGTTCTGCTCAGTACTCAGTATTAGCTTGCAGAGTCTTGTGCTGTCTGTATTGGTGGCTGTAGGCATGTCATGTGCTGTGCTGCATCTTTTTCTGCAGGCAGCAGGTGCCCTCAGGCATGTTGGAGATGTTACAGGATTTGAATAGCTTTGTGCAATTAACTCTGCTCAATGAAGGCTGAAGATTTAGGTCCCATATGACCTCTAAATGACTTTGTAGTTAAACAATTTGCGTAATAGGTCACGTTGAAATTAATTGTAATTCTAACTGAACAGTTTTTCGAAGTTGGTGATTTAGAGGCGACTTATAAAACGTGCTGGACTGGACTACAAGATCAGGGTTGGAGACCTTTGGAGATCCTCATCGGTCTCTATTACGGGAACATAGCCGTGGTGCTTTTGGTGGCCGTCGTCATGTCTCGGAAGGAATAACAACAATCTCCAATCTTCCTTCTCTTGTCTTGCAGGTGCTGTGGAGTGGGAAGGTTGTGAACCCAGCAGAAGGCGATGTGGACACCCTGTGCATCGACCGACTGAACAAGAAGATTCACAAGGACGTCCGGGTGAACGTCAGCATGCTGACAGTGGGAGATGGACTGACGCTGGCATTCAAGCTGTAACTCACAGTGCAAGATAGCACACCCTCAGAGAGCACATGCAGTAAGGAACAAAGTGGTACTTCATTCCAGAGCTGCTGGGTCGCAGATCGTTATTAGGTTTTCTTCTTCTTGAGTCACATTTAAAATATCTTGGAGTTTTTTTTTCCCAAACATATCGGAGGCAATTTTTTTCCCCTTCTTTACTACACAAAATACTGTATTTGCTGTCCCAGACAGAGTGTGGGTAGATGTTTATAATAAACAGGATTAGAATGGAGAATGTTTTGGCATGTTTATTTCTATTATGGATGCATTTTGAGTACTGGGTTTCATAGAGTTTGATTAAATATTATGAAAAAAATTGCATCACAATAATGTATGCAACTGTATAAGAAGAAAGGAGTGCACCTTCAACTTGTGGTCTGTGGCTGAAGTTTCAATAAGGGTGTGTTACAGTGGTACAGTGGACTTCTGATATTCACTGTACATATATGTTGAAAGAGTAATGGCACTTGGAAAAACCCCTTCTTGATTCAGCATGAGCTAAATCTGTTTCTTTGGTGCGTACGCATGCTGACATAGACACCTACTTGAACTTTTTCTACCATAATGAACTTTTTCTTCATAGTGTTTCTTTGTGGTCAATTACTTAGGAACTATTTCACCCAATGTATGAGTCCAAGATTCATGCCCAAATCAGGAAGACACTGCAATAAAATACACATCTTTTTGGGGTAAACAGAGTGGTTTTAAAACCTTTTAGCCTGCCAGAGGAATTTGAAGTGAGATCAGGCACTTTTTAATGTAACAGTCAGATCAGATACACTATGGTGCGGAGCACAGTGTGAAAATGATTTTAACTTTTGTGAGTTGAGGCCATGTAAGCCAATACCGTATGTGGCAACTGAAGATCGTTTGTAAGGGCCAAAACCTTATCAGATTAGATTAAAATAGATGCCACTTGATATTTTCTCACACATTTCAACTATTTCTTCCTAACAGAAGAAGCTTGGAAACAAAATAAAGCCTGGAACGTTAAACTTGACACATTTCATCAATCCATATTCTCTGATGGGTACATAATTTAACTTTCCTAGAGTGCTAAGTGTAATGGAAACCATCCATTGTTCACGTGTGGTCCTATAGCACCCAGTGTCATATACTGTACAGTAGCTTGTTTGCCCACAGCTGACACAACACTCAACCTTATTATGCTGGTAGTGGCCGCATGATGGCTGCCTGATCGTGACGTGAAGCATCAATCCAGTGGACCAGCAGCAGTGAGTTCTTCACGATCGGCGAGACACAACACCTGCAGGTGTTCCCCAGATGTTCCTGCACAGGCCCTGCTGTCTCCTGTATTTGGTGCTGCAGTTGCCACCATTACAATATCCCTTCTCACTGATTCATCTGTTAAAGAAGAAGGTGACTGATTGTCTAGTGTGACACACACTAGATACTCCCAAAAAAATAATTTTATTTAACAAACCTTCATCAGGACAAGCATGTCTGTATGGAGACATTTTTGCCAAAATGTTGACAACTGTTAAATAAACCTATTTGGGTGTATAGAGTGTGCATCGACAGCTGACTGTTGTTTTTTTTACTGAACAGCACCTCTGTGATTTCTGGGTGTCTGTCCTTCTTTGCTTTATTCTTACTGTATGTATGTGTAGTTAATAATCAGGTGAAACAGCTGTGTGGGTAGATACTCTTTTCACTACCTACGTGATACCAACAATAGGAGCCCATGGGGCTTGAGAGGAAAGGATGATCAATGAGCTGCCCTTGATCTTTTAACAGAGTGCTGTCGCTTTGTTTCTAAGACTATGCAAGTTCAGACAGAAAGAAATTTGCTTTATTAAATGAAGTTTATCAGTAGCTATTGCTGAAAATAGCCCATAACCTTTCAGTATGCCTGAGCAGTCTACAGCAGTATGCTCTGACAGTGCAGAAGAACTATAAGCAGTAAATCCAGTGTAAAGTATAATTGCAAAATGTTTTTCCAGATTTCTAATCATCATGTTTCTTCAAACTGGCTTTATTTTTATGTCTTGTAAACACTTGCCATCTTTAGTATAGTCATCCCTTACAACGTTGTCAATAAATACCTGATGCTGTAAGATACGTGTTAGTTGTATGGAGATGGTATTGTGTGCCGCAGTCAGAATATCACATGATATAATCGATTATACTAACGCAACAAGATCACTATTCTCAGTATTCAGTGTTGGTGTGCAGAACCTTGTATTGTCTACAGTATTTTGACTGCTGCAGGCATCACATTAAAAAAATCAGCTTCTTTTTCTGGAGGCAACAGATCCCTTCAGGTATGTTCGGTACATTATGTGATTTGAATGGCTTCTTAAAATGAACTCCTGTGGGTAAATAAATATTCAAAAGAGATTCTGACCTTCATTTTAAGTCCATGATCTGGATGTTCACAATCTAAAATTCAAAATATTCACAATTTGTAATCTCTTATTTGTTCGTGGTATAAAGATACGGTTCCAGACCAAATCATCTGATGGTAAAAGCAGGCCTGAAGATGTTAACTGTGTTTATCGTTTACAAAATTACACTGAAACTGGATTTTAATCCTAACACTGTGCAGTCAAAACCTCAAAAATGCATATTTACTTTTATCTGAGAATATGAATGTGATGTAATTATACAAGACTGCTAAAACCCACAAAGTTGACCAAACATATTATAGTCAATGTACAGTATTTTAACTCTGAAGTTATTAACTCTTCACCCTTTCATCCCTGAGAGAACAATTAACCTTTCATACCACACAGATTGTTTCACAGATATATCTTTTGTGTTATGGATGTTTTTGATAAATTGTACATTTAGAATCCATGTGTGGGACAGTAAATTATGTGTGATTCCTCAAAGCCCTCAAGTACTCTTGCAATTTACCTTTACAATTTCTGTTTGTAAGAGTAAATTAAAACCCTCACATCACTACACTATCAATCTCTAATATTTGACTAATCCTATTAGGTTTACAGTTGGAGGACCTTTTTCAAGTAATCCTTCTGAATACAGATGGCTCAGGACTCAGGATACAGATGGCTCAGGACTAACAGAATTCAGGAGTGCAGCTGGGGCCTTCTGCTGCCGCGTGTGGAAGGTATTGATTATCCGAGGCACGTGGAGATATCAGGCTGGTACCCATGTCCCTCAGGACCATGGCCCCACCAGTAGACCAAATATGGCAGACTGTTTTGCACCCCACAAGAGTCCAGGAACCAGTGGGGCCTGAGTTCCCCAGAGTCCTCGACCGGCAGTGCTGGTTGAGCTGGGGAATACGGGTTGGTGGTTACCAGTTAAGGTTGAGGAGGGAAATATGGGACGTCAACAAAACCAGTCTCCACAAGGACCAGGGAGGGGCAACTAGATAGGTGACAGTGTTCACATGTTCCAGTACTTTGTACAGCCCAATGAAGCAGGGGGCAAACTTCTGCAATGGCAGACGGAGTCTGAGATGTTTCATGGAGAGCCACATGTGCTGTCCTGGACTCACAGGTGGCGCAACTCTCTGGCAACAGTTGGGTGTCCTCTCCTGGTGCTGTGCAGCTTTGCAGAGGTTGACCTGTAGTATCTGCCAGATCCACTCTAGGTCTTTTCAGCCCTGTCGGCAGCAGGAGTGTCCGAAGGGTTCGAGGACAATCTGAGGAGAGGGGGTTGAAACCTGTACTGGCATTCAGAGAGAGACACACCTGTCGAACTGACTAGGACACCTCTGCCCAGGGGAACACTGGAGCCCAGTCATCCTGGAGCACCGCAGGTATGCTTCCAAGTCTTGATTTAGGTAGAGATCAGTGATTTGTAAATCTAGGGTACAAAGCAGGGGCACAGGATGACACAGGAGTTTTGACAGGCATGTCTCCAGGCCCTATCTCCTTGGAGTGAAATCCAGGCTCACAACATTCGCCTGGAGCCACGGAAAACCAAGAACCAGGATGCAGCATGGGGATAGAATGCACAGGAAGTTGATGTTGTCCCTGTGCAGCGCGCCCACCCTCAGGGTCGCGATTATGGTTCCAGGACACTCTTGTCCAAGGCCTGTACCATCAGTGTCAGATTACATGGAACCTGGGGAATGCTCAGGACCTGGGCGGTTTTCAGATCAACAAAGTTCCCTGCCGCACTGGAGTCAATGAAGTGCTGGCTAGAAGTTCCCCTGGCAGGAAGTTTAAGCCATTGCAAGGGGTGAGGAGATGTCATTGCCTAGTCAGTAAGCATTCCTTGAAATCCCAAGAATAAGAAATACTTCTAAATCTTGGAAACCATGTATATCAATAAAGCTAAATATTCCTATAAGAAAATGTTGGCTTTCAATGTTCACAATGAACCCTGTAAGACAGTGCTGTCTGTGTTCGATTCTATATACTATAAGCCTGAAAACAGCAGGTCTTAGGAAGCATGAAATCTTGACGTTTAAAGCAGTCAATACGTTTAAGGGCTTACTGATGAATATTAATCATATTGATTGTTTTGTGTTCTTCTTATACATATTAAAATGGTACATTCTCCACCTAAAGTGAAATTGCAACGTAAATAAAAATGAAATAAGCTTTGTCAGATGTTTCCTTTAAAATTAATCAGCAGTGGCATAATTATGTAACTCTACAGGAACATTAAGTTTGAATAGTTTTACATTTTGTAAAGAGGTGCTTCATTATCATCATCATCATCTTCTGCTGGTTAGTTGTATTATTATTTTACCAGTTTCAAAACACACGCTTTGCATTGCCTGGCAGATTGCATTGCCCTAGAGCAAAGGACTAGCCTCAACTGAACAGACGGGAGTAGTTCAGAGCTGTATAATGGAGCCAGATTATTTCAACCCTTTAAAAATCAGTAGCAGGGTCTTCTATTGAATATGTGACTTTATAGGCAACCAATGTAGAGATGTAAGTGTAGGAGTGATATGCTGTCAAGGTAGTTTTCTGTACATTATCCTTCAAAACAGAAAACAGTTGTTTTTTCTCTCCTTCCATTAATCCTTTCTTACAGTTTGGACACAGAAAACAATCTGAAAATGAAGCTGCAGACACCTGACTGCCACTTCACCTGGGACTTGTGAAAGGAGGACGCCAGTGTCAACTTTCTGGAAGTCAGGTTGAAAGAAACTCTGTGAGAAACACTGTCTGTGTCAGTGGGGAAACCCAAAGAAACCATAAGAGCTTTGAATTACTTCGTTTATGTCAAGCACTTGCAGGGTTTTAATGCAGAGGCAATACAATATCTAGAAAAACCTGAAGAGGAAATCAGGAAGAAAGGTGCTGCATTTGAACAGCTTGTCATTGTCACATATGGGAACATGGCTTGGGTGTGCTATCACATGGGTGAGCTGTCCAAAGCTCAGGCCCACCTGGAGGACATCAGCAAGGTCTCGTGTGCAGATTCGCCTTCTTGTCCTCATCTTGACGTTCTAGGGGAAAAGGCGTGGTCTCTTCAGAAGTTCTCCCCAAACCACTATCAGAGAGCAAAAGAGTGTTTCAGTGCAGCTCTAGAAAGAGAACCAGAAGATAAGGAGCTGAATATGGGTTACGCCTTTGCCATATTCAGCCTGAAAAGCTCAAATGACAAAAGCATTCCTTTTGTTCAGTCACCTGTTGTGAAGCAATTACAGAAGGCCTACAAGCTAAATGCAGAAGATGCTATGATCCTGGGTTACCTGGGAAAGAAAATTGAGGAGACCACTCTAGAGCCTCAGAGTATTTTGACAAAGCCCATCAGCTAGCGCCACAAGACCTCAAAGTAGCTGTACAAGTGGGAAGGTTTCTAAGAAAGAATGGGCGTTATGAAAGAGCCATAGAAATATTGAAAGAGGCTCTGAAAGTGTCACCAAATTCTGCATCTCTGCACCACCAGGTAGCCCTCTGTTACAAATGCCAACTATTTCAAATGAAACGAGAAGGAAAAGCAAATTCTAAAGAACTCATTCAGCCTGACATCTACCATTATGAAAGAGTGGCCGGTCTGAATCCATGCTTTATGCACCCCCGCATCGACCGAGCGGACCTGTACGCAGAACAAAACGAACTAAAAAAAGAAGATTTATTTCAGGAATCATTCTCAATTCCTGGCATCCAGCCTGCTGACAAGCTGAAACTACATCGCCATTGCAGGGATTTCCTCCTTCGTAAGAAGCACTCAGAGGATGAAGCTATTGAGCAGTACACGGATGGGCTGTCTCAGGAGTGGCAAAAGTGTTGGGAGTCTCTCGAACGAATTGCTAACAAAGGAGTCGGGAGAAATTAGAACAATGAGAAATACCTACAAGTCCTGGAAGCTGTGCAAGTCAATAAAGCTAAATAACCCTATGAGATGCTAGCTTTCGATGCTCACAATGAACCCTGTAGAAGAGCACATTCTGTGCTTCGTTCTGTAAAAGACTGAAAACAGCAGGTCTCGGGAAGCATGAGGATCTTGACGAGTTTAATCAATATTTGAATGTCCAGCTCTGGTGTTGAATTTTAATGTATATGGGCCTATTCATTAATTAGATTTTGATTGTTTCCTGTTCTGTGACATACTGTACATTAAAATGCATGTAATTTGAAATGTATAGAAAAAAGTTAGTTTTTTTATTTATTTAAACCTCTTAGCAACAGGACAATGTGGAGGAAAATGTTGCAGTTTAGTTGCAGAGGTAAACAGTGATGGAAAGGTAAGAATTTAGTGAGACATAAAAATATGGAGGCTGGCACATCAATTCGTGAGACAGAGGAACAAGTTTTTTTGTATGTTTTTCAAGTATTTTTTCCAAGGAAACTTCTCTTATGCTGTGCTCAAACTACTTTCCTATTGTTATATTGTATATATGTGTCCTATTGTATAGTTAAGTGAGAACTAAAAATATGGTGGCTGGCACATTCATTTGTTTGTACCAGCCACCATATAGATGGTGGGACGGTCTTCTTCTTACACATTCCTGTTTTGTTTGTATGATATCGTTAAGGAAACTTCTCTTATTCTGTGCTCAAACTATGATCCTGTTGTGTACAGGTTTTAACTTTAATTAAATAATCTTTGGGAAGACATGCTGCTTAGCAACCAGTACTGTATATCAAACATAAATCAAAATCCCAATCAACAATATACACAGATTCTAATATGCTTGCTACGCTTCTGCTTTTCTGTAATATGGAGGGTAGTACTTCTTTTAAGTTCTACTTTGGCAATGTAGTACATGAACATGCTGGAGTCACGTGTTTAGTTGTATAAATGTCACAGTGGTGTAAATGGTGCAACTGATGTTGTGCTGTGTAGTGTGTTCTGCTGTTTTCTGCTGTTTTCCCATTTGTTGTTGAGTAACCCTCATTGCTGCATAGCTGCAACTAATTAAGCCTATTAATTTTAAAAACACCCTGTACATAAAAACACATACCACAGTTATATTGCAACCAAGCACCATTTATTTAACTTTAGAAGGCAGTTCTGTAGTGATCAATTACAGTATTTATAGGAGAACATTGAATAACAGCAACATACATTCAAAACAACTGAGCTTAACTGCCTGGTTTGCACAGTACTACAATTCTCACATATCATACCAGCAACTTCTTTCAGTTTTTAGAGCTGGAATTTGTTTTTCTAATCATGCTTTTTATTTACTGTTTCTTGCTTAGCTAGAGCTTTCCACGTGCATCTTCTCGTATTTATTTCTTTTTGGTTAACATTTTGCCTCGTCTACAACTCCTTTCTGTTCAGCCTTGGGTTCAGCTAGTGGTTGCTTACTTGTCTCAGGCTGACATTCCTTTCCCGGCACTTTTGTATCTTCCTCTTTAGTCTTAGTCACAGACTCAGTGACATCTCCCCTTCCATCAAGCCCATTCTCTTGAATGTTGGGTCTGACTTCTTCTCTTAACTCTTTTTCAAGTTCTTTCTTTGCTTTCAAGTCAGATGGCAGAATCTGTTGCTCTTTGATTTCTACTGCTACCTGTGAGTCTTCTGAAGGCACGTCTGTGTCCTTGACTGCTTTAAGGTCTGTGGAGCTGCTGGCAGTTAATTCCTTGGTGTCAGGTCCTGGGCTGTCTGGCCTCTCCAGTTGCTTCTCTTTCTCTTGAATGGTGGGTCTGACTTCTTCTCTTAACTCTTTTTCAGGTTCTTTCTTTGCTTTCAAGTCAGATGGCAGAATCTGTTGATCTTTGATTTCTACTGCTACCTGTGAGTCTTCTGAAGGCACTTCTGTGTCCTTGACTGCTTTAAGGTCTGTGGAGCTGCTGGCAGTTAATTCCTTGGTATCGGGCCCTGGGCTGCCTGGCCTCTCCAGTTGCTTCTCTTTCTGTGGAATCTCCTCTGTGTGCTTCATGTCCCCCCGCTTGTCTGTCTTTGTGCTTTCAGATGGTCTCTCCCTTCGGGCTGAAGGGTCTTGAGATTTCGGTCCTGCGCTGAGTTCCTTCACTGGATCTTGTTTCTGTTCAGCTCTTCCCTCCTGTTCCTGTTGTGTTGGTTCCTCTGGTTCTTTATCCTTCTTCTCCCTGGTGCCTGGAAAGCTGTCAGCTTCCAGTCCTTCTTTAGGACACAGTGTCAACTCCGGCTGCTGGGAACCTTCTGATTCTTTCGCTGTGTCTTTCTGATCAGCGGATGTGTCTTCCTTCTGTGAGTCTCTGTCCACTGAATCGCTGGCCTTGACCGTTGACTCTGCTCTCTCGTGGGTGTGGTCACTCTTGTCACCGCTGCTCTCTGTGGGCTTGACTTCACTCACACTTTCCTGTTCCTGAAGGTCTGTGGATTCAGTTTCAGCACCTGCAGCTGTTGTCTCTGCTTCAATCGCGGGTCCGGAAGCCCCCTTTTCCGATGCCAGTGGTTCTGCTCTTTCCTCTGTCAGGAGGTGTTTGGATGCCTGTTTGTCTTCTGTTTCCTGTACGGTCTTTTCAGGTGTAGACTCAGAAACCTCTGCTGCCATCACTGTGTCCACCTTTTCCTCTGCAGGACTGTGTTGACTGGTGTCAAGTTCTGCTCTGACACCAGTGGGCTTTTCTTTACCCTCTTCACACGTAGGTCTTGTAGGCTCCTTTCCTGTGGGTCTGACTGATGTTTCTTTGGGATCCTCTGCTGTCTCTTTCTCTGGGCTCTTTTCCTTTGCAGCCTCCACTTCCTCCACTACAACACCTACAACACTGTGCTCCTTTGATTGATCTTCTGCAGTTTCTTTTACTGGGCTCTCCTGTGGTCTTGCTGAAGACTCTTTGGTTTCCTCTCTCTGGGTTGTGTCCTCAGAAGGCTCCTCTGACTGCGCTTCTTCTTTCTCATCCTTCTCCAGGGCCACTTCAATGTCACTCTTCTGGGACTTAGCTTCAGACACAGGTTTGTCTTCTGCTGCCTTTTCTTCTGTTTTCTCTCTGTCTGTCACCTCCTTTAAGGCTTTTACTCCAGAAGGTTCTTTCTCGGTTTTAGATTGGTCTTGCCTGTCTTCTCTTACTTCTGTTTCATCCTTTTCTGGGATCCTGTCCCTGATTGTCTGCTTTGATTCAGATGCAGCTGCAAGTTCTGCTTTCCTTCCCTCTATTTCACTTTCTTCTTTTTTCGCCTGGTCATTCACCTCCTTTGCAGTTTGTTCTGCAGGAGCATCTTTCACGACTTCCAATGTCTCTGTTGCATCATGGGATTCCTCTGTCACAGCTTCCTGTGTGGTGTGTTCTTCCACTTTCCCCTCATGTTGGACATCCTCAGGCTCGGCTGCTGCTTCTGCTCCAGATTCATCTTCATCAGCACCTCCCTCATCTGGTTTCACTGCAGCTGCTCCTTCCTCCTCAGCCTCAGGGGATGACTGTTCATGTTGCTCCTCTGATTCTGGGGTGTCCTCTCTCTGCTGTGTCTCCTCAGCCTCAGGAGATGTCTCTTCATGTTGTTCCTCTGATTCTGGGGTGTCCTCTTTCTGCTGTCTCTCCTCAGCCTCAGGAGATGTCTCTTCATGTTGTTCCTCTGATTCTGGGGTGTCCTCTCTCTGCTGTCTCTCCTCAGCCTCAGGAGATGTCTCTTTATGTTGTTCCTCTGATTCTGGGGTGTCATCTCTCTGCTGTCTCTCCTCAGCCTCAGGAGATGTCTCTTCATGTTGTTCCTCTGATTCTGGGGTGTCCTCTCTCTGCTGTCTCTCCTCAGCCTCAGGAGATGTCTCTTCATGTTGTTCCTCTGATTCTGGGGTGTCCTCTCTCTGCTGTGTCTCCTCAGCCTCAGGAGATGTCTCTTTATGTTGTTCCTCTGATTCTGGGGTGTCATCTCTCTGCTGTCTCTCCTCAGCCTCAGGAGATGTCTCTTCATGTTGTTCCTCTGATTCTGGGGTGTCCACTCTCTGCTGTGTCTCCTCAGCCTCAGGAGATGACTCTTCATGTTGTTCCTCTGATTCTGGGGTGTCCTCTGTCTGCTGTGTCTCCTCAGCCTCAGGGGATGACTGTTCATGTTGTTCCTCTGATTCTGGGGTGTCCTCTCTCTGCTGTGTCTCCTCAGCTTCAGGAGATGTCTCTTCATGTTGTTCCTCTGATTCTGGGGTGTCCTCTGTCTGCTGTGTCCCCTCAGCCTCATGAGATGACTGTTCATGTTGTTCCTCTGATTCTGGGGCGTCCTCTCTCTGCTGTGTCTCCTTCGCCTCAGGAGATGACTCTACATGTTGTTCCTCTGATTCTGGGGTGTCCTCTCTCTCCTGTGTCTCCTCGGCCTCAGCTGCCTCCTCTTCCTCTCTGCTCCCATTCCCTCTTGCTTCCTCTTCTCTGTTTGTTTCCAATTCTGCCTCTTTAATCGCTGTCATCTCTGCTTCTTTTGTTGTTTCGGTAATGATCTCCTCAACGAACTTGTACTGTAGCTCTGTCTTGGAGGCTCTGCTCTGCTCCTTTGTGTAACTTGGAGGTTGTCTGTACGCATACGGCAATGAAATCTGGGATCCAGACACTGAAGACAGACGAGTTTCTTCTCCTTCCAACAGTTTCCTGTTTAAAAGTAGGATATGCATTACCCATATGTCAGGATAAGACAGGAAGAATAGTCATTGCAAATACAATGTTATTGATACATTGTCATAGACTGTAACAAGATACAGTAGATATAACTTAACCAAATTTAAACATAATCAGATTTCAGATTTATTCAGAAACATTGTGGTAATGCACATTTGCATACTCCAGGGGTGTGTGGTTGAGTCAATCTGTACAAAGCTGTCACAATTAAATTATAACATTCATCCATCCAATTTCTAACCACATTGTACAGGACGCCAATCCATCGAAGGTACGTACAGAAACAAACACCCAGGGCCAATTTTCACACCAGGGCCAATTTTCCCAGAAGCCAATTAACCTACCAGCATGTCTTCTGGAGCACCCAGAAGGAACCCCCGAAAACACAGGAAGAACATACAAACTCCATGGAGATAGCACCCCAGGAATTGAACCCATGGCCCCAGCACAGCCAGGCAATAATACTAATCACAGCACAACCATGCCACCCCCAAAGTACAACATTTACACCAGAATTCCATAGTGTTCATTTTTCTTTTTTTTTATTTTGCAGCATTCTGATATATATTGTGTATAAATCGCCGTCAAGTAACAGCTTCTTAATTCATATGCACAATGTAAATGTCTACATTTTTGTAACATGACCAGTTATATCTGAATGTCTCACAACCAATCTGCACCCTTCATGTAAACACCTTGCTAAAATATTTTGTTTACGTAACCAAACAGGCTGAGGTTTTGTAGACACAATTCCATTATGATAAGTCACACACTAAACATAAACATAACATAACATAAACAACATAAACCTGTTGTTTTGAACAGGCAGTGTGGGATTATTGCCTGTATAATGCAGGTGTAGGACTATTACCTGTAAAATGCAAGTTTGGGATGATTACTTGTAAAATGCAGGTGAAGTATTATTACCTATAAACTGCAGGTGTGTGATTATTACCTGTATGATGCAGGTGTGGAATTATTACCTGTATGACACAGGTGTGAGATTATTACCTGTAAAATGTAGGTGTGGGAGTATTACCTGTAAAAGGCAGGTGGAGGATTATTACTGTACCTGTAAGATGCTATCTCTGCGTCCAGTGCCATTTTGACATTCATCAGATCCTTGTACTCCCTCAAGTGACCAGACATGTCGGATTTGGTGAGATTCAGCTCCAGTTCCAGGTGATTGATTATCTCCTGAAAAGCATGCAGTGAATTCAGTAAATACATTGTAGCTCACTGGATGTCCTGTATCAGTCCAAGAGCCCTCTGTGTCTCCAGCATGGGCTCAGGTTTGCCTGCACCCTTACTGGGATAACTACCTTCTTGGGTGTTTTTAGAATATAAGAAGGGCGAGAGCAGGCTGTACTTGCTCTTTTGGTAGTTTGTGCTCCTGAGTGGGAAATAGCTCCCTGGCTTGACATTGTCTCTGCCCTTCAGGATTTTAGACACTAAATATTCAGCACTGCTCTCACTGCCCAGATCCATTAGGAACCCAGCCCTGGTTGACTTTTTCAACATTTGCTTAAAGACCATTCTTTTCATTATAGATTTGAATGTATTATTTAGTTTTGCTAAATCAGTTTGCCATGTTTTTCTTTTTCCTTCTATTATATATATATAGAACTACTAAACAAGCTAGATGGGACAAATGGCAGGCTGTCATTTGTAAATTTCCTGGATTTCCTGTTTTCTATTATGTGTATTACAGGGGTGCTATTGTTAAGCACTTTGAAATTCTGGAAAATGCTCACAACACATTCGGAGTGTGTTTTTATTGCTTCCTCTCATGGTCCTCATGAGGCTAGAATCTCATTGAAGAATCTACATAACCACTCAGATCAATGACACAGCTAGTTTCCTGTGGCTCAGAATCACCCAGGGGTGCGGTGGCTCTGTGGCTGGAAGGTAGCTGGTTCGTATCCTGCGGCTGGTAGAGGAATCCCACTCCATTGGGCCCCTGAGTGAGGCCCTTAACCCCAACCGCTCCAGGGGTGCTGTATAAATGGCTGACCCTGCGCTCTGACCCCCAGCTTCTCTCCCTGTCTGTGTGACTCATGGAGCGCAAGTTGGAGTATGTGAAAAGACGAATTCCTAATGCAAGAAATTGTATATGGCCAATAAAGTGATCTTATCTTATTATAACATTAGCCTGTGCCCTTATTGTCACAGCAGGTTAAGAGCTAAAAGTTAGAAAGCTATAAAGAGACAAAGTTAAGAGCTAAAACAAATGTTTGAGAGGAAATCATCTACATCATGTAAGGAACAAAAGTGACAAGCTTTAGCAAGACTAAATCCTGCATGTTTAATCCAGATGTTTTTTAATCTGGTTGAAAGTCTTAATGTTTTTAATCTTAATGTTACTGTAAATTCTGAAACACATTTAGTCATTACAAGGAGTAATCCGTTCATCTGTTCACACCTGGAATGGACTATTTTTAAGATGGCAATTTTTGGTTTGACCTCTCAGTAAACATTGTTACTTTTCTTCACAGATACATTTGTTGCTCTTGATTCAATAGAATTCGTACAGTATGTGATGGAACTAAAACACAGAGAGATCAATGGAAATTGTCAGGTGAATACATTGTAGGGTAGAACAGCATACAGATAAGAACAACTTTGTTCTACTGGCCTCGACTTCCCACGTTGCCGTTTTATCTTACCTGGTAATGACTGATTTCTCCGTCGTGCCTTTCCTCCAGGTCGCACAGCTGTCTCTCCAGAAGCTCCCGGGTGCCCTTGGCGGTCTCCAGCTCCAGGCTCTTGGACTGCAGCTGCCGGCGGTGCTGCTGGATCTCCTGTGTCGTGCTCTGGAGCGCCTGGCTGCTGCTCTCCGCGGCTCTGGTCAGGTTTTCCACGCGAGTGCGGAAACTCTCCTCGGCGTGCTGGATGTTGGAGCTGGCGTGACCTTCAAGCTGCTTTCTGATGTCCCGCAAAGCCGCGGTGATGTCCGCCTTCCCGCACTCCTTCACCTCCACGGTTACGCGGGCCTGTTGGATTTGGGCCATCATTTCGGACACCTCTTCCTGGTGGTTTTTCTTCAGGAAAGTGATTTCTGCAACAAGGGCGTCGACTCTCTTTTCTAATTCGAGTTTTAAAAGCTGAGCGTCATTGATATCTTTCTTTAAAGTCGCGATGTAACTTTCGGACTCTGATCTGTTCCGAACTTCGTTTTCAAACTTCATAGCGAGAGCACTGCAGTCTTCTTGCATATCAATGCGCTCCAGGTCAATCTGACTCTTTTGGAGAGCCATTTCTCGAATCTGTTTCCTCAGTTGTCTAATCTCCGGATCGTATACTTCTCCTAAATCGGAAGGGGAGCATTCTTTTTGTTTTAGTTCGGCGATTTCTTTTTCTAAACACTTGTTTTGATCTTCCAGTTGACGAACCGTATCGATAAAGCCGGCAAAGCGCTCATTCAGCCCCTGCAGCAGCTGTTTTTCGTTTATATTCACGAGGTTTTCGTCTCCTGAAAACTGCCGCGCATAATCCGAACTAGAGTTTAGTCTCAGAACCGGAGAGCTGCTAAATTCTTGCAGTCCCGCTTTGCTTCTTTTTAATGAAAGGGCACGTCCAGGCATCCTGAGGAACTGCAGCTCTGTAGATGCCACAGGATTCTTGGGCATGAATCGGCTGAAATCGCCCTGTGCTCGCTTTAGAGGAGGCCCTGTCAGGCAATCCATGACTGCAAGATACAGCGGCTTCTGTGAAGAGAGGTAGCTCTGAACAGGGGCTTTATAGGCACCGAGTACACCTTGCGTTGCAGAAACGAAGCTGTCCAAAGTGCTGAAATGGGAAAACCGATATTGACGCGGTAAAGCATTTGGCCTTCAGCCCGCTGGACGGGGTCGGATGTCAAGTGTGCACAAAAGTAGAGAAATTTTGTGTTTGTATAGATTGCATATTCATTAGACAGACACACGTTTTTTTCCGAGTTTTACCATTCTTTCAGCATCGTGAAAGTTTCTTAAATTATGGTCAGAATACAAGTACATACAGTACAGTATTGATTAGTCCACTGAGAGGATTTTATTTATGAATACATAAAATGTGCTATTCATGCTGTTGCGTTCTATTTTAAAACCGCCCCCCATTAAAACAATAGACAAAGTAGATTATATTGTATGTGGCGTTTTAATAGTTCCGTTCCCCAGTGTCTTTAAAAAGTATACATTTCAATATCATATTGGCTCAATTTTACTCTCTGCACTGCGAAAATCGTAAAATAGACAAAGAAGCAGAAAGTAACACACATGCCAAGCATCTTAATGAGGAGAGGCTTTGGGCATGAGAAAGAAGACATACTGACAAATAAAAACACCAAAAATCATTAGGAGTCAATGAGACATTTGCAAAGTACCAATCATTTAAATGTTAGTGGATCTTTTTGAATCCACTGAATCTTTTTAACACTTGGCTGAAAAGTAAAACCTACTGCTGCTCTGCTTGGAAATCATTAAAGTGTAAGGGGAGCTCAGCTTTGGTGCAGTACGTGTCATAGGAAATATATGTACCACATTTTCGACCATATTAAAAATTCAGAAGCAACCTTAAAGGTTGTTCTGTAGCAAAACAGACGTATCACTGGAACCAAATGCTGTTCATTCACATTTTCTGAAGAGGGCAGCATTTGCATAGTTTTTGTTGTTTGTCTAGTAGTTAATTTTAGCTGAGAAATGCTTACTATAGGTTTTTCCTCTGTGACAAGAAGATAGAGTGAGTTCAGAAGACTGCATTGCTTGAAAATTCACTGCATTCACATACAAAAATGATGGTAAAGCTTAGCCATGCTGACAAATTAATGCATTTATAAACACAGTAATTTTCTGCAAAGCATTAAAGCCATTTAATAATTTTTGGAGCTGCTTGTTGCATCAGAATTAAACAATTTACAGATAGCATGGTAGTTACCACTATCACCCAACAGCTTCTGGGTCCTGGGACTTAGCTAGGGACTAGTCTATACAGAATTAAACTGAGAACAGGAGGCATTTCTTTAGCTAAAGAGGTGTGGGAGTGTGGAACAAGTTCACCTAGCAATTTCCTGGGATCAATGAGCTACTAAACTACTAGTTCTAAACGGGATAGATGAGCTGAACGGTCTCCTCTCATTTGTAACCTCGTTTCTTATGCTTATCCCAACACAATCGCTACTGGCAGTAGCTCAGACAGAGAAAGCAGAGTAAAGAGTGGAGTGACCATTTTGACACACAGTATCCTAAATAAGTTTAAATAGTCTGGGACAAAATGATATAGACTCTTTAAAAAAACAATACAAAACTAAACTGTTAGTATCCATCACCTCTTAAGTGTTTAACCCTCAGCACTGGAAATGCTAGTTACATGTGCAGTTATCCCCCTCTGTTAATGTGCCTCAGGGACTGCACCAAATGCTGATATGCTGCAGATAAAATGCAGTTCTCATGTATCACTTTGTGTGGAAGCAGAGGGTTATATTAAATGGGAGCAGACATAGCATAGGCTCCTGTTTCTGTTTCTAAAAAGAACAATAATATACATAATAAGAAATGTGAAAAAAATGCATTGCATGACCCAGGCCCAGGACAGAAACTTCTCTGCTACAGTACTTCAAAGGATTTCCATCATTAAGAAATTGTCATTCCTACTGAACTGGTAGGCACAGCCTTGAAGCTCTGAATTAAAATGTAGTTATTGAAGAGACTAGATCGTACTCCCATGTGGTGCATCAAAATAGAATAATAGGTCATTGATGTCATATATAAATACACCCATAAATGGGTTACTGGCAAGTCTTGATATGTTCTGTTCAAAGATCAGGTGCAGATTAAGTTTATTAATCTTGTTTAAACATGTTTGGCAGTCACAGATAAAAAGGTTCAAAGTTTGTCTACATAACTCATACTATTGGTCCTTTGAACATGGCACAGCAAATGCATTTGAGAAACTAGAGCAGTATAAAGAGAATCATATCAGAGAGTAAAGCACCATCCAATATGAAAGGGGTAGACTACAGATAATGATCCACAGTCTGTCACAGCAGCCAAGTTAACAAACAAACACATTTTCTAAATGATCCAGACTTAACAATGACTTACAAAGTTTTGAAGGTCCATTGAAAAGACACTTCATTAGGGTAGTGCACTAGATGAATGTGGTGGTATGGGTTTATTCCTTGCATTTATATAAGGTTGTTTGTGGTGAAAACAAACACCTGAGCCACAAAATACAGCCCTGAATCTGCAAGTCACCTAATTACGCATGCGCATTTGAGTGGCCTGTCACTGTCGGGAATGCGGAACCCCTCTGGGCTCTGATGGTCCCCTTGCGGAGAGGCCTGTATAACCCCAAAATAAGTCCCTTTCACATAGGTAATGTTTGAGCCATTCCAGTTCCTCTTGCTCTCCTACTGGCCCTCTGTGTTTTCCTGCTGTAACACCCTGACACACATAACCTGGCATAACCAGGATCCCCCTTCAATCAGAAGATTCATGTTCTAGATCTGCTCAGAGACCTTTTGGTGCACCTTACTCACCTTCATCTCCTTACGCCCAGATTCCAACCATGCTTCACTAATCAACACCCCCTTAGAGACTCTGGAGTGTTTCAACTAATTTCAGTCAAATAAAATCAGTATTCTACTCTGAACCCTTGTTTCATTAATAATAAACCCCAAAAGAAAATCTTTGAAAGTTTTTCTTTAATCTTCTCAATCCTTCAAACCTTGACTGATGCTAAGACTGCAGGCTGTCTGCTGACGATTCAGCATAGGAGCCGAAAAACCACTCCTGTGCTATCTTAACTCACTACTCTTCATACTCACTCTCACCTCCTTTTTCTCTTGATTTCTCTTTTTCTATGAGATGCAGACCCCATCCCATATATACCTTGTTACTAATTTACACTGATAGTTCATCCTGTGCAAAGTCCAATTACTAACAGAGTCAATTATATAAAATCTTTCTCTCCTGTGGCATTCCATTCTCACAGGACACTAATCAGGCAATTCTGGGTGTCAAATAGCAGCCCCGACTACACAGTAGTTTAATTAGAAGAATGAGAAACTGCGTCACTGTGAGAAACTTTAAACCTTAGGCAGACCTGATACAAACCCAGAACGGACTTAAGCCAGTGCAGCAGGGTGTCCTACTCATTAAGAAACATGCAGTGGGATCTTGGCTAACTAAACAGGGTCTCAGTTTAATAGCACAGCGTTCCCTGTCACTACACAGGGCTATTCTGTTTCTGGACTCTGGCTTCTGGACCAGAGGGAAAAGAATCACTTTAGTGTCCTCCTTCCGAGACCTGACACGACAAGCCTGCAAGACAGTTATGAGAACCACAATGATATTTCAATTGCTTGCAACAGCAAAGAATGCGTGATATTAAAAAATGCTTTTATATTCAATTTTCACAACAATCAGGAATGCATTTCTGAAACTCTCCCCTAAAGAAAATAAGTATAATTATGGTTGTTATTGCAGATGCAGTTATTGTTGTTGATGGTGATGATGATGATTTTGTGATCAATTTTAGGTCTTAGGAGAACTTCCTTTAAATAAAATAGTTTTTCAAAACTCAGAATCTGTATTCTCATGCGTTTGCAACATCACGCCCCATATTGTTTCTTCTTGATACCCGAAGCACTGAAAAGGCAAAAGGAAAAAGATGCTAACTTGGCTTCTGAACTTGCGATTCTCTTCTTTTTCCTGCTGACAGTCGACTTGATTTCTTCTCCATCACAGTGAGAACCTCTGAGCTCAGACCATGCTGACAGAAATCAAATAGCTATGATTGGCAGTAGCAGTGCTGTTTGGCACCTTCTGCTTCTCCGTGCTCGGATTCCACAGAACAGTTGAATTGTTCATTGGCTGCTGAATTCCAGAACACTGTATGAATTCCTTTCAGAAATCCATCAATGTTCACAACGCAGCTGCAATTTGTATCAACTAGGAAAACCTTTCTGGTCCATAAAATCTTGTTACTTAATTCTGCCTTAAACATATTCACATCTTCAAGGCAGCCAAGAGTGGAGAAACATCTGCTATTTGTGTTGATATTATTATTTTGCCATCAAAGAACCACTTTATACTCCAAATCTAACATTTTAGCAATCTACAAACATACAACTCAAGGTTTTCAGAAGACAAATGGTATCAGACACTAAATCTGTCACCTACAAAATGGGAACAATGCTTCTTCTCACATTTGTGATATGCATATTACAACCATTCCTTCTGTTTTCTAACGATTTCATGTGATTCAGGGTTATGGAGGAGCAAGCAAGGAGGGGTGTATTCTGGCAAGCAACAGGCACAAAACAGGGTACACCCTAGATGGGACACCAGTCTATCCCAGGGCACACACAGACACACACTCACATCAGGGCCAATTTTCCCAGAAGTCACTGAACCTACCAGTTTGTCTTTGGACTGGGGGAGGAAGCTGAAGCACCCGGCAAAAATATTATATTCATTACATAGGAAATATATTGTAACAATTTACAATAAATGTTTTCTATGATTAATTCAATTTGATGAGAAGAAGTTTTATGACCAGCCCAAGAATACATTGTGTCTCAAGTTGCATTTTTCATATGCTCCATAGGAAATGATGTATTACTTCACATGTAATTACATCAAAAATTCAGTTTACTTAAATTAAATTCAGTTAAAAGTTTCAGTTTCACTTACAAACAGGGACTTTAAAACATAAAGCATGATAAAGCATCCAACACGTCCGTCAGAGAACAGATAGCAAAATAATCAAATTGACCATGAATCCTTACATAAAGCATTTTACAACTTGGCACAGAGCTGCAGGAGCCCATTTTTCTGTTACTGATAAGCATTAGTGCCATACTTCTATTATTTTATTACTTTGAGCTGGCAATAATGTTTTCTCTGTTTGCTGTCACCAGGGTATCATTACAATGCATACTTTTAACAAATACAGAAGAACAAGAAAATGAAAGAAGAAAAGAATAGAAGAAAAAGATTTATGGTCTCATGCCTTCCTTGTTCCTTGCCGCATAGTGGATGTCGACACATTTCTCTTAATTGAGTTTTAATGTCCAATCATTGCAACTGTTGAACCAAAGTTTGATCCTTATCCTTTTTTGTTTCTAAACGTTAACACCAAGAATAAGCTAAGCATTAATGTCAGTACTGTGTCTTAAAAGGCAGAATGTCAGCCTATACCAGACTGACTATGAGGCACAAAGTGAAAATTACAGAGCAGTAAGTTAGATATCTTTAATGTTGATCTAATGTCTGCAGCCAATGCAGAAGCTAACATTCAGCAGGTCATCAATAATTTGTTAAATCTGTAATTTTCCATGATACTAAGGTAACAAAAAACTAGGTGACTCATTAACCTACAAAGAAGTCTGACTCACACTCATCCCTGTTTTTTATTAGTGACTTTTTTTTACAAAAATTATATTCTCTGAATAGCATGGCTATGGTATATTCCCCAGATGGTATTAGACAGTAGAGTATATTCACTTTATTGCAAGTATAACCAAATACAATTTCAATTCCAAACTACTGAAATATATGAACACTTGAAAGCATTAAAAGACAAAATAATTTATTCAAAAAGCAGTTTTGTTCCTGGAAGCAATTGCCTTCAAAATACACCTTTACAGTGAATGCAGATCCAGATCTTGATTCACTGATCTTGCACGCAGGCTCTTTTGGATTCAGGAATGAATGTGTACTGTATATGTGTCTGACTTGATGACAGCAGTCTGGTCAGGCCAGAGCTCATAAGCTAAGTGAGCCAAGGCCTCTTCACTGCTGGAAGGGCAGATCTTAAGCCTAAAAGAGGTTGCTGCTGTAAGTGGTATTAGTGAACCACCAGGTGGTGCTCTTCCCATTGGACCAGAGTTTCAAAACCAACAGCAGTGGACAGTGTGCTGTAGGAGGTGTCGTCCTTCAGATGACACATTAAACCGAGGTCCTGACTATTTGGCCATTGAAAGATCCCGGGGCTGGGATTGTAAGAGAGCTGGTGTTCACTCTGGTGTCCTGGATAAATTCCACTCTGGGCTTCTACAGTCTGACCTTAATTCAACTGGCGAAGATGTTTCTTAGTCCTCCACCCTGTTTTGACTTGTGCAGCAAGTGTGCAGCCAGTTGTGCCAATTTAGCTCAAACGTTTAAAACATTTCAAAATTACAGCCATGGGGAAGTTACAAGCAATACGACAAAGTCAAAGTCTACCACATTATAATGAAGTGTAAAGATAAAATCAAAGGTAAAAATAAAAGACAAAAACAAAAAGCAGTTCACAGGGGTTTACACCAGGGGAATCTTACAATATAACACAGAGTAAACTTTGCATAACGACAAGAAAAAACATCATATGAGTGTAAGAACATTAATTAAAACAGTAAGGAATAGAAAGATATTTGAAATTGAATTTGCTCGCATTGTTTCATAACACTACAAAGCAGAACCATCTATTCTGTTTCTGTGTCTTCACACAAAAAAAAACTCGAAGGCGGGTGTATTGCTGTTGTAAACCAGAATCGCTAACTCATTATGACAACACCTCTCAAAAGGATGCCTTAAAACTGCATGTGAGTAACCCTGTAATAAAAGTATATTAACAGCCATGAACAATTAATGCCGTTATCAGGGCCGATCACCACCAACTGGAACACGGAACATCAGTGATGAACATCAGCCCTCAACAGGTAGATCACGGTGACTCATCGGTGAACCGTGAAGTGCCATCTCATTTTGTTAATGGTGTGCAGATACCATAACATCAAAAAGAGTACTGATCAAAAACGGGATCGTCACTATTTGTCCCTAATACTAACAAAGTCTCTCACTTTGAAATAAGCAGGATAAAATACACTTAAATCATTTTTTTATATATTTTTTGTATCCAAAACTGTCTGTAATTAAAAATGGACGATTTTTTATTTCATCAGTGCATTTGACTGAGACGTCATCAATTAGACACACGTGAAGCCTGTCGCGTGTCTAAGTAGGAACCCAGTAAGGATGGTTAGCAACTTCACTATTCACTGAATTATATCTGGATAACCAAGACCAGTTGCCCATAACGGCAAAACGATTTAAAACCCTTGAAAATGCGGTTATGACTAAAAAGGCGATAAAAGTCGATCCCCGATAGTTTGGATTCATAGCCAGGGGGCCTGTGTTATCACCCAAATCGCTGAAACAACCTGCCTGTGTTGGAAAACCAAAGGAAAATGTGCGAAGGAAATGGGACATAATTCTAACTCTGCAGAAAAACAGAAGCTTCCCTCACAACGATTTCCAGAAGCGTCCCCAAGGCAAGTTACCTTCGCACGAAGCAAGAAAGCTTTCACCGTTGCCGACGAGCTACCTCTGCCCAGCGTCGTGGACGTGAGCGGAGAGTTACTAAGGGAGGCGCAGGCTTAGAAAAGTGTGTCCTTCCCGCTGTCGAAGATCACCGTAGATGAACAGTTGCTGTAGGGGATTGAAATTAAAAGACCGGTTTTTGACGGAATGAAAGCAAACCCGTATCTGTCCACACAGTCGGACAGATGTTATCAATACTATTTTGTTGATAGTTTCTGAGAGATGTACATTTTCATGAAGACCTGCTATTTTGCCATGAGCTCCCCACCAAAACAACAGCCAGTGAGTTCTTTCACGGTCTTAATGTTAATTTAAAAGACTTCAAGGGAATATTTGCGTGGGTGCATGCACGTATTGTGTAGTGCTGTTTCAGTGACCAGGATACCCAGTGGTGTTACAGTACAGACAGAGGAGAGGGCTGTTTCCTACATCGCTAAAGCTCACCCTCACGATGGCACTGGAGCTACAGGACCTCAGGCCTCTAAAAAGGTCAACTTTGTTGGGGGGGAAATGAGTAAATCCCAAATGCTCTTCGGTGTTTCATGAGAGCATGCAGGCAGAGTAGGTGGAATTTCTGAGTCTCAGTGAAGTGAACTGGCTCTCCAGAGGGCAGGTGCACAATCACCTGCTTGAACTGAGAATAAACAGTGTCTCCTCTTCCTAAGGAGATCAGGTGCCCGCTGCTGCAGCAATGCCTACCCGCTGCCCTCCTTATCGGACACGCACGAAGGCCAAGAGGGGGAGGGGAAAAATGTTCCCAATCCCAGTCGAGTCGAGTCAGATTTTGGATGGTTCTCCGTGCATCAACATCTCCATAGCTGTCCGAGCACCTGACTCCGCCTTGAAATGAATTCACAGACTACTTCCACAGGAGATTTGGGTTTTGGAACTGGCTTCACCAGAGGGACCTTATGCCTGAAACCCTGCTGGGTTTCCAGCACAGCATGAACTGTCAGCTGCCTGCCGCTGAAAGAACTTGCAACTTATTGAGCTTGTCCGTCTTTAGCTTTATATTTCTTGTGGCCCCTGAGCTTTTTGACATAGAGCCAAATAGGTCCAGTGATGTAAAAGACAGAGAACCTTCACACATACCGCTGTGCTAAATGTGGCCTTACAAGAGTACTGTTGGGTGGACTGTTTATGTAGGGTAAGAAAGTAAAAGGAGGTCGTAATCAGGTCTATTTACAATTTACATTTAAGGGATTTCCCAGATTCCATCGAAACATTCTAATCTGAAACTGCAGTCCCACAATAATGCACAAAGGAAGTGTTAACTTATATAAATGGAGTTTGTAACGAAAGTTCAGGAGAGATGACAACAACCAAGTTCAATCAGACTCGCCCATCAGTAATTAGAAATCACTCAAGACGTCATTTCCTCTCCTAAAACACTATAAATACCTACGTGATCCCCATCTCTCCCTCGCATATGTCTCTTGCATCCCACCTACACCCTATGTCCACCTCTGCAGCTGCCCCTTGGCCATTCTGCAGGGGGGGTCCTGACCTACTCGTCCTGTGGCCGGGAGGTCAGCCCTCAGCCAGGCGGGTTAAGCCAGGTTTTCACTCCATAATCCTGTCATTTTATTCTCGAGTGTTGTTATTCCTAGTGAAATCAAACTTTGACGTGAAATCAAGGATTTAAGAATTGCAGGGACCCCTTGAATTCCCCATCCATTATTTGCCAGGCTGTCGCTTGTGGTAAGGGACATGGCCTCACAAAACCTATCCCAGAAGTATTGATGACAAGGTGGGACTGCGCCCTGGACAGTGGGCCAAGCTCATTCGGGCAATGCCATGCGGCTGCTGTCTGATTTAACTAAAAATTATAAAGCATGGCTGTGCTTTAGCAGTTAACTGTATAAAGCTGTTTTTTGTCTGTAAAATCGAGGCTACATGAGCGGCAATTTAGTTAGTAGAACTACTTGGGATGTTTTCAAAGCGCTGGTGCTTATTTAAATACACTGATTGAGAGCGAAGGCTGAGTGCTCATATTTCCACAGCACATTCCATAATATTTGAGCCGAATGCAGTGGTTTTCTGGTTTGGGCAGCGCGCGTCGTTGCAAGTTGCAAAGGTAGCACGTACTGTAGTGTTGGCGCTGGACAACCCGAACAGCTGATCCCCCCGCTTCAGCACTTCGGACAGCTCCGTTCTGCAGCGCCAGCCGCGGGAGGGGGCTATATAAGCACGAGGAGCTGCGCCTCTCTTCCCACTCCGCTCCAGCGGCTCCGCAGCATCCCGAGGCGGCGACAGTATGGAGTGCCTCACGAGTTCTCCTCAGAGGAGACCCCAGGGAGAATGGCTCCAGTTTCAGCCTCAGAGTCTCCGGTCTTCTGCATCTCGGCAGTTTCCTAGAAGCCCCTCGACCGCCGGCCTTTCGCCGTCCTATAAAAAGAGCAACGTGATGCTGAAAAAAGAGCCCGTGGCTGTTCTCGGTCACGGCGGCAGCCTGGGTTTAGCGAGCCAGCATTCAGAAGGGCTGATGCTGACCAACATAAACGAGAAAGAGCTGCTACAGGGTCTAAATGACCGTTTCGCGGGTTTTATAGAGAAGGTCCGCCTGCTGGAAAAGCAGAATAAGATTTTGGAACAGGAAATTGAAGACCTCCGGCAAAAGAAAGCGTCTCCTTCTTCGTTGTCCCAAGCCTTCGACCCCGAGATGAAAGATCTGAGGAAACTTGTGCAAGACATCACCTTGCAAAAGCGCCAGATTGAACTGGAACACCAGCATCTGGACGAAGACTTTTACATTTTGAGGGAAAAATACGAGGAAGAAGCTCGTCACAGAGCTGACACCGAGGCCAGCGTTATGACACTGAAAAAATACATGAATGACGTATATCTTTCCAAGATGGAACTAGAAAGTAAGGCTCGCTCTCTGGTTGAAGAAATCGCATTCCTGAAGAAAAACCACCAGGAAGAGGTGTCCGAAATGATGGCCCAAATCCAACAGGCCCGCGTAACCGTGGAGGTGAAGGAGTGCGGGAAGGCGGACATCACCGCGGCTTTGCGGGACATCAGAAAGCAGCTTGAAGGTCACGCCAGCTCCAACATCCAGCACGCCGAGGAGAGTTTCCGCACTCGCGTGGAAAACCTGACCAGAGCCGCGGAGAGCAGCAGCCAGGCGCTCCAGAGCACGACACAGGAGATCCAGCAGCACCGCCGGCAGCTGCAGTCCAAGAGCCTGGAGCTGGAGACCGCCAAGGGCACCCGGGAGCTTCTGGAGAGACAGCTGTGCGACTTGGAGGAAAGGCACGACGGAGAAATCAGTCATTACCAGGTATCGATCAGTGCGGGGTTGGGCGGGCTGCGTGCGTTACTATCATTGCGGGGATCACCTGGACTCTTAAATCTACAAGTGGCAAAACCTATTTGGCATTGACTCTACTTTCACCCCGTGTCGGGTTTAATTTCGTCGTAGGAGAGAAAGGTATAAAAATAAAAACCAAATAACATGAAGACGAGGAGAGGGAGAAAAGAAAAGTACTCAGTCTTAATAGCTTTGTAACCCACCGCTCTCGTTAAACACTTTCAACAGTTTAATCAAATTTAGCTATATAACAGATTGAACCAATCCAGAAACAGACAGTGTGAAATAAACTTGAATCTGGCAGATTGTAGTTGTCAGATGGGACTTGCAGTTTTGCTGTTTTGCATTATATTAACCTCTCCTGTAATGTGACCTTCAAACATCATTTACTGGTTATTCTCACACTTTTTCAGCATTTCTCAGATATTAAGGTTATCGTGTCGACTAATTCAGCTTTATTAATTGTAAGACACTCAAGATAAAGGAGAAAAAACATCACAAACTAGTTCATAACTGTTGTTTTTGAGGAACTATACATTTCAAAGAGCTTGGATGACTTTCAAAGTTTATTTGCTGCAATTTCTGAAAATCAAGATAAAATCATATTCCAAAACCTACAAATAAAAGAACCATCCAATGAAACTGTATTTGCAGACACTCCTGTACATGCTTTCAGAAAAATCTGAAGCTTTTTTGCCTTAGAGCCAAAATTCTACAGTATAAAAACATTGGTGTTTCTGTCCAACTGTATGAGTATGGCTTTTAAATATCACTAGAAACGAAATGTCTACTAACTATAGTCACACCACAAGGATTTCTTTGAGTAGGATCCTTTCCTATTGTTTAATCAAAGTGTGTATTTCATAATAATAATAATAATAATAATAATAATAATAATAATAATAATAATAATAATAATAACATCACTTTATTAACCCTTTACAATTTCTTGCATTCGGAATGATCTTTTCGCATAACCCAGCTTGCTCTCCATGAGACACACAGACAGGGAGAGAGTCTGGGGTCAGAGCGCAGGGTCTGCCATTGTACGGCGCCCCTGGTGCAGTTGGGGTGAAGGGCCTTGCTCAGGAGCCCAACAAAGTAGGATTCCTCTGCCGGCTGCGTGATGCCTGCATGATGCTGTGATTTTAATGAGGTGATTCACTTCTTGTGCTTTAACAGGACATCATCAGGTTGCTGGAACATGAGCTTAAACACACAAAATGCGAGATGTCTGGTCACCTTAAGGAGTACCAGGATCTGCTGGATGTCAAAATGGCTTTAGATGTTGAAATTGCATCTTATAGGTAAGGAATGATTTTAAAAAAAATATCATTGCCAGAATATGCAATACCCGTCTGTGTAATCTGTAACATATCTGACAGTTTTTATAGCATGCCATTTGAACGTTTTTAATTGATGAAATTGGTGTAAATTAGTTTTTGCATAGATAACTTGTCTTTATATAACCAGGTAAAAATAATTTTAAATGACATTCCAATTTGAATACATACTTCTAATGGTTTAGTGCATCAAATTGAGTATAAAAACACATGTAAGACATAAGCTATATTTCACAATTTAATAAATCAGTAAAAACATTTTGAGTTGTTTTGCACTATTTTTTAACATTAAAAAAATAAATTGTAAAATAAAGCTGAGACCCTTTGACAATATTCCCTCACCCCTTTTCTTTAGTAACACTCTTTCGTCTCTTAGGAAACTGTTAGAAGGTGAAGAGACTCGACTATCCACAGTGGCTGGAGCCCAGGTTTCATTGCCATATGTGTACAGACAGTCCCCTGTCTACACTCTCCCGAGCTACACAAAGGAGCGGAGCAGAGCCACCAAGGCAGAGCCACAGTACAAGTTCGTTGAGGAGATCATTACCGAAACAACAAAGGAAGTAGAGATGACAGAGATTGAAGAGATGGAATCGGAGGAAACAAACGGAGAAGAAGAAGCTAGAGGGAATGGGAGCAGAGAGGAAGAGGAGGCAGCTGAGGCCGAGGAGACACAGGAGAGAGAGGACACCCCAGAATCAGAGGAACAACATGAAGAGACATCTCCTGAGGCTGAGGAGACACAGCAGAGAGAGGACACCCCAGAATCAGAGGAACAACATGAACAGTCATCTCCTGAGACTGAGGAGAGACAGCAGAGAGATGACACCCCAGAATCAGAGGAGCAACATGAACAGTCATCCCCTGAGGTTAAGGAGACACAGGAGAGAGAGGACACCCCAGAATCAGAGGAACAACACGGAGAGACATCTCCTGAGGCTGAGGAGACACAGGAGAGAGAGGACACCCCAGAATCAGAGGAGCAACATGAACAGTCATCTCCTGAGGCTGAGGAGAGACATCAGAGAGATGACACCCCAGAATCAGAGGAACAACATGAAGAGACATCTCCTGAGGCTGAGGAGACACAGCAGAGAGAGGACACCCCAGAATCAGAGGAACAACATGAAGAGACATCTCCTGAGGCTGAGGAGAGACAGCAGAGAGAGGACACCCCAGAATCAGAGGAGCAACATGAACAGTCATCCCCTGAGGCTGAGGAGGAAGGAGCAGCTGCAGTGAAACCAGATGAGGGAGGTGCTGATGAAGATGAATCTGGAGCAGAAGCAGCAGCCGAGCCTGAGGATGTCCAACATGAGGGGAAAGTGGAAGAACACACCACACAGGAAGCTGTGACAGAGGAATCCCATGATGCAACAGAGACATTGGAAGTCGTGAAAGATGCTCCTGCAGAACAAACTGCAAAGGAGGTGAATGACCAGGCGAAAAAAGAAGAAAGTGAAATAGAGGGAAGGAAAGCAGAACTTGCAGCTGCATCTGAATCAAAGCAGACAATCAGGGACAGGATCCCAGAAAAGGATGAAACAGAAGTAAGAGAAGACAGGCAAGACCAATCTAAAACCGAGAAAGAACCTTCTGGAGTAAAAGCCTTAAAGGAGGTGACAGACAGAGAGAAAACAGAAGAAAAGGCAGCAGAAGACAAACCTGTGTCTGAAGCTAAGTCCCAGAAGAGTGACATTGAAGTGGCCCTGGAGAAGGATGAGAAAGAAGAAGTGCAGTCAGAGGAGCCTTCTGAGGACACAACCCAGAGAGAGGAAACCAAAGAGTCTTCAGCAAGACCACAGGAGAGCCCAGTAAAAGAAACTGCAGAAGATCAATCAAAGGAGCACAGTGTTGTAGGTGTTGTAGTGGAGGAAGTGGAGGCTGCAAAGGAAAAGAGCCCAGAGAAAGAGACAGCAGAGGATCCCAAAGAAACATCAGTCAGACCCACAGGAAAGGAGCCTACAAGACCTACGTGTGAAGAGGGTGAAGAAAAGCCCACTGGTGTCAGAGCAGAACTTGACACCAGTCAACACAGTCCTGCAGAGGAAAAGGTGGACACAGTGATGGCAGCAGAGGTTTCTGAGTCTACACCTGAAAAGACCGTACAGGAAACAGAAGACAAACAGGCATCCAAACACCTCCTGACAGAGGAAAGAGCAGAACCACTGGCATCGGAAAAGGGGGCTTCCGGACCCGCGATTGAAGCAGAGACAACAGCTGCAGGTGCTGAAACTGAATCCACAGACCTTCAGGAACAGGAAAGTGTGAGTGAAGTCAAGCCCACAGAGAGCAGCGGTGACAAGAGTGACCACACCCACGAGAGAGCAGAGTCAACGGTCAAGGCCAGCGATTCAGTGGACAGAGACTCACAGAAGGAAGACACATCCGCTGATCAGAAAGACACAGCGAAAGAATCAGAAGGTTCCCAGCAGCTGGAGTTGACACTGTGTCCTAAAGAAGGACTGGAAGCTGACAGCTTTCCAGGCACCAGGGAGAAGAAGGATAAAGAACCAGAGGAACCAACACAACAGGAACAGGAGGGAAGAGCTGAACAGAAACAAGATCCAGTGAAGGAACTCAGCGCAGGACCGAAATCTCAAGACCCTTCAGCCCAAAGGGAGAGACCATCTGAAAGCACAAAGACAGACAAGCGGGGGGACATGAAGCACACAGAGGAGATTCCACAGAAAGAGAAGCAACTGGAGAGGCCAGGCAGCCCAGGGCCCGATACCAAGGAATTAACTGCCAGCAGCTCCACAGACCTTAAAGCAGTCAAGGACACAGAAGTGCCTTCAGAAGACTCACAGGTAGCAGTAGAAATCAAAGAGCAACAGATTCTGCCCTCTGACTTAAAAGCAAAGAAAGAACTTGAAAAAGAGTTAAGAGAAGAAGTCAGACCCACCATTCAAGAGAAAGAGAAGCAACCAGAGAGGCCAGACAGCCCAGGACCTGACACCAAGGAATTAACTGTCAGCAGCTCCACAGACCTTAAAGCAGTCAAGGACACAGAAGTGCCTTCAGAAGACTCACAGGTAGCAGTAGAAATCAAAGAGCAACAGATTCTGCCCTCTGACTTGAAAGCAAAGAAAGAACTTGAAAAAGAGTTAAGAGAAGAAGTCAGACCCACCATTCAAGAGAAAGAGAAGCAACCAGAGAGGCCAGACAGCCCAGGACCTGACACCAAGGAATTAACTGCCAGCAGCTCCACAGACCTTAAAGCAGTCAAGGACACAGAAGTGCCTTCAGAAGACTCACAGGTAGCAGTAGAAATCAAAGAGCAACAGATTCTGCCCTCTGACTTAAAAGCAAAGAAAGAACTTGAAAAAGAGTTAAGAGAAGAAGTCAGACCCACCATTCAAGAGAATGGGCTTGATGGAAGGGGAGATGTCACTGAGTCTGTGACTAAGACTAAAGAGGAAGATACAAAAGTGCCAGAAAAGGACTGTCAGCCTGAGACAAGTAAGCAACCACTAGCTGAACCCAAGGCTGAACAGAAAGATATCTAGACTGACAATAGGAAAATTATATATATAGAAAGACTGAATTATGGGTAAAATTTAGAGTTGCATGCATGTGAAAAACTAGTCTAAGCAGTGTAGAATAATGAATTGTTTAAAGATTAGTCTTCCATGGATATAATGAATAAGCACCTTTTGATGCATGAATCTATTACCATCAGTTTCAACAATAGTGAATGCAATTCCAGCTTCAATGTCTAAGAATGCCCAAGAAAAGAAAAGAAATGACTCAGTAATTTGCTGGAGAAACAATAAATTGAATCTGGTCAAGTATTCCTGCTCCATCTGCCTCTGTTGTTCAGTATATTTCAGATATGCTGCACGGTTCACTATAAGTAGAGGAAAACCCTGGAAAAACATGTCCTGTAGGTGTGTGTATTGTGTGTGCACCTGCAGTCAAAGTTCCTAGTCTTAATTCCCAGATTACCTTGATTAACATATCAGCACACCTGTGGGAGCTGTCCATAACGTTTTGAATCATTGTAGGTGGGTATCAAAAATAAATTCTGCTAGATTTTCATCACAATTCTGAATACTTCAATAACATGCCACTGACAAATAATTGCTGTTCAAATCCAATTTGGAATTAAATTGATCTTAAGGTGAAAAAGACATGGCAGTACCTTCAGCAGTATATAGAAAACCTCTCCTAATAGCACATTTGTTTTTCATTTGTCAATGGATGATTAAATAGGTGTAACATCTTATGGGAATTTTGCCACTGCACACTTTGCACCTGAACCTCCAAGACAGTTTAAAAAAAAAAGCGCTGTCAGTTGCATTCACACATGAACATACACAGCATATGTGCAGCAGCAGCAGAGGGCTGCAGTTCTAGGCTTCTAACAGCAAGGTCATACTGCTCCAGTGAAAGACCCACTTGCAGAGCTGCTACAGGCAAAGGCATCAGCCAAACAAACCAGCAATTGTATGTATTTTAAGAGTCCATTAAAAGATGGTATTTCTGGAAATTGGTTGTAATGTTTTTTCAGTCTAGTGCATAATAGATCAGTCCCTTAGAAAGCTCCAATATTGCCTCTGCAGTGCAGAGGAGCACAGAGGAGCCGCAGTGAGAGCTGACAGTGCAATGCTCTCTCCACCCCAGCTCCGCATGGAACACAAGCCCAAGCCCAAGACGAGACTGTCTACAGTTTTAAGGAAGCTTACGACAGGACAGTCCAGCCCCTCAACCCCTCTCCCACCCAAATTAACATTTTATGGAAGAAATGTAAAAAAAATGAATCCCTCATTTTGAAATAGAGTGCCCTCTGGTGGAAGAACTAAGAATAGACACCCACAGGAAGGGAAAAAGATGTTCAGAACTGTCCCTGGTAGTTCAGTTCAGGTCACAAAAACTTCAAACAAACTTTCAGATTGGTCTTTGTAAAAAAAAATATTTACAGGTTTCAAAGTGATACACAGTGGAAAATGTGTTAAAATGTATATTTCATGACACCAACACCTCTATTTTTTTTTATATTTCCACCCAACCTTAATATGAGTGCACAGCAATTTACAATCTGATATTTATCAGCCTTTTAACAGATAGCAAAGATCTTACAGCACCCAATAAGAACTTACTTTAACTACAGTGCCTGAATGACAGCCATTGGAAGATTTCCACATACTGAAGATCGATTTTGGAGGACTCCGAAACTCACCACCTTCTGCTGCAGGGTGCAGACAGCAGACACGGGTGGCATTGCAGACATCAGACCCCACAGTAGCCCTAGCGGACAAGTCCTAACAATTATTAAATAAATGGATCTAGAAGTCACTGCGACATCTGAGAAGCAAACATAGGATCTTTCTTTTCAAGGTTGCAAAAGAGCCTTGTGCCCTTTGCTTGCTGGGATAGGCTCTGGGGAACCTGCAACCCAATACTGAAGAAGTAGTTAGGAACAGGCTGGCTAAATGCATGGATGCAACAGATCTTGCAAGAAGGCCCTTAAACCTCAACCCCTTTCAGACATGTTGCACAAATAATCATATTATCCCCTTATTCCATGCGAAAACTGAAGTTATCCTCTTCCGGTGGGACACCCTTTGCCTCCTGCTCAATGTTAATAATTAAATACAACATTTAACAGCTTATTGGCTTGCTCTGCAACTTATCCTGCATACAACAGACCATTTTGGATTCAAAGACTTTATTGAAAAGTTAACATACATAAGAGGACTTCCGAGGTTTATCAGCAATGCCTTTGCCAATCAAACAGCATGATGGGGACACAGACGGCTTTAGTGTTGACTTCCATTTTAACAGAGAAAATCCATTCTGGCACAAGTTGACCTTAATTCCCACATTGAGGATGACCGTTTTCGAAGCACAAAATAAAAGCAGGCCCAATTTCCTTATCACGTACTGTCGGTCTCTTAAACGATTGTTAAATTGGTTACCTTAAATTAAAAAAAAAAACGCACTCCCAGAAACAGGTCGTTTGAAGAGGTTTTAGTGTTGAGTCTTAAGCATACTTGAAGTTTCCGAGAACTCCTGATAGCTGGATTAGCAAAAAGAACAATATGGCTAAATCTTGACCAAGGAGCAAATAAAAACCCTCATTGCTTTTAAATAAAGACGCTTGCTAAAATACTTCATTGCACAAGGAGATTTTCCATTCTGCAGACAGCTCAGGAATATCGAGAGAGCAGGTTAGCCCTTAACCCCCGCCACCAACCAAGACCACCCGACAGACCAAATGTTAAAATAAACATAAAAGCAAAACATGCACAAATGTCCACTTTTGATAAAGGTGTATTTCATTATGATGGCAGCGCACAGACTGTCAAATACATTGAAAAGTATAAATGTATGACCTACTACAAGCATCTTTAATAACTAGAAACCAAATGTACAGGAACCAGCTAACAGACGACCACCTAAGAAGTATTTAAGGTTTGGGTCTCTCGTCACTTCCCAATATCCCTTTCAGAAATCCCCTGCTGGTTGAGTTGGAGATACATTTAAGGCCAAATTCCCGACATTCCCTCTTTTTCTGAAGTTACAGCAGAGCCTCTTTAAGCTTCCAGTTCCAAGCCCAGGCCCAGCTTATGGCCACCAGCATTGATGCTCTTCCCATCCACAAGCGCTGCCAAGGTGAGTTTCACTCCTGTTGACAGAGAATAGAGAGGTGGGTCCACAATAATGCCTGTCTAATCTTAAAGCTCATGGATCCAATGCTCCAAGGGGGGGGAAGGCATTCAAACCTAGTTATTTCAGTTTAATTAAACTGACAGGTTTAAAGTGTGTGTGTAGGTGTGAGTGGGTGGATTCATACAGTAGATGACTCAGCTGCACAAACTGATGTACTTTGTGCAATAAATTACTGCAATTTCAGCTCCCTCAGATCTGCTCACAGTGTGATGACAAGGGTAGTTTCTTGTTCAGCATAACCTTCACTATACTTTTAAACTTCACCTTTTTAAAAAGGCATTCACTAACCAACTTCATTGGTATGCTTTAATAGAAATGATTTGCGCTTCAGTGACAACCCACTACTATACAGTTATAGTGATCTGAACTCCATCCCTGTCTTTGTATTCCCAAAGTTATTTTTCACATAAATCACATGCAAAAATAAAACTCAATATGAAAAGATCATGACTCCTTTAACATATTGTAGGAGTTAAGCAGAATATAATCTGGAAATAAGAATCACAGAAAGCAAAAATCTCTCACAGGGAGCTGAGGGGGCAGCAGTGATATTACCCATTGCGAGTACATACCTGGCCTCAGGGTCTGAGTGTAGCCTACTCCAATTAAGCTGGTATTATTCACTTTAGCCTGAAAAATAAATCATAGACAAGAAGTTAAATGATATAACAAACTTCCATCTTGCCCTTCACAGAACCACACACCGAAAAACAAGACACCGCCCAAAGTCAGTGGAACAGCAGAAAATTTACCACCACAAGTAAATGGTTAAGGTGTGGTCGTATGCATAGCTTTGAGGACAAAAAAAAGAGTTTGATTTTTATCATGGAAGACCAAAATAGTTGGTGTTGAATCACTGGTTCTTGATCAAGAAGGCATGCGCATACGAAGGCGATCACAAAAGCACAGATCCGATAACGACTCGCGCGGCGCGGTATGGGACAGGCCCCAGCCCCGCGCAGGACCCGCTGGCGACACTCACGCTGACGGAGGCAGTGGAGTCCAGCTGGTACTTGGCAGCAATGCCAAAGCGCGTGCTGTTGCTGCCCGCGGTCCATGCCAGGTTGACGGCCGTTTCGAGCTTGTCGCTCACTTTCTGGTAGATAGAGCCTCCAAATTCAGAGCCGTCGTTGCTGCAACAAGAAAGACAAATCAAGAGTCCGGCCCTGGGAAGCAAAAGACACACTGACTACCGTACTGCACTCAGTTTGCGCAACTCACTCTCTGGTACGTAAACGTCATATCTGAAAGTTCTGGATATGTAACCAACGCATCCGAAGAGCTCAAACACTCACGAGTGACCGAGACTGTTTCTACAAGAAACTTAAATAGGAGCCCTAAGGAGAAACTCAGTTTTTAAATGACGGCGCACAAGAAAACTGCAGCTCCGCTCCAGAACACACGACGCCAGCACCGACCAGACCCGGCGGTTACCGAGACGTACACGTTGGTGTGCAGCTGGAAGTCTCCGGTTTTGTAACCCACAGCGAAGTTGTTCTGGGTCATTTTGGATTTGGCTGTGTCAAAGGTCATCTGGTAGCCGGCGAGCCATCCCTCGTAACCCACGACGGCCGCCCCGTGGATGGCCGGGCCTGCAAAGTCAAAGTCGACGTCGCAGCCCAGGTTGACGTACTCCCGCTTGTAGGCGGTCTTCACCTTCCCACTCTTCTTGCTGGCGGGAGAGAAGGAACAGGCGAAAAGGAGGTCAAAGAGCGGTGGCACCGCAGGGATGCGGTCCTGCCGCGCGGCCACCGCAGCGCTGAACAGGAGCGACGGATACAAGGTCAGTTACCAAAGCCTGCTTCTCAGCGCAGCCTCCACAAGTGTCCAACAGTAACAGTCTTCAAAATATACACTTCTACGGAGAATTGAGCTTTCACTCTATTGCTAAAGCAAAATAATTAGGTTTGGCAAAAGAATCTTAATTATATCTTCATTACAAAGGGTTATTTTTTATTTAGTCCATTACATGACCAAACTGAACGGTGAATTCTGTAACTGTACATGAGTACTAAATTATGACTGAAGCGATGCAACAAGTGTGTGAAACATGGTTCGCCCCAAAGGTCTTTTTACGTTCATTCACACATGACTTTCACAGAACAATACAAGGATAAATCCTGCTCGTCACCCTCTGTTCAGAAAACAAGCTTCATTTGTGAAGATCGTTCCGCTTGACAAGGTTTATAATGTCAACTTCAAGTACATTCTGTCAATAACCATTATACTGCAACCATGTGCGCCCAGGCACCATGAAATTACACTTTTTGAGAGATGAAACGGAGAACCTACAATTTAAACAAACTTACCCTGTGTTTGGTGAAAAGGTTGTATCAAATGTCAGCTTCAAACCTTTGGCAATCTAGAAACAAAATTCAATCATCTTTAGTACAAAACGTAAAGAAATCAGAGGAGAGAGAAGTTAGGATCTAGCCACCGTTTCGAAGCCCACCTGGTCTTCGATAGTGATTTCTGTGCCCAGAGTGTTGTCCGTGTTCCACTTCTCCGTGAAGGTCAGGCCGTACTCCGCCCACTTGTACTTGGTTTCAAGACTTCCGATGACTTTGCTGGTGTCCGTGTTGGACGAGCCGGAGGTTGTGAATTCCTGCCCAGGGCGATAAAAAACGATTTAAAAAGATCTAAAGAGGGCAGCGTCACTGGCTCCATTACAAAAGTCATGCCCAGTTCTGAAAAAGAGGATATGTCCCAGGGTGAGGATGACCACGCACCAGTAACACTGGTCAAACATTCCCCCAGCGGTAAGGCCGCGCCAGATCCTCGCGGATCTACCGTACACGGGGAACGTGCTCTTTAAATCCTCCGCTGGAGGTGTAGACAAATCCCAAGGGCTGCAAAAATCTTGCCTGACCTAAAACATGATTTGCAACTGCCTGGAGGAATGCAGACATACCCTGTCAAAAACAGCAGTTCATTAACAGCACCTGCATTCTCGTCAACTACTCAAGTGCAATAGTTAGCCACTGTACAAAAAGTTTTACGCTGATTTTTAGAAGAGTACAAATTGTAGCTGTAAAGGCTGGCATTCAATGCCTACATTAGTAACCACATCTTAAAAAAATAACTTCCTGGACAGAAAATGTAAATGTAAACTAGTTATAAATTTTTAATATGCTAATAAGCTTGATATATATATACACATATATTTCTTCTTCGTGACTGCATTTCCTTGAAGATCAATAACCGGAATCATTTAACTATCAATCACAATATATAAAGGAAAAAATGCTATGGATTAATCAGGTAGTCGAATTAGACGCGTGGACACCTCTCGGGAATTTTGTAAGGGTATAGCTTACCACTCCGCTGGCAGACTTGGTCTTCACTTCAAGCTTCACCAACCCAAAACCTAAAGATGAACATAAGGAACAATGTTTAAGGACTTCCCAGAGGTCCACCAATGTAACACAAATCTCATTACAATACTGAAGGCTTACAAGAGTAAAAGTCTATGTTATCAGAAGACAGAGATAGAAAGGCGATAATACCATATCCTTTGTTGAAGATATCCCTGGCAGACTTGCCCAGGTCACCATACGATGGAGGAACAGCCATTCTTCCTATAGAATTGAAGAGGACAGCTTGTTAGGAGCCAGAAACACTACTGCAAATTAAAGTGTCAAGCTTGGGCTGTAACGGCAGAAGAAGAAACTTTAATTACACAGTTCCCCAAATCCTTGCTCTGGGTAGTTTGAATATTATTCCTTCACTAACTCAGGCACGTCCGGAAAAATGAGAGGCTGCAGATAATACTTGCATCCTTCTTCTGAAGCAATGCTACAAACCACTAGAGTCGGCTCTAATTTCTATATGCTTGACAGCACCTTTTTGAAATTGTGCTCATACGGAAGGCAATATCTTTCTAGAAACTTCTTTAATGCTGATTCACCCAAGTCATGCGGTGGTCACAACTGGATTGAAATCAATGGAGCTTTGGTCCTCATCCCTCTTTCCAGTCTGAACTGTCTTGTTTCACCTGGAATCTTCATTCTACTCATTAGGATGAAACACACAAACTATAAACAAAACTCCACGGTTTGAGTTTAGGGAAAAACCCAGTTTCAAATGAAAACTACAGGTAGATTTTTTTTTTCCCCCCTGTTAGTGTCGGTGACGTTTATTCGAAATGCATTTAAATAATCTATCTTATGACAAGACTCCATGAACAAATCTCTGGTGGCAAATCACTCATTCCTTAGCTCCCGAGTCACCAGAGTGTCATGCAATAGTCTCTCACTGCTGGAAAGAAACCAGGAAACCCCACAGACAGCCACGCCTACGGGCACCTGTCATTCCAGGAAAGA
The DNA here is from genome assembly GCF_059453375.1 of Lepisosteus platostomus. Taxonomy (NCBI): domain Eukaryota; kingdom Metazoa; phylum Chordata; class Actinopteri; order Semionotiformes; family Lepisosteidae; genus Lepisosteus; species Lepisosteus platostomus. The sequence goes on along the minus strand of NC_142616.1, from coordinate 18,370,312 downwards.
TGTGGCTCCATAAAATCCACTGGAGCCCCCAGGCTGGGCTTTCCAAAGGGCTTCTGAAACCCGTTCGGCCCATACCCCACTTGGTGAGCAAAGCGCAGCAAGCACCTCAAGTCTACGGGTTGATCTTTAAACACTGCTTTAAACTACACGACCCATTCAGATCAAGGGCGTTTCCCTCACGGCACACCTCCTCGTCTGCGACACCTTATAAGACCGTAAGGTCAAACCGAACACCTGGCGGCAGTGACGCTGCAGAGTGCGACACGGGGAGGAGAGTTCAGCGCACACAGATCTCACGATCAAGAAGGTGGCAAGCTCCCAAGAATGCACTGGAGCGGCTCAGTCTTTTCAAGCAAGCAAGGGAAAATAAGTCATTTCCACATATGTTTATAATCTATACATCTATACATCCTTGTTGTGATCAGAAATGTTTATTTAAAAAGATAAAAACCAGGAAGATCATTATTTGTATGGAAACGTTCTCAAGCAGAGCTACGGGCAAATGCCCATTCTCAAGCGCTTTGAGTGGAGTGTCCAGAAAAGCACTATATAAGTGTAAGCAATTATTATTATTATTCTCCATCGCCATGTATCAGGTCCTCCACGCACGCTTCCTTCAGCGCGCAAGCTGTTGAAAACGCGTCACGGCCTGACAGACCTACAAATCCGAAGCCGGGCTTCACGGAGGAGGAATGGAAGACTCAGCGAGCAGTTTTTTTAAAAAAAAAACACAAAAAATAAATTTGGGCCATCCATAAAGAAACAAAAGCATTTACACAGCACAGAGCTGGAAACAATCGTCTCATCCGGCAGGAGCGTCACCAAAGACGCGGTTGTTCAATGGAAGCGAACACACAGAGGCTTCGACTGGAGCAACCGCTAATAATCCATTATAAGAAAATATCTGGATTATGAAAAACGAACTTTTTTTTTCGCGGGTCCTTCACAAAATGCGACCAGTTTTTTTTTTATCTTCACGCCATGTTTCCATGCCTGCCATTATAACACAAACGGCAAGCCATTAGCTAACAAGTAAAGCAATAGTTTACACTTATTCAAACACCTGCCCGCTGCAAATGCGACTAATCTACGGAAATCACCCGATCAAAAGCAGGGAACAGAAGAGAATGTGACTTTTAGGCTAACAAGGTGAACTGAAGGCAGCCATCTTGACATTAAAACTACATCCTCGCCTTCTGTCAAGTTCCGCCGTAGTGCAGAGCGCTCCGAGCGCAGCGTCCCTGCCACAAATAATTAACATGAACTTGAGCGTTTCAGGCGTCACCACCACAAAAGACAGCTTTAAACGCTTCTGTGAAGGAGTTATACACTCTAGGCTATCTATATTATGTTTTTTCTCAAAACAATTCACGCAGACTTCAATCTCCAGAACATTTTTAATGAGAATTACGCCGGAGGAGACTAGTCTTGTAGTCATGCCATTTCAATACTAAAAATCGCAGCTGTGTGCTTAACGAAGGTAAAAATAAAAACAACGGCCTTATGTGGCTCACAACTGAATAACTACACCAAATGCCATCGGGGAAAAAAACAAGATCTCGGGTTACTGTGGATTGCATGCACTGCACACTGGAATGTCACCCTGCTCCGTCTCCCCAGATAATCTCCTTACAATGATACACTCAGTGAAATGATAAAGACAGAGACTGCGAGACATCCCAACCAGCCGCCCTGGCCCCAGATCTGTGACGCTCCCACATTTCCGTGCAGCAGCGGGAACACCGCGCCTCGTCCCGGGCTCACAGCCCCAGCCAGCACCGGGCCTTCGGACGAACCTCACTGGAGCCACCGCTCCTGCGCGTCCTGCCCTCGCTGTCGCTCACTGCTGCTGGGCTGCAGCACAGCGCGCCTCGCCTACCTGTTTCAGGTGAAGCTTTAAGCTAAACGTCGATCTGTCCGGCTCTCGGCTTTAGTGCAGCGCCGCAGTGACTTCAGCTGGAGGGCGAAGTGAAGGAGACAGCGCCGCACCAGCACCCTGTCATAACCCTGACACACAGGCCCCCGACAGGGGCAGCCTCGCAGCGCCTGCCTCTTTCCCCCGGCCCTCAGCCTTCGCTCTTCCGATAAAGACCATCGATATCCTATTTTTACATTTGCTTTCACATAAATGTAATTTCGATTATTTATATTTCGGTTGTTTCGGTAACGTGGTGGAGGTGTGAATCCTAACTCACGCTCGGATGTTTCAGGCACACGTTCAGGTCCCCTCACAGAGATCGCCATGGAAACTGTGGCGGAATGGTGTGGCTGCACACGCCTTCCAACTGTCTTTTCCGAAAGTTGAAAGTGTTTTGCATAAGGATTTTTTTTTTAGCATCGAGACTGTAAGGTTATGCTAGTCCTCGCTGTGATCGTTTTAAATTACTTGTGCTGGACATTAGGGTGTAAATCTTATGCATTTTGAAACATACATATCCAGTAAAGGTTAAACGCTGCAGAGTATGTAAAACAGGCCAGAGACGTTTTTAATTCATAATGAAACTGTAAGGCGATCAGTATGTTGTTTCCCTATTATCTCCCAACCTTTTACACGTATGTCTGTGAAAATGAAATGCATATTAAGAAAGTATCCTGGTGGTTATTTTCAGCAGTTTTTTCAGGTTGTGCCACCTGAGGGCATGTCCCCGGTCGATGTTTGACATCACAGTCCGTATTTTTCCTTCCTGCGGGAGCCGACGGAACCGTCAGATGTGTCTGTCTGTCGCAGAAATTCCTAATACAGTCTGCAGCATTTCTTAACGCCTTTACTCGACATCAGTTAGCGAATGGCCTTCCTCATCCAACAAACCATGCCTTTTTGGGGAATTGCATTCAACAGCCATTTTCGAATCATTACCTTTCTGCAGAAACTTTTTTTTTAAATAAGGAAATCACAGACCTGTGTTGAACATAACTACATTTAGAAATTGATATTAATGCATGGATACGTACACTAATGCTTCAAATATTTCTTCGTTTGTCCTGGTCATGATTCTTTATGCGTTACTAAAAAAATTTTAAACAGTAAATGAGTTGATGTTAAAAAGTTTGAATCGTTTTTTCACTATTGTTCCAAGCAAGCAGCTACAAGTAAATTTTAATGCATTAGTTTCCTTGCAGTCATTGTCTCCTTTAGCTCCGCCAGTGATTTTCCTTAGAATAGGGTGATTCTGATGGTCAGTCCAGTCCCTTGAGTGTAGAGTAGTGTACTTCAGGTTGTTGTGCCATGATGTTAAGCAAGCGGTCATTCAGGAGAATGTCTTATTTTGTCATTTTCAAGATTTTCTGTGATGCAGAGGTTTTCAATCTCTTCAATTTAAACCTACATCAAACAGGGATCAACATCTGGCTTTATAGCAGATATCAAACTTTTCTGGATAAACATCAGACCCCAGCTTCAGAAAAAAAAAATCACTTATTTTACCATGAGTGAATAAAAGTGAAGGAACCTACAAGTTGTCTCACTGCCTTTTAATATACTGAATTCTACTGTGATTTGTGTATTTTCTTATAGTGGTGGCTTATACTCATCAATACCCTGTTGGGGAATTATTACACATGAAATGATCTTCATAAGTAAAAATAAACCTTTGCCAATTAGGTATATTTAAGATTATTTTAGCCGAACCGCTTTAGTTTTTTACCATAGGCATTAGTGTGAAAGCTTATTTCTCTGTAAGAGTGAGTATTTTGAAGAATGTTAGTAAAAGGACATTCCAGTCATGAGAAGCAGGTTATAATAATTGACCTTGTATTTCATCGTTCCCATTCAATACGCTGCTGGACGTGCCGCGGGACCCTCCCCTGGCCAGTGCCACGGCTCTTTAACTTCCTTTCATCAGTGTAGGAAATCTGTGGTAACAGGATATCTAAGGCAAGGGGAAAGCAAGTTGTTTGGAAAAAATCAACAGAAAACATCAGCCTGCCGGTCAAAACCTTTACTAAGTCCGAGTAAGAATAAACAGGAAAGTGGGGAAAAACTCAACTTTGTCATATTGGGAAAACATCCTTCTTAATTGTGCCGAGATCTCTGCATACACACATCCTGCTGGTAAACTGAAACGTGTTGAAAAGCGTCATTCTTTCACGTTTCACACTAACATTGCCACTAGAGCAGTGCCTGGACATGGGGATCTCTGTGAAGCCTGGTGAAAAGAGAAAGGACTGGGCTTTGCAATCAAGACTTGCAATGGGACTGGATTGCAATGAAAGACAGCAGAGCCTTTACCAGGGTTAAAGCAGTGTATTGTGACAAGGAAGTCCTCAGTACAGCCTGGAATGCTTGGAACTTAAAGTTCAATAGTGTGGGTTATAAAATACAGGCAATACTGTACGAATGTTTGTGATGCAGTGATTAAGTAACAGAAATAGCAGAAAAAAACATTAAAACAAGAACCATCCTACACAGTGTATGATGGTGGAATCCAGAAACCAAATGGCTCATTATACCTACTGCCGTTTCAATGCCATACAATAAGAAGACCAATCTATTTGAAAAAAGGTTTTTTATTTATTGCAGCAGCCTTATCACAGAGTTGTAAAGCAACAACATGTAGGTATTAAATGGTTTAGTACCCTTTGATAATGCAGTATAACCTTGAGTTATGCTATCTGTACTTCAAAGAGCTGCACCTTTAAAAGACACAAATTTCATCTGCTTTGTCTATTGAAGATAATGTCAAATATACACAAGACACTGAAAAGATGTTAAATTGCAGGCAATGTTATGTTATTGGTATTGAAAACAAAAACAGAACCGAGTAAAAATACGTACACTACCAAGGCAACCAACAGATGATGTACTAATTTTTCTGGTTTTGTTCTGTTCATGTGTTTTGACAAAAAGACACTATAAAATATGCAAGAAAAACCAAAAGTAGTGTCGAGTTGTATTGCTCAAAAACATTTTCATTCCTACATGTACTAACAAGGGGAACACTGTAGCAGTCAGCACTTGCTAATTTCCCTATGTCTACAGGTCTACTGAATACTGCACAGAAAAAAAAAACTGTAAACATTGAAACAAAATCATCTCCCAAAGTGCAGTTGAGTCAATTACACAAAATTAGTTAATACTTCAAAACGGAAAAGAACTTTGCATTATGTAGTTATTTCAATGTAGTTCTACCATAGCTTAGATAGTGCTCTTTATTAAAACATTACTTACAGTACCACTGGAGGCCCTTTCTCTTAAATGCATGACACCAGAGTTTAGAGAATGAGAATCACACCCCAATATCTTTAATGGCAACTAGAGCACTTGATGTGCATTTTGATGTTAAACAAGTGAATCAATCTGAAGTTATTCACAGCTGGGCAACCTGGGTACAAAAAGACTATAGTGCACTAAAGTCATCAAGCAACCTGGTGAGCAGCTGACTGGTCATTTGGAAGCACTCTACACAAGCACTGCACCTCACAAACTATCTACTCTGAGGGCAGCGCAGTGAGGAACTGCTTAATATAATCACGTGCTTCACGAGGAGCACAGCGCTAGTGCAATAACTCCCATCCAAGTGCTGTCAAAATAAATGAACTTTTTAAGTTTTTAAATAGAAAATAAAATCAATCAGCTAGAGAAAGGATGCTAAGCAGTAAAGTGTTTTGCATATTTGCATAAGAAAAGGCTTATGGTATAAGAGTGTGTCGTACTTACAGTAACTCCAGCTTAAAAAAAACAGAGGCTCAGGTGTGATAAAAAAGGACTGCATTATACCTAACCTTGCAGCATTTGTAATGTAGGTACGTAAAAAGAGGACATCTGGGAAACTTGGAAGGTTTTGATTATCGACCGTTCAATGTAAGTTTATAAAGCAATAATTCACACAAACGTTTAAAGAAAACCTTTAAACATGGACAGGACTGGATGTTTTGCTTTAATCGCTTTACAGAAAAGTGGAAATTAAATCCATGCAATGAAGGAAACTGGGGGGAAAAAATCATTTCTTTTTAGGAACTAGAAACAAAGCCATGAAAGCTATGAAAGAACAGATGCACATACTGTATGTAGCTGTCACTAAAGTTAAAATGAACCTTTTTTATAACTGTGGGACGGGGGATGTCTGTAACTGGGAATCTTTCAAAGCAAGGAAATCCAAAATTCTGCAATGAAATAGACAAAGATGACACATACAGAAAGTTTCAAAGACAGATCAAATGTAATGTAACCAAATATAAGAGCTGTTCCATTACAGAAGCTACAGTCGGCTCACATCATTGCCAGGTTCGAGTTAGCCATTCTCATGCTTTTCACTGTGGTGTCACTCCGATGCAGAGAGGCGATAATCACCAGCCCTCATGACAATTCCATCTTGGGGTTTCGGTTTGAGAATAAGCTACAAAAACGACATTCGTACACAGATTTTCAACTGTTACATGATAAAACCTTCCTCAGTTCATTTCAGCATGAGCACCATAGAACTGTAACATCCCCTTGTCCATTGTGTGACAATGCAGAGCTGAATATCAATTCCATCACCCAGTAATAAAGGTTGTAAAATATGTACTGGATACAAATTAAGCGGAAATATTAAATCTGACAGTTTAAATGCAATGCACTTTTATAGTTTTGCTGTATTCTGTATTTATAAAACATTTGCAGTACAGGTGTCTATATGCAGACACATATGCAGGTCAATGAGGGACAGATGCCTACTACCCACCTGCATAAAAAAAAATCAGATTTTATTGAATTAAGATCAAAAAGAGTGTTTTTTGCATGTGTCTAACCACTGTGCACTGCAGGAAGCACACTCCCAAAAGTTTATCCCTCAAGACAAAAGTATTCCATCTCATTTAGTGCATTACCGTAAACCATTATCACTTCCAGGAATTACTCTGAGTGTTATACCGTTTTTGCATTTTTAAGCAAAATTTCAGTGATTTACAAAATTTAAATAAAAATATATATTTTTAAAAATACTCTATAAATTAAGACACAGACATGAATAGCTTTTTAGAAAATAATGAAAATCCTTGAAAGGCAGATAAAGTCATCTAATCTGAAGTGCACAGCTTTACTTGTAGGTTTCTTTCAAGTGACGTCAAAAAATTCTGACTTTTAGGACAATTCCATAAGCTTCTTCACAGCCAATTTAATTTAGCAGAACTACATACGTTTACATTCTTAAAGCCTTATCAGGGCTCAAACGTATAGGGAGCTCAGAGCCATCAATTTTGATCACAGCTCACTTTGTTCAAGTTCGAACATCTGTGATGAAAAAACAGTGGGTATAACAGAACTGTGCAAAGTCCAGATTGGTTAAATAAAAGGTTGGATTGTTAGCATCAAGAAAATATTTCTCTGAATACCACAATGACAAATGGAATAATGTTTAAAGTGATGATTTCTGTTCCAGTCTTTGGAGAGGTTTTTAAACGAAGCCTCCTCTGATACCAGTCATCGCCTGACAGGATGCAGTGTAAGTGAGCTGCAACAGGTCCACATAAGAGAGAGCATTTCAATACTCAAACCAAAGCTGTGCACTGCGGACACAATGATTAATAACTTCTTCAATGTCAACACCACCACCCTTTTAGTATAACCCAACTTATTCAATCATTTTACTCACTATATCTCAAGGAATGGTGCCACCTTTCTCTTTAACACGAGTTTAACTTGCTACCATTTTAGCAGCGGTACGTGTTGCCCAGGTACGCAATATCTAATATTCCGTACGATTTTCAAAAATGTCCCCAATAACCAAACTGCACACCGCGGTAAACACATTTCGTTTTCTCACTTCAATTTGGGACAAAAAAGAAAAAGGAATTTTTCCTCAACAACAATATAGCTCTTCTGTAAAACATTTGACGTGTTATGGGGAGGCAAGTCGAGTTTCAAGCAGACGGGGAAGAGAGAGAAACCGTGCCCAGGTCTCGAGCTTCTTTCTCCGGTGCAGGCCGACAGTGGCCCTCCCGCAGTCACCTGGAGCGCAGGCCTCTCCGCCTAATAACAGCCGAAAGGGTGTCAACAGGATTTCAACAGGATGTTTTGTGCAAATCATCTATCCCCCAAATAGAACAATTCACCAGGTCACTCTGTAGCTCCTCCGCGAATGCCGTGTCGCGGGCAGACTCGTGCCTCACCTGGGGCCCCGCGAAACACACCTGCTCCGGGGCTCCGGACCCGGGCCCAGGGCTCTATCCTATCAGCCTCCTCATGAAGGTGGGCCTGGAGAAGGGCCAGCAGTACTCGTTGGGCACTGGCCCGTTGACGTTGCACTCAAAGAAGGAGAACATGGGGAACCAGATGCGGGCCCGGCGGCTCTGCTGGTAGGCCCGGGTGTTCGCCAGCGTGTGGTAGTAGAGGAACAGTCTCGTGGTGATGTAGAAGGCGATGAAGACGTCGATCGAGTAGTGCTCGTGGGCAGCCAGGATGAAGAAGATGCCAAACAGGTTTAAAACCCAAGAAAGAGTGTGTATGAAATTCCAGGTTCTTGGAGTATCTAGGAGAATGAAAGGAGAAAATACATTTTAATGGTTCTTTCCCCTTCTCTGGTTCTTCATCCCAATGTCTGCCTCGCTTTGCGTTGCCTTTGTCTGTTTCTGCAGAGTGTAATGCAGAACATTGTCATTTTATTTTTACTTTGAGGACATGCGTAGTTTGCTGCAGAACCACAATACACTTTGCATATCCAGATCCTACTGTGACCACACTTCACTATGTCTCTGATTTTTCATGTACCGTTTTGCTACATGAACAGTAGTATGTGGGGGGGGGGAGGAAAAATCACCATCGATAAACTTACACCATGTTTTTCCTGACATTTGATCAGTGATCTAACACTCCATGACAGAACTGAGGTGCTGTTGTCCCCGGAATTTGAATTTTGTGCAATAATGACAAAGACCACCTGATGGCAGCAGAGGCGTAGCAAGACATTCAAGAAACACTGGAACAAGGGAAGGTTTATTCCATGTTGAAGGGAAGAAAAGAAAAACAATGTTTCAACTATTGGGCTTCAACACCTGAAGAAGATTCCACAGTGGAAACGTTGTTTCTTTTCAGCATGGAATAAGCCTTAACTTGTTCCTTTGCAGCCTACACATACTGACGCAGCTACCTACTTAAACTTACTCAAGAAACACTTCCTACTTCAAATCCGGCTATTACATTTAAGGATTTTTACCTTCTAAAACACAACCAGTTAGTAACTGGAGTCACTGGTAAACTGAAACAACTCATCTCTGTGGCATACGACTGGGGAAGTTCAGATGCATCTCATGTAGTTTGTATTATTCACAAGCCACACAGTAACTGCATGTAGAACAGAGGTATAAAATAAGATGATATTGAATGTATAAAAAGTGTTCTAATGTCATTCTAACCGAGGGATGGCAGAGCAACCGCTGCGTACTACTACAGTCGAACCACTGTTATTACACCTAGAACATTCCGTTCTGCACTTACATTCCGTCACAAAGAAGTTCAGCATTGTCAGAACGACTGTGTGCCCGCTGAACATATAATCGCCACACGTGTGCACCCCGGTCAGTGTCATCCCGAAGCCACTCCAGATGGCCACGGCTCGTCGCAGTTTCGCCCAAATGTCCCCATAGATCTGGAAGAGGCAGAATTTGGGGGGAAATGAACCAGGAAAAAAGTTCTCACTTCAACTGTGTACAATCACTGTACATATCATGGCCCATCCTATTCTGGGCTTCCAGCATGTTTTAAAATGTTTAGAAACAAGTCAACCCAGCAGATTTCTTCCCAGCAGAGGCACGTCGTTACACCAAGGGGGGTGGGAGTATGGAACAAGCTCTCCTCTATGTTGTTAAAGAAATGATGTACGATGAATGTGAATCAATTAGATACTACTTGCCAAATAAACTAGATGTGAAGCCACAGAAACAAGAGGAAGTCATCTTATACTCCAACAGCATCTTCTTTTAACAGATTCAAGTGAGAGTCAAATAAGACTGTGTATACAAAGATCTGGTGAGAAGATAAACCTTAAGGTTTTACATTCTAGCTACAAGAAGGAAAGTGCTGCCTAGCAATTTTTAAAGAAATGTATATAAAGAGAAAATTAAGGGAAAAATGAAAATAATTTCTACCAGAGCTGGAGAAGGAATTCTGATATACTGACATTTGTTATACGCTGGAGCTTGCCTTTAGGACTCGGCAACTGGAACATTTAATAGGCTACATTTTCCATTCAGCCCCATCATTTAACTGCCCAAACACTACATCTTAAAATGTTCCAGCACTTCGCAAACGCTCTCACTAACTGTGGGAGCCCTTTTAGTGGAATGACGACTGAAAATCGATTCAAAGTTATACAGGCAGCTTGACGTGGCACCGGGGCAAAATCTTCAGTCGCTAGCTGCGCGCCTCTCCGAATGCGCAGGACGCTGAATCTTACAAAAATATTTTTTTTTTCATGAAAGCTAAAAAACGTAAATGGCTTCTCCGTATGGGTTATGGGGATGTTAAAAAAGGATAACGAAGTGGCTCAGTATAAGTGCTCGCCTGAGCACTGTCTGACCACGGGCTCGAGCCTGCGTCACATCACAGCCGACTGTGACTGAGATTCCCCCCCGAGCAGCAGAGTACAGCTGTCTAAGCACCGCAGAGGGTGGACTGGGGTTAACCAGCCAGGGCTCTGGGCTCTGAGTGATTGAGATTTGTCAAAAAGGAAATCCTCTTTAGCGCATTACATAACCAAAATGTTATATTTAACACCAAAAGTAACTGCAGCACTCAGTTTCAGAGCTGCCAACTTGCCTTTCCTGAGCACTGCAAGTGCTGTCCAGGCACAGAGAGGGAGGTGACGAACATCGTGACGCAGCGCAGCATGAACACAGTTCCCATGAGACTACACAGCCGACGCAAGAGAATCGACCTGCAAGGACATTCCAATGGGCAGAAGGCTAAGAGGCCAAAAAGTTCACAGACTAAACGATACTAAACTTGTCAAGCAGCGTGTCCTAGCGCAAGTTAGTTCTGAACACGAACAGCCCAGTGAACTTTCCAAAGAACTAACCTGGGGACGAAAACAATGGCACAAGGACTATGACACCACTGACTACAACGGAAACAAAACGTTTTGCATTTGAACAATTACTGATGTGAACAAGGCAAGAAAACATCTATTTACTTGAGCTGCAGGGAGCCATTACAGTCCTAAGTGGATTAGTAGCCAGGAGCACATCGCTGTCCCTCACTGTGTACAAAACCGTAGAATGTACTACACATGCACCCCCCCCAAAAAAAAGAGCTTCTCTTAGCTCGTGTCACAGTACCTGTGTTTGTGAAGAAGCAGCACCAGCAACCAAATATTGCACAGAACCACACCGCAGGCTTCAGCCATGGCAAAGGCCCAAGGTATTCTGGGTACACTGCAACAAAAAGACAAAACCAGAGTTTACCACTGCTAGGCTACACAGGGTGTTCCAGGACATGTCTTTTAATTCATCTGTGGCAGAGGGACATCTTATTTTACCACTTTTTGCATGTGTGTCGGGGGATTATATCAGCTTCTTTCCTCTGTTTTTTTTTACCATCTTTGTGCCTGTGCTCACGCGTCCCAGTTTCCAGCTCTGAAAGCAGGCGGGGCAGCTGGACTTCGCGATCACACCGCGCGCAGTGCAGAGAGGAAACAAACATCGACCGCATCAGGATTGCAGCTTCAGGACAAGACAAACCTTCAGGGCATTTCCAGAGCAGCGCTGCTGATCTTCCCAGTGTACAGAGTAACCTATTCCACCGGCAGGGCAGGCTTAATCACCATCATTTCACATACTCGGTGAACACCTGCAAAGTCTGCTCGGACTCATGTCATCAAAAGTAAAACAAGGAGACTGGGCAGACTTAAGACTGAAGGAATTTTAAAATGAGTACTGGGCACATTACTCAGTGTGGGAATTGTTTTGTTTTTGTTAGTTAAGAAACAAAGAGAAATTTAAATGGAAAAGAGCATCCCTACCAGAATGAGTATTGCTCACGTACAAGGCGAGAACAGCCCCTTACACCTTTCTTACACCTCTCTCTCCTAGGGCATGATGGACACAACTTCCCTAAGGAGAGAACCCTTCCAATTCATTCACCGTGAAGCAGCAGGCAGTTCATCCACACGGGACTCAAGGACCTTTGCACTTCTACTCTGGATACGAAGGCATCGGGATAAGATAAAGATTGTAGCCTCTAACATCATTACTTTTCCAAGAAATAAGTCCCCGGGCAGCAGAGTGGCGCAGCGGTCATCACGTGCGATTATCAAGGCCTGTATTGTGGCCTCCTCTTGCCAGAACAGGCTCAGACACACCCACAACCCTGAACTGGATGTGGAGATTTAAAAAAAGGATGGGTGGAAGAATTCTTAATGTCAGAGATCATACAAAAGGTAAATGAATACCTAAAAACCCTACTATTTATGACTTTCTCAAGTATTCCAACAGCCTTGGCCAAGGACTACACCCTACCAAACCTTCGTGAACTTCTGTAGCATACGTTTACTGGCAGAAACTAGGCGTTCCGTTTAGACTCCAGTTTTAGAAACATAACCACTGTATGCACCCTGCATCGCCTAACATCAGCCATGCGTCACGACCGGCAGCCAGACTTTTCAAACCTTGGCCTTCACAGACATCCTTGCCGCCAGCTGTTTTGTCTCTCACTGTTTCTGTCCAGGCTTTTGTTTTTAACAGCGTCAAATCAGGTTCATATCATCAGTGTGAGCAGCCTATCCGCCTCACTTCACTTTAAAATACTCAGGCAGGTTAAATAAGAGGCTACTTTACAATAAAGCAGGCTGGCAGCCAAAAGAGTCCTCTGTTTTTACACTGTATTGCCGGCATATGCGTTAAACCATGAACGCTTGGGAACTTTATGAATATGTTATAATGCATAACATAATGCTAATTATGTTCATACATTTCTATGTGCGAAGCTCCTCCTGAAATCTGATTGTGTCGTGGTACACAATCACACAGTGATTCACACAGTGCCCTATCCACTGTGTGAGTGTAGAGTACTGGAAGAGCAACATGAAAAACTGTACCCATCCCACATTTGCAGTTCTCGAACTATCTCACTCTGGTTAAAAATGCGTTACTTGCCTCGCGCTTAGAAATTCACAAAAAGGTGTCAGCCAACCTTCAGCATTAGTTCAATCAAAGAGCAACTTTCACACGAACTTTTGGATTGTGGGAATGTGGAACACATTACACAGCCAAGTATCTGAAGCTGATAAAACAGCACAGCGAGATCCTCAAAAAGAGGACACCCTTTACAGAGATGGTGGCAGGAGTCTGGAAGGAGCTGTACAGGCATGTGTTTAAAGCCAATACCCTTACTTCTTACAAGAAGCAGCTGGAGGAGATCCTTGGATCCATCAGCTACGACCTATCTCACAGGCCAGGTGGGCCAAAAGGTTACAAACCAGAGGCCTCGGAAAGCCCCTGCAGGGCTTCAGGCTGCAGAACCCGGGACCCGGGAGGAACACCCACCTGTCCAGGAAAATGTCGGGCAGCGGCGGGTAGGTGCGCATGTCGGGCACCCGCTCGTGCACGATCACCATGACGAAGGACGTGAACCCGAACACAAAGACGACGTACACGCAGCTCAGGACGGTCTTCCAGTACTCCGGGTCCAGCCGGCGCGGGTGCTGCTTGTACTTCCCGTTGGCGTACTGCTGGTAGGGCTCTGCGCCCAGGCTGGAGAGGGCGCCGTCGCAGTCCCGCGCCGGGTCCCCGTTGCACAGCCAGTCGGCGGCCTGCAGTTGGGGCGCCCCGGCGGCCGCGGGCCAGCCCTCGCACGTGTACCCCAGCTCCTCCAGGACGTCGCTGTTCTGCTTCTGCAGCTTGCGGATGGAGACCATCAGCCGCTTTATGTCCCCCAGCACCTTCAGCTCCAGGGGCGGGGAGCGGAGGTCGTACTCGGTCAGCGACAGCAGCGAGGTGCCGTCCAGCCGGTGCCTGTTGCACAGGAGGTCCACGTAGTCGCTGAAGCCCTCCTCCCTCAGCCACCGGGCCACGTGCTTCGTCGTCCAGCGCCGCACGGTCAGCTGGCCTCCTGCCATCTCTGCCTGCCCTGGCTGGAACAGAGGAACACGGGGGAGGTTACTAGCAGCAGCAGCCGCAGCAGCAGCACTCCCTGGACAGCCGCCTCAGCTCCAGAGGGCGGGGGCCGCAGAGCGCACTCGGCCAGAGTCGGCGCTAAGCCTCAGAAGAAACTTAGCCCCGTCCTGCAACAGGAGAGGAACAAAGGCCAGTCTTTCTCTAAACAAACAGACAGAGATGACAGAGGGCAATTCACTTTGCATAGACGTTCGGTATCAGCGGGATGGATAAAGAGGGGGAAAGTCGCAGGCTTTCAGGCTGTGTGGTTACCATGAGGAAGCCGTATAAACGGTACATGTGTGATGCATGCCTTTCACTAAGATCCTTTCACTTGGCTCGTGGAACTGTGATCGCTGGCAGGAACATGACCTGGACAAACGTGACTGTGTACTGGTCTCTGAGCCCTTGATGCCACATGTCATCCCAGTTCAATCCGGAGGTATTCAATGGGCCTCAAGTCCGAGGAATAGGGTATTTATGAAATTAACCGTCAGGTTTTCATCTTGCAACAAGCTGTTGTTACACAAGCAGCAGGTTGTCCTGCTGGACTGCCGTCACATCAGGATGAGCCCACAAGTGGGGTCCCAGGACATGATCGGTGTAGCATCATGCAGCCCGGCTGTCATCAACTTCTACAAGAGGAGGCTGAGAGATGAGATATTCCTGATCACACCAGCACACCTAGACCTCCCCATCAACTGGTCTGTTGTACAGCAATCAGCATGATGTGCGTATGTCACACTCACTGAGACCCATCTGGCTGTTCTACAGAAAACTCCACTTGTTATTGGAGAATCTGGCTCCACTGCCGACAGGTTCTTCCAGGTAACTCAGTCTAGCCTGCAACACGCTTATGGCGGAATACCATCTCCTCTTGATAAGAGTGAAACATTATTTCCTTTCTCGATTTTCACCAGGAGATTAAACCACCTCATCACCTGAGCCCAATCCACTCTCTCACTAATGAAGTGCTCTTACAACAAAGGCACTGAAGAGTATCAGTCAGTCATGAATGATCAATTACTCTAAATGGTGCCAAAAACATTTAATCGATAGCCAAAACCCTTAGCCTTTAGTTTCTAAAATATTAAACCAGTGGGGGGGTTTCTTTTGATATTCAGCAGTTTCAGTCAGGTTCTCTGGCATGTCTTCCTGTCTTAAACTTCCCGAGAGTGGCTTCTGAATACTGGCATTTAATCACTTTATTCATCAGTGAAACCGACGATGACTAAGTGCTTCCTTCTTGAATTTCTAATAATGGTAATACGCCATTATGTCACAATATCCTCAAAGCCTCCATACTGTACAGATCTATTGACTGTGCCAACTAACAGGCACGCTCAGAAAAACTGGTCCCAGAGCCCTAAACTCTTCCTCTCTTAAAAAAATGTTTTCAAGACTGGGAATTTTATCTGCGTTTCATGCCCTTTAGTCAGATTTTTAACAAGTCATATCAGTTAACTTTTTTTTTTAAGCTGAAAACATCCTTACTGAACACAAAATGAATATGCTGTGTCTAATGTAGAACGATGATCTAAGCTCATGTGACTTTTTTCCCCCCCATTATTGCTGTGGTCAGAATTTTAGGCATTAGCAATCTAGACCAAAAGCCACAGCAGCATTTATTTTGAAACGGAGATTATGATGTAGAGATTTGTGGACAGGGACAGACCATTACATTACGCATTACATCACAGATAATAGTGCTTAGGGCCAGGATAGTCTTGATTTTCATACAAGACAAAAAAAAATCACAATTTCTAATGTTGTATCATGCTGACTCACTCCACAAGAGTGTTTCAAAAATCTGTTCATAAATGCTTACAAAATTAATTTCTTTTGATCTCCACTTTTAAAAACAGCACTGGCACAGACCATCTCCAACTCGTAGCCTCTACTGCTGAGTCTTAAATTAAATACTCAGAGTGTGGATGCAGGTCCTGAGACTTATACTGCCCTTGAAACGTACAGACGTCAAAGACCTAGCAGCTTTGAAGGTTGAATACTCCAATGCCTGGAGATTAATGAAGACAGAGAGCGAAGAGTTGGTGAGAAAATCTAGCACTGTGTGAGAGCAGAGCCAAGTGAAGAGCAGCCCAGGAAGAAGAGGACCCCACAGTCTCTCTCAAGTGGGGAATGCCATGGAAGAGCTACGATCCCGGAGGGGGTATGGAAGAACAGGATAGCCCAATTGAAAGGTGAAAAATTAAGATGACACCCTGACAGTGGCAGGATGTTCGCTGCTCATGGAAATTGCAGCCCAAGTTTCAAAGGAAGAAGCCAAACGCAGGGAGAAATAAGTAGCTGAGCAGGCAGCAGTAAACATGTAAACACACAAAACACAATTCAGGGTCACAGCCCGAGAACACAGTGTTCATAGCCAGGCAAAAGACAAGGGACAGTACAGAGAAACACAGTTGAGAGCAGTAATCTGAATATGTAACAGGGTTCAAAGCCAGAAAATAACAGTACAAAGAAGCAAACCCAGGAGACAAAGTCAAGCCAAACCAGGGATGAGGATCCAAAGGTAAAGGCGCCAGACAAGGGAGAGAGCCAGAGAATTTAGAGGCGCCTAGTAAACACTACAACAAAGCACAGAGCACTGCTGGAGCAAATTTGGAACAGCCTGCTTCCCCTGCTATGGGAGTGGTCAAGAACTGCCCACAGGTGAAACAGGTTTCCTGTCAGGCTATGTATCCATGACAACAGGCTCCGATTGACAGATGAGTGAGCTGTGGCACGCTGCCATGGAAACAATAGCTTCCTTAGCAGTGTTCCAGCAGGGATGAGCATGACAGTGATGGCATGTGCTACAGTGCCCGGACAGCGTTCAGCTGATTTAATACATGACAAGTGCTGCAGCTACTCAAAATATAGTCACTTGAGCAAATGGTCAACACATCCATAACACCTATCCACAGCACAATATACAATATACAGGGGGTAATTCTACAGGTTTAATCGAGAAAAGTAACCAAACAGAAAATATGATGCAAGAATAATATGCTGCACACAAATGAAAACTTAAATTTCCTACATTTTTGACTCCCCCCATATTTTAAGGTTTTACAAAAATAGAAATGATATTTGTGCCTCACTTCAAATAAGATTCTACTAGCAGTTTTTTCCCCCTAAATGGACAACTAACACATTAACAGTTTTTAGAAACAAAACTAACTGCCTGTCAAATCAACGCAACATCCATTCATCAGTAAGCCTCCCATTCACTTTCCTTACAGCAGCATTACAGTGATTAAACTATTCCATTAAGGCCTCTCCCATCAATGGGGCCATTTTAATTTTCTACCGGCTTGACAGCTCACCATGGCGTCCTGTTTCCATTCCAAAGTTCTCAGCCTAATCTCGAGCAGAAGCTCAATAACCTTTTCTCCTCTAAAGGGGCAGTACCCCGAGCGAGGAAGAATTATGGCGCAAGTTGAAACTTCAGCAAAAACTGGGATTGCTCAAGACTGCCACTTCCCTGTATCAGAGAGTGAACAGTGCACACTTACACTGACGGCCTGGTTTTCTATAATACCAGATAGGTTCATTCCCACTGGTGATCCGTTCCAAGGTTAAGCAGCAACACTTGTTGTGAAAGACACTTTGGCCGTGTTTAAGAAAAAGAATGCTGCCAATATATTAAGGTCACTAAAAAAAACTAAAGCCTTGCCTTTAAACCTAAGGCTTTTATTAACTATTAAGGCCTACGTCTTTCTAAAGATTTCAAACTTTTGACGTACAAATGGGATAATCTGTAGGGTCAGTGCCAGAAACAGATCAAACTGCATTTAACAAATCAAGACTTCTGAATATACAGTAGATGTTAGATATATACTGTACCACATTTATAGGTTTGGTCTGAGAGAAACTGAAAAGTTGTCAGTGTGTATAAATTTAGTTGCACGGCAAAGCTGAAAAAAATGAATGAAGTGCAATAAAGGAAAAAAAAGTTTCAACTGTTTAGTCACTCTCTCCGATACCAGAGTCTAGGCGTTGGCAAAAGCACTCAAACCCATTTCAAACCGCTTTCTCATTTTAGAGCAAATACACGTGTATTTGATTAGAGTCGGGTGTCAAGGGTGTAACCTCAGGCATGCTGCAGAAATGCAAGCGGAGCTGAAATATTCAACTTCACTGCTCCTGGGAAATGAAATACACATCAGAAATCTGAGGAAGAGAGTCTGGATGTCATACCTCACTAACAGAGCACAAAGCTCATTCATTATGAAACCAGCTGCTGGGATCTGAAGACCAGTAACCAGTACAAACAGCTAGACGTTTATCTGAGAGTACTGTGATCAGAGAGACTCGCTCATTTTCACATCACGTGGCAGATGGGAGTCTGCTCCTGCTCGGTTACTCACCGAGCGCACGAGTGCCACTGCCACACCCACAGACCTGTGGATCCACTGCGTTGTGATCAACCAAGTCCACTCCACTAGGCAGGGGACGGCACTCCACACCCACAGGTGCTTCACAGGGAAAGAAGCTCTAGTTTAAGCCCTGGAAATGGCCAATGCCGTCTGTACTTACAAAGTTATTACAAAATCTTAAAGAGGACATCATTCCAGGCAGAAACTGCCTCTGGAGGTCCGTGACAGATGGGAGTACTCAGAGGTTAAACAAAACAAAGAAGGAGAAATATGGCGTAACACTAGCATGCCAATCACAGTGATCCATGCTCTCATTTCAAAGTGCTAATGGTACAGAAGATCCCAAATTGGATTTAATGTAAACATGAGGCCAGCTGGCAGGCCTGCTGGCTTAGCCCTGGTCACAGAAACAATACAATCAGGACAAAACAGAGCTCATATTCAGTTGCCAGACACAAACGAGGCACTGAGCTCAGACACTGGCACCACTGGGAACAGAAGGGAACAGCAGGTGGACTTCAGGAAGTTGCGTTACCGCAGTATTACTAGTAATATTACAGTACAGTACTTTATGCCTTCTGTCACAATCATTTAATAATAGCCTCAGCCAAATTCAGTAGTAATTATGCCCAAGCACCTCTTGAGCAAAATTTCTCATTCATTTGGATGAGGTTATTATACGACCCGACTTTGATGCATAAACAAAGGAACTGGGGCGGAGCGGTGGCTCTGTGGCTCAGGATCTGCGCCTGTGGCTGGAAGGTTGCCGGTTCAAATCCTGCGGCCGGCAGAGGAATCAGTCTCCATTCGGCCCCTTAACCCCAACTGCTCCAGGGACGCCGTATAAATGCGCTGCACTCTGACCCCAAGCTTCTCGCTCCCCGTCTGTGTGCCTCATGGAGAGCAAGCTGGGGTATGCGAAAAGACAAATTCCTAATGCAATAAATTGTGTATGGCCAATAAAGTGATTTTATCATTTCTCCTACTCCAAATTAGCATACTGATCCATAGCACAGGAGCTTCAGCGGGCAGAAACGCACTTCCACTACACGGCAAGCAGCTGACATGCTCCCACAGCACAGCAGAAAAGTACAGAGAACATAGTGGTCCGCAAATACCCCCACTGAAGATGCGATCTTCAGCATAAGGAAAATCAGGTTTCCAGCTAGTCGTGAGTCAAGAAGGGCTTCAAAGATATATTTCATAGACTAGTTAATAAATAGTTGGTTTTGGGAAAGTTTGTGGATTAAATAGGTTAGGCTTCACATAACAGGCAATTACCGGCTCAGAAACTGTAATTTTTAGGTTAAAAAAATCTCAGCAAAGTCCAAAAACAGCTTCATATTTTGACAGCTGAAAGAGCTGCTACCTAATATCTACCATGACACAGCAGACAAAGAGCTATAGAAGTGACACTGCCTATAAGATGGAAGCAAATAAAATACAGCCTCTATAATTATCACACTCT
The DNA here is from genome assembly GCF_059453375.1 of Lepisosteus platostomus. NCBI lineage: Eukaryota > Metazoa > Chordata > Actinopteri > Semionotiformes > Lepisosteidae > Lepisosteus > Lepisosteus platostomus. Next base: position 18,350,401 of record NC_142616.1, on the reverse strand, counting down.
TATCAGTGCCGGCCTGACCAAACCGCAGCAGGACTGTTGAAAGAGCAAAAACAAAGGCACATTACAGCAGCAAGCAAATGGCACAGCACTTTTGTACCTTAGTGTCCTCTCTTCTACAGAGAGATGTAACTAGCTGGAACCAGTGGAAGGACAGCTACGATATGTACCGTATTGCCAAAGGAACTGGACAGTCACCAAGTATGCAGGGACTCATTTCTAACTATAGATTTGGTGTCTAGCAGGATGTTAGGTCTACATTTGCAACAATCACAGCTCGGACCCCGTCGTTAACATGAGCCAAAAGCACTTTCGTTAGATAGGCCAGATCCTCAACCGGGTACAACTAAACTCTTAACTAGCTAAGCCAGCTGGTTACTGGCTTAACTGGACCAATTTAGCAGCATCTCCCAGCTCTTCATGTGCTGCTGCTAAACTCCAAAAACCTGCAGTGACACCGGCCCTGCAGGACCAGAACAGGACTCCTCCGTGATGGACTACCCCTCTCAAATTTGAGCTTTCAAGCTTTTAACCCTCAGATGTTGTCCCAAAACAACTCAGACCTGTTGCGCCACATCTGCACACATGTGAGAGTCGAGCAGAACTGCTACCGATACTCAGGCCTGTACTTGTCCCACGGAGCAGAACGTTAACGGTTAACTCCACTCCTCGCAGCCCAGACACATGCCACGCTGACATGGACAGAGAGAGACATCTCCACACAGGACTTATTCCACACCAGGAGCCTCCCACATCTGCAAAGTGAGCACTGCCCACAAGGGTCAGCTCTGGGTCTGACTGACACAGATGAAGGCATGACTTCTAGCACCTGTATCTGAAACTAGGTCCACTAATGCACCAACTAACTAAAAGCCATGAGCCACACTTAGCGCCGACATCTTTTACCAATAGACGCCTATGGAATTCCAGACCAGCAACATTACCTACCCTCCTGAAACAGTTAAGTCAAAAGAACACTTTCATAAATAACTTCACTTCAGGGAAAAGTGCCAGAGGCACTGCAGGACCCTGTGTGAGAGGCTGAGCGATCAATGGCTGATTAGTGCCCTCTCTGTGATACACCACACAGGGCACTCAGCACAGGACTGGTGCCAGAGAAAGCCTTCCTCACCTTACAATGTGGGAGACGGGGCCTTATCAATACAGGGGATATCACTATCTTGAAACCTGCTTAAATTACTGCTTTTCAGTGCTCTTGATAAAGGTGCTGCATAACAGGAATGCAGTCTGTACAGATATAATCTCAGCCTGCAAAGTCAAAGTCCTCAAGGATCAAGCTACCTCTAATATTCCAGTTCAAACAAGCAAGAGTCTCCTAAAACAAAAGGCAACACAAACAATACCTAGTCTATCAACAAAAGGAGATTAAATAAGTAACATTTAGCCTACTTGAATGCTTGTGGTCTTGAACATTAAAGTTTTTCCTTCATTTTTCACATGTAGCTTGAAGCAAGTCTAACTCTTAATTATAGATATTATTGTAAAATAAAAATATATAATATAAAGGGACGTTTAATGTCTGCCGACTATGATAGGGGTCTTGAAAACAGTCAACCATGAGGTAACACACGTAATCTCAGTTTTACGTGGCTCTGTGCGAACTCGGATAAACTCGCAGATAGATCAGAGTGTATTTAATAGCTTTGTCAAGAAGGTGAAAAAAACGTTAAAATGTCCCCTTTAAGAAGCGAGAAATAAACGGATAACACGCCAATGAATTGTGCTCTGGGTCCCTGTACACTTGCACACACGAAAATACAAGAAACGCTTTTCGACAGAGCCCTCGTAGATAAAAAGTCTCTACTAATAGTACTACCCCGGAATTAAAGGACTAGAACTTCGCTTTCTCATTAAGTGAATCGTGAGCGTGCGAGACGTTTTTCACCTTCGTTCACGGCTCTCTTTTCCGTGGGCTAAGTGAACGAGATAATAAGCCGCCCTAGCAAAAACAAAAATGATTTAATAAAAAACGACAACTGGATCGCAATTAAAATGACTGGGCTTTCCCCCCAACGTCTAAATGAGCTTCAGCGAGTGCAACCTGTACGGTAAGAAACACCGAGGTGTTTAAACCGAGGAAGTGAACACGAAGACTGCTGTGACACTATCACTTTCCATGAAAGACTAGAGTCCAGCCCTCGTACAACACGGGATACCTTTCCACCGGGGAGGAAAGACTTTCCCCTCCGGGGAACCGATACAGCGCTGGGGCTCCCGCAAGTACCCACACACACACACACTTCGGGGTGCGTGCGAACCCCGACGCTTTTGAAAGCTGTTGTGAAACGAGGGACCAGACCTCGTTTACTCTTCACACGCCGGGGAGGCGACCTGGACCCGCGGGGCCGTGGGTCCGAAGCCCTGCTGTTGTCCCGCCGAGTCAGGTACCTCACTCAGACTGCCCCAGCAGCGAGCCCCGCTGTATGCACAGGTCGCTGTTTTAAGGCAGAACTCGATATAAATTTGACTTACGTTTAAATGAGAAAAGGAATTAACGGGAACGCTTAAGGCCAACGGCATTCAAGCTCCTCTTCAAATACGAGGTTTTAACCAGGCAACGGACGACGGTTTAACCCTTTTTTTTTAAAATAAAAGTATTGTACAAAACAAAGGGAGTTCCCAAATGGAGCAGGCAGTCATATAACTGCACAGAGGAGCAGATCCATCTTCCAGTTTTGTTAGAAAAGCTTTTGTATGTGTACGAATTGCGCTCGGCAGCCACCTTTCACCAGCAGCCCCCCATCGAGACGTGAAACAAAACGAAGACCGCTTACGTACCGCGACGCTCGAATAAACAGTGAAATAAAGCAACCGATTAAAAATCAGAGCTAGTAAGTGAGAGAGGCTGAAAGTGCACTGATGAAGACAATTCGGGTGCCCACCCAAACCAAGCTCACTAACAGGAGGACAGGACTGAGTTACTCACCCGAAGCGTCTGCTCCTTCGACAACCGTAATCACAACTGATGAAGTAATCTTCTCACATGCTGCTGTGCGACCTGTTCCCGGAGCGCCTGGCAGTCGGAGAGTTTCTCCAAATCATTGCTCTCTGACTGAACGAACATGCTCCGACTGCGCACCGTAAACAGGAACTGCGAAGTTATTCCACAGGAAGACGGCGCCGCCAAGGCCGCTCTGACAGGGCGAAGACGCGGAGCCCTTAAAAAGAGCGACCTCTGCTGGTCACTGGGGCACAGGCGTGATGGTGGGAGAGGATTTGAATTGTATCTTAGAGCACACAGACAGGCAGACTAGATAAAATTGGATGCCAGCTCAACGGATCTCCAAAATTGAGTAAAAGTCTTTAAACTCTCAGATGCATATAGATGCAGAAATCCCAAAACAGCAGGATATACATGGTCAGGGAGGAACAGCAGTTCCAGAATTGACTATTGCTTTGTCTCGGAGAGTTAAATGTGTTGGGGTCACTCTTCAGCCTGTCTTCTCCTCGGATCATTAGGCTTTAGGGGGTGGAGTGGAACCCCAGGGCGGGACTGTCTTTTGTTTCAGGCCTCTGGAAACTCAACACAAAACTGCTAGAGAACAAGGGGGAAGTATCCCACTACAAGGAGAAACTGACACAGTGGCTGTCCGTGCGGTGCCTGTATGGGTCAGTGGGAGAGTGGTGGGAAGAGGTGAAGGTGAGAATAAGGGCCTTTTTCGTGGCTGAGGGGAGGAAGGCCGCTGCCAGACGGAGAGGAGTGCTAGCCAGGAAACAGAGGCAGCTGCAGCGTCTCTACACGATGTGCTCGGGGATATCACAAAAGGACATCCGGAGCATAGCGGAAGAAAGTAGTCAAGGTGTTCTGTTATGAAGCAGAGTGCAATTCCTGGAGGAAAATGAGAAGTGTACTCGCTTCTTTTTCAGGAAAGTGGTAGGCTCCAAGTCTGTCGTGGAAAGGTAGCTGATGAGGAGAGGAGAGAGAGGACAGAGCCGAGTGCTATCCTCTCCTGCATCGAGGCCTTCTACTCAAGACTGTACAGCTCTACAAAGGTAAAGGATAAAGAAATTAATTTTTTACCTCAAAGCTGAGACAGGCTATGGAAAGCTTACAGAAGGGAAGAACTCCGGGTGCTGACGGGCTCCCAAAAGAATTTTATTGCACCCTTTGGGACGTGCTTAAGGATCCGCTACTGCACCTATAGGAGGAAAGCTTCAAGACAGGATTTCTGCCTGACCTGTTTTGGAAGTGACGCAAAATGACTCGAAAAAATGCACCTGAACAAGATAACTTATTGTTATGTAACTGTTGTTACAACTTGTCTAATCTTAACGAGATTCGTTCATATATACTGTTCTAAGTATATATATATTAATGTAAAGTTTTCTATTTTGTGATTATCTGTATTTATTTGTGAAAAGAGAATAAAGTTCTTAAAAATCGAAATGCGCTGGTCACTGGGGGGACAGGGACGGGCCGGCGCAGATTGAGGTCCTGCAGTTTGTGCTCCTCCTCCGCAGCGTGCAAAGGGCTCACGGACAGACAGGTCCATACCAAAGGAGGGTGTATGGTGGTTATTCCCTGGAAGAGCGTCCTCCGGCTGTTGACGCCCTGGGGTTAAGTGGTCATTAGAGAGTTTATACCAGTGATTGGTGCATTTTAATTGTAAATTAGTCACCAAATGACACCAAAAACCCCTGCAGCTCTCCAGGCCCAGGGTGAAAGACACATGAGCCAAACAGCACAGAATGTGACACTCTATTACATTCTGACTTATTTGGATATAATATATATATATATTAATGTAAATTAGTCATGTGTGTAATTTACAACGAGGATTACATTGTCCTTTTACTTATAAACTATTTCATATACCTGGGTTCATATACCTTCTAAAATGCAGACTCATGCAATTTTTACTCAGAAACCTCTGCGATCATACTCAGGTCACAGGTGACTTATCTTGGCCATATAGCACAGAGCCGTTTCCAGACTAAGTTTCAAAACTCCCGGCTGCACACACCTTAATATAACTTCTGTTTTTTAGCACCAATTTTGTGGATGAGAGGAAATTGGAGCAGCAGGAGAAATCCCACACAAACATCAAGAGAATGTGCAAACTCCACATGGAAGGCCGAGGTGTGAAGTAGCGATTAGGGCTCTAGACTCCAGACTAGATGGAAGTAGGACCCTGGGGTGTTGCTATTATACCCTGGTACTTTGCTCAGGGGCACCATTTCGTGCTCTGCTGTCTAAATTTGGGGTGGTGTGGTGGCTCTGTGGCTAAGGAGCTGTGCCTGTGGTTGGCAGGTTGCCGGTTTGTATCCTGTGGCCGGCAGAGGAATCCTACTCCGTTGGGCCCCTGAGCAAGGCCCTTAACCCCAGCTGCTCCAGGGGTGTTGTATAAATGGCTGACCCTGCGCTCTGACCCCAAGCTTCTCTCCCTGTCTGTGTATCTCATGGAGAGCAAGTTGGGGTATGCAAAAAGACAAATTAATACAAGAAACTGTGTATCGACAATAAAGTGATCTTAATCTTAAATAACTTCTTCATCTCTTGAAAATGGACACTTGTTCTCAGCCGACATGTCTAATTAAAAAAAAGAGATTTTGAAAAAAGCAGGGAAATTCTTCACCTGGTGTTTACTGCTTTTGAAGTTTATGTAATAAAATGGCTCATAATTACTGTTGTCTTCCAGTTCAGACTAGTTGAAACCATGCATTGGCTTTTAGATATGCTGTGAGGGTTACTTGATGTCTGCAGGGTTAATAGCAGCATCAGCACTTCAGTAATTACTGCCTTATTAACTTATATCAAGAGATAAAATGGAAGTGTATTTTGTCTTCTTCCTTGTAATTATTGTTAGGTGAAGTATTTGGACAATTTTAAATAAATTGTTTATTGAAAACATTTTTACATACAGCAGGAGAAAAACTCTGATTCCCTAGTTAGTTATTAATTATACTTTTAATATAGTTATATTATTAGTTATACTTAGTTATGTTTTCTTTTACTCTCCAAACTGACAGGCTGTTGAAAACTTTTGAGCAACTTTTTTTGCTCTCAATGTTGTTCACCCTCTCCTCAGCCAAAATATGAATGTATTCCGAACATAGCTGTGTTTCGATCATCTCCCTTTGTTCCAGTCAGGGAATCTAAACAGTTAAAGGTTATTTTGAGCTGCAACAAAATGTTGGCACTGAGAGACTGGGTATTAAGAAGGGACTTTCTGCAGCACTGCTCAAGAGGTCAAGTTACACCTGTTCGTAAATATCCCTCTCCCAGATACTGCAAAATCTGAAATAAATGAGCTGTAGGAAATTTAAATACAGTAATACTTAAAGCATGTCAGTGGCAGAAAACAGTGCGTCTACTGGATCGGAGGCACCCTCTGAAGACTGCAGCAGCAGTGCTCAGCCTGGCAGTCCCTCTGTGAAAGAGCTGGAGGACCTCTTGTACAGGGGTAAATCCTCCTGTAACCATGTCGATGAGGTGTGGCCCAACCTCTTCCTCGGGGACATGTGAGTATGACTGCAAGCACTGCTGTGCTAACCATGTCTGGAAAAATACTAAAGTCAAATGTATTTACGGTGCACCTGTTCCTGAATTTTTGTTTTTTTCAATCTCTACTTTTGTTACAGAGCACTACCAACTGTTGCCCTCTCAAAGTATACAAAAAACAATCTCTGTTATAATCATACTAAAGCTTGTGTTTTCAAATGCCCTGTAAATGGTGTCACTTCCCACAGTTTCTTTATGTGTGCTGGTTGCTTAACGTTGTGGGAGGATATCGCCACAGAACATCCTGTTACTGCTCTGCCCTGCCTGTGAAAGGTGTGCAGAGCTCTTTCTTCCTCTTCTACGTTTCTGTTGTAGGTTTGTGGCCCATGACAGATACAGGCTGTGGAAGATGGGGATCACTCATGTCCTCAATGCTGCTCATGGAAAGATGTACTGCCAGGGAAGTCATGATTTTTATGGTACAACCATAGACTACTATGGAGTCCCAGCTCATGACCTGCCAGAGTTCAACCTGTTCCCCTTCTTCTACCCCTCTGCTGAGTACATACACAAGGCTTTGAGCACTCCAGGGGGTAAGGACTGCCTTCACTCAGCTCTTGGTGATTGGGTGTGTGGGTGTGTGGGTGTGTGTGTGTGTGTGTGTGTGTGTGTGTGTGTGTGTGTGTGTGTGTACTGGTGCCTCTTTAAACAAGTAATCTGAAATCCCTCCAGTTAAAGATAACTGGATCGCAAAAGTCCTCCCTTTCATGAAGAACTGGTCATATTTACAAAGCGAAGAAAATTAAAACTGTCTGAAAAAAAAAGGACCAAACGTGAGATGTGAGGCAGGTGTGTAGGCGATACATTTGTTGATCTTATCGTTATTGGGCTAAGAAATGGAAACGTCCTGCTTGCTGTGCTTCCTCTGCAGCCAGAGTGTTTGTGCACTGCGCGGTGGGCGTGAGCCGGTCTGCCGCCCTGGTGCTGGCCTACCTGATGATCCACCACCATCTCTCGTTGGTTGATGCCATCAAAACAGTAAAGGAGAGCAGGTGGATTTTCCCCAACAGAGGATTCCTGAAACAGCTGAGGAGCTTGGATATGAAATTACGCCCACAAAGACACTCAGCCGAGGGGAAACCATGACTACTGCATCAACTAGCGATTTCAATCATTTCAGAATTAATGTGCTCGATAAACAAAGATTGAGCATGTTGTGGAATTAAAGGACAGAAAATTTACCCAGTGGACTTGAATCAGTGAATCAGAGGGCACAAGTGGAAATTGTGTGGAAGTGCATTTAAAACCCAGAACAGGCAGCACGTACTTACTCAAAGAGTTGTGGGAGTGTGGAACAAGCTGACTATTCATGTTGGTGAAACTGATACACTAGATTCTATCATGAAACAGCTGGTTGAGATCTTTGGATTAATTAAGTACTAATTACCAAACAGGCTAGACGGGCCCAACGAACTCCTCTTGTTTACAACCATTTGTAATCCGACATAAAAACTCTAATCTTTACTGGAGTAAGATTTGGATATCGTTCCCACTGTTTCACTCCTAATTTTACGTTTTATTTTCTGAAAGCAAGAGCTTTCTTTTCTTCACATGGAACACACTGGAAACTGCTTCTTGTCACCCACCTTAAAGGGGGTCCTTCAGAAGGCCAACTGCTTCTCCGGTGAGATTAAGTCGAACTAAGCAAACAGGCTGCAAAGCTCTTGAAATAGCTCTTGAGCTGTATCACTTGTTTACACACTGGAGGGCCAGTGTGTCTGCAGGTTTTCAAAGTCCTTTTAAAACAGCAGCTCCTCGAGACCTGATAGACACTGCTAGACCAGTTCATTTAAGCCCATAACCAGCTGGTTTGTTTTTGCTATAAGCGGAGTTGGAATGAAAATCCACAGACACATTGGTCCTCCAAGACCAGGTTTGGCCAGCCCTGCTCTAAGAGTTTACTTTAACTGTGTTGTCCTTCCATTATCTTTAGCATTCTTAACATTCTCTGTCTAGTTTTTGCTGTCCCCTATCCTCCTCTCCTGCGTTTACCCTCCCGAGGGTGTACTGTGCGCGATGCACCCTGTGCTAAATCCAGTAACAGGACGGTGACATTTAATAAACACCTGTTCAAATGAATCAGAGGCTGCGTGGAAGAGATGAAGGGAATTGATGGCAGGAACGTCCTCTCGTTCAGCTGGAACCGAGAAGCAAATGGCATCCTCAGGAGAATGGCGAAACGGCCTGCTTTGTGTCCGGGACCTGGAGAATATTCTGGACACCTGCAAACTAGAGCTGACTCAAGTAGACGAGGTCTGGCCAAACTTGTATATTGGAAACGTGTAAGTACGGAGCTTTCCGAAAGTCCACAATCGTAATATGTCAGCTGTTCTGATCTTGGCAGCAGAGATATTCGAGCTTATTCTTAGTTTGTCTGTCTGTACAGTTTTTGAGAGATAAAGTTGAGAGTTAGTACTCGGTGTTACTGTCCTTTATGTCTTTTGGTTCCCTTTCTGTGCCACTTGAACTAGTTTCTCCCTTGCTCGGGGAAGGCCTCTGCGCAGACTAGTATTGCAACATCACACAGAGCCAGCTGACAAAACAGCACTGTTAGGAAAGTAAAAATCAATCAAAGTTCACTCTCTGTTTTGCCAGTCTGTGATGTTCAGGTCCCCGTTGCTTTTCGTGGTGCTTTTAAATAAACACTTGTTAAAGAACAGCGTGGTTATTAAACCGCACCATTTTCTGCTTCTGTATGCTGTGATATAGCGACTAAATAATGCTTACTGACAAGAACACCAGTATGGAGGAGCACCAGCACTTATAGAGATTTTATCACCACATGCCTGAGCTCTTGCCTAGAGAATCTATGGTTTTAATTGCATTCCTTAACTCTGCCAGAACAGAATACAGTGAGTAAATATCCTAGTGGAGTGATATTGGTAGCCAGGGAAGAGTAAAAGTGTAATTAGATTTTTATGACTGTCTTCAACTACCTAAAGTGTTGTGGGGGTCGGGAACAAGCTACCCACCCATGTTGTTGAAGCCAGTACCCTGGCTTCTTTCAAGAAACAGCTATATGAGATCCTGGGATCAGTTCATATTAATTACCAAAGTGCTAAATCGCACTTAATTCGGCTGGTGAAGTCATTCCTCTAGCTTCTCTGCTAGATCTGCTGCGTGGTGGGGCTACAGGCAGATAACGGCTGCTGAACATCACCCAGGTGGGGGGGGGTCCGCTATCACGACACAGGTCAAGTGCTTTGCGGACCTCTGGAATAAAAAGTAGGCGCAAGGAATCATCACTTCAATGTGTGCTTTTCTGAGGCTGCTGTTTTTCTGACACTACAGGGCAATAGCCCAGGACAGGAAAGCCTTACAGAAAATGGGTGTCACTCACATTCTGAACGCCGCACATTCCAAGCAGGGCAGCATAGGGGACGAGGCCTTCTATGGAGAGAAGATTCAGTACTTCGGCATCCCAGCAGATGACTCCCCGGACTTTGACCTGAGTGTGTACTTCAAACCAGCCGCATGCTTCATTCACAAAGCCCTGAAGAAGACAGATGGTAAGATACCAGTCTTGGCTTTACAAAGGCACAATGTGGACAAGATAATGTAGGGTGCCTTCAGTTTTCCATCATTCATCAGGACATTCTATGGCAAATAATCTTTATCCCTCCTCTGCTTGCAGGTATTCTGAAAAGAACGCTAACATGATTTCTAAAATACATGAGTTTTTAAAGATGATAAAATTGAACCGAACTACAGCAGCATTACTTTTGAAGTGAGAAGGAAGTGAGATTGTGGGAGAGGCCTGTCTCTTTAAATTAATATCCTGGAAAAAAAAAAAACAGAACAGAACCTTTCACTCTATAGTTAGCTCTATAGATGAAGGAAAACATTCAACCAAATAAACAGCAACCAGTTCAACAATTCAAATACCTTGTGCTGCCAGGATATGAGAGAGGCTCTGTTCCCCCCTCTGTCTTACCTGTTTTCAGGCGTTTGTGTTCTGCACAGTTTCTCCCCAAAACCAAGTAGCCAATAGTTGTTGTACACTTGGTCTGTCTAGTGCTATTAGAGGCCAGCTTACCTTGTAGCCTCTGTGGTTTATAATGGATGTCTCCAGACATCATCAGCTGTGTTTCTCCAGATACAAAGCAAGGTTAAACTTGCCCGATGTTTAGATTCCTGTAGCCTCTTGCCCTTTCCTGAACAGATGCAGCAGATTATAGCTATTTTAGACCTCACATCCGGAAACTGAAAGCCTGAAGTTCTTGCACAGCGGCTGCAAGGGTTGCTGATGAAGGGAGACCCCTCTTAAACTCTGTCTTCTCGTTACAGGAAAGGTGTTAGTGCACTGCATCATGGGAATGAGCCGGTCTGCCAGCCTGGTCCTGGCCTACCTCATGCTACACCAACGGCTTTCTCTCAGCGAGGCCATCCAACACATTATCCAGAAAAGAGCCATTTATCCCAACAGAAACTTCCTGAAACAATTAGGAGATCTGGATTTACAGCTGAGCAGAAAACGAAGAATCTGTCCAATTCTCTAATGAACACATTGAAACAAAAAAAAAAACATTTTTGACTCATTTCTAAAGCTTTTTCTGGAGTTGTTTTTAATTTATTGTTTTTTTTTATTTCTTTCGTGGTATTTGTGAAAGAGATATAGATTTTTGTGTTGTTCTATAACATTTCTGTTTTATTATATACATTTATGATACCGGTGGTGTTTTTCTACATGGGTGCTACCTTCTTTGTCTTTCAATGCCATTTGCTCCTGTATATAACACTGTCTTTTATATTACCAATACATAAAAGACAATTAAGATACACGATTTGGGTTTCAAAGTAAACAGGTGCAATTCACTTTTCAAAATAAATGATATCACATCCTAACAGGAGGGCATTTTTCCGTCTTGGGAGCTGAGATTTGCTAGGAGATCGCCATCTGTTGGTAGCATCGGAGTACTACAAGTTATAGAAGACAATCGGCTTGTCACTGCGATCCTAGACAAAGCCAAAGTTCCATTATGGTTGGGAATGTCTAAATACCCTTATAACGTAATAACAGTAATAAATAATTTCTCTTTTTTATCGTGTTTTGAAATGCAAACGATGTACAGTGTCTTTCATTATAATTAAAGTGCAGTTCACTTACCTAACCAGCCATACACATGATACTTCATGGTTTATTTTTTCAGTGTTTCAGCTATTGCTTTTACATTGGCTGCATATATATACTTGCAAATACAATAAATCAAGCAATTTCTCTCACAAAGAAATGGTTTTGGAAAGAAGATGACGCTATCTTTGAAAGACCTTCTCAGTCTAAATAATTTCATAGATCGTGCGTTTTATTCGGTTTTGATCCGTGTAAATCGCCCTTCCTCTGAGTGGGAGCCTGTAACGCTATGCAGCTCCGGAGGAATCTCACTGTTGTTGCCAGGACATGCTAGCGTCCAGCGTCAGATATTAAAATAGAAAAGGCCGGCGGGCAGATCGCACTTCACGGTCTTTTTTCTAATGTACTGTTTGTATGAACACTGCAAAGCTCTGCAGTGAAACCGAATTCTGCTGCTCCCAGTTTATTAGGGATCACTTCAGGCAACAACCAAGGCAAGTACGAGTGTAAACTCATGCTGGAATTTATACTGCTTGAATGAAGTAATTTCATATTGTATCGTATTCCATATTGCAATTTTTCGGTTGCCCTGTGTTGTTTAATCTTGGAAAAGAAGGGAAAGTTGAGAACAGCTGGCTACCAGGCTTCCACCAGCAGTAATACTGATGTCTGTGCGACCTGAGCTCTCTGCTTTAATCACAACCGCCTTCACAGGCAACAGATTTCTTTAAACAGCGTCCACAGGAAGGGCCGCGTGTTTCCAGCAGAAGCTCCTGTGCTGCAGAAAGAAGAAACTGTGTACCAGGTGCCCTGTTGCTCCTGGGAAATCAAGACGGCATCTTCCTTTCTTCCAGGAAAACACTGGCAACCCCTCAACAGCGTAGAGGAAGACCCTGAAGGCAGCAAGGCGGGGAACTGGGGACTCACCTAGAATCGTGTTCTACAAAATAGGGTGAAAAGATAATAGTGTGTGATAGATCGGTGCAATAAGGAATACTATGTGTTCAGCATGCCTCTAGGCTGAAGTAGCCAACCTGCTTTGTGTTTGGAGCGTTTCTTCTTTAGCAAAAGTGACAGAGAGATGGATGAAGCTATCAAACAGATGCTGACACATGCTCTGTGAGCTACACCAAATTTAGCCACAGACACACTCTGTCTCCAATATAATTCTTGGCAGACGCCAATGTCTGTAAGCTTCCCTGCAGCTGAACTGTGCACTGGAGCTGAATAACGTTTTTTGGTTTCTGTACCAAAATACACGTTCTTATAGAATGGGCTGTTCTGTAAGAACATGACCCTTCAGCCTGGGGAATAACTGAGAAAATCTACATTAAGAAACTAACGTTTCCTTAAAAAGGAGCAATGGAGGTAGAAGTTCTTACCCACCTATTATTCTGACAGACAATAGCAAAGTGACTAACTGCATGAAAGGAACTAGCTAGCTTTGACATGGCTGGAGAAAGAAATGGCTGCAGCAGACGCAGACTGGCACTGCCATCTCATCTCAGAACGCTGCTGTGAGGCACATGATTCATGCACTCAGTGAGATGAACCCTGTGCAATACAATCCAGGCAGGCAGCAGGGGGAGTTCTCCCTCTCTGTGTGAAATCTGTGGGATGAGATGTAAGAATACAGACAATTTCAAAGACACATCCAGATGCAACGGATGTACTGTAGCTCATTTGTTTGGTGTTCAGAAACAGCACGCCACTCAATACTACAATTTCAACCGTGGTGGAGTGGATTTGATATGGATCCTTTATTCTCAGTCCCATGCACACCCTTGATATACAGGTGAATTGCTGGCTATCTGTATATTGAGTATTTCATCCTGGATAAATGGATGCTGCTAATCTTATCTGGTTCCTCCAACTTAGGAGTGCCTTGAGGAAGCTTCAAAAGTGGATCCTGAACTTCACGGTGTTCAGACTTCAGCTGTCATACAAGGCTTCCGCACGCTCACATAACCTTGACTCAACACCACAGCTGAGGGCATCTCTAAAAATCAGTCCTTCCTCTTTTGCAACTGTCTCAACACATTATTTGGGCAGGATAATTCTATGGTCTAAGTATGTGAATGAAATTTCAAGGTGTTTCCTTTGCACATCTGCTTTTGAAATGTCATTTTAAGTTGAGACCACTTTGCAGTACGATGACTGGAGCTTGGAGGAGCTTGGAATTGACTGAGGTTCTTCTCTGTTGGTCAGAGCCCAAAGTCCAGTGGGGTCTGGACTCCCGCCCAGAAACAGGGATGCCCGGCAGTGCAGGATGTGGCCAGCGGGGGCCTGGGGGACACCACACCCCCACTGTGCCCGAACTCCAGAGGCTCCTTTGGGTGCGAGGTGGGGTCAGTGGACACGTGGACCAGGTCTGGCCAAAGGTCTACCTTGGAGACGCGTAAGAAAAGGAGAAACGACCTCAGTGTGCTCAGTCCTGCCACACTCCTGAGCCGTGTTGTGTAATGAATTCTGAGGAATTCTGGGGATTTACTATTGAAATCTTTGCTGTTTTATACCTTGGCGTATACAGAAATGAATAGCGGGCAGCACAGTGGCGCAGTGGTCAGGGGGTGTGAGTGCGTGTGCGTTTGTGTTTGTGTGTGCCCTACAATGGGCCGGTGTCCAGGGTGTACCCCAACCTGTGCCTGTCGCTTGCCAGAATTGGCTCCAGCTCCCCTGCTACTCCCTGTAATAGAAAAATGATGGATGGATTGATAAATAAATCATTTATATAAACTACAGTACTTCACATACGCTCAGGCTATTGTAAGATTTCAGCCTGGATTCTTCCAACACAGTAACAATCCAAACCAAGCTGCTAATCTACAGTAAATGATGCCACACTGGTGCACCAGATGTGCTTGAATAGCCACCACAGTGGTTTGGCACTACAGGGGTCATACCGAATCATCCAGCTGCAGAGAGAAACCAGGGAAAATGGGGCAAACATCAGATTCATGCACTGTGACGGGACATGAGGTGTGGAAACTCCTGCAGCTGAAGCAAAAACATATTGTTTCAATAAACAGAATTTAATACATTTACTCAGTTTAATAAACATTTAGAAATATCTAGAGACAAAAACAACACTTTAAACAATAAAAAGTACCTATTTCATTGAAAGATCCCAAACGTTTTGCACAATACTGTACGTTATGGTATCTGCTGTGGTGAATTACCATGGCGCTCAGGGAAGAAGAGGCGAAGGCCGATTGTAGAGCTCATGGCAGATCTTTGTAAGAAAGGCTTTCTGCGGGGAGGAAGATCGAGCTGGGGTCACAGTGCTGCATGAGGCAGACCTGCAGTGAGAGTCAACACGTATCCAACACAGCAAACATCCTCTTTATCCATCCATCCACCACCTGGAGTGACCTGTGTTTTTGGGATAGGCTCTGGGTCACCACGATTCTTGTCTGGAATTAATCAGCTTCCTAACAATGTATAGACAGAATATCAACTACACTGATCCTCTATCAGTGCTGCCCAGAACACTCTACAGGATAAACAAGAATGGATGGTATTTTATATGACTAATAACACAATTTGTAACTCATGGGTCTTTTTTTGAGAAACTCAAAAGACTAAATAGTGTTTTTCAATGTTTTCATCCTGTTTATGATACCAGTCAATTACTGAAGCGTGAAAATATATTTTGAATGTCTGTTGAACATACTCTTCAAGGACAGAATTTTGATAAGACCAGTATTTGTTCAATAATTCCTCAATTATATTTTTAGGCCAGCCATTTGACAGTTGTATCAGACCCTTCTCTCTCCCTGAATGAATCACACGTGCAGTGCAGTATGAACAGTGCAGTCTGTGCAGTATGTACAGTGCAGTATGTACAGTCAATATGCATTTTGTCAGGTGGGCCGCCAAAGATAAGAGGGCCCTTCAGTCACTCGGCATCACGCACATCCTGAACGCTGCTCACGGAAAGCACAACGTCTGCACGGGACCGAGCTACTACAGCGACACAAAGGTCACCTACCACGGGGTGGAGGCGTTTGACAGCCCGGCGTTTGACATGAGTCCGTTCTTCTACTCCGCGGCTCAGTTCATCAAGGCTGCCGTGAGTACCCCCGGAGGTGAGGTATCACCGCTACCCGACCTGCACCAAGAGGAAAAGCAACATTTAAACACCAGTAGTTCAGACAGGTAGCTGCGTCGGCATGTGTAGTCTGCAAAGGAACAAGTAATAGGTTTATTCCATGCTGAAAAGAGAAGAAAGGAAACACAACGTTTCGGCCGAAACGTTCTTTCTTCTCTTTTCAGCGTGGAACAAACCTTGTTTACTTGTTACAATTAAACACTAGTGTTTACTTCCCCGTTTCTAGACGTGTTTGTTCGCGGTGCTTGCTTGTTGTGGTTGCTCACACGCCGTCGGGGCTACTGTGAATTTCTTATGTCAGATATCAGTGCCGCGATAGTGTTACACACAGCGTTAGCTTTCTGCGTTAACAGCAACCTCGGAGTGAAAGCTGCTCTAATTGTGACCTCGGCAGTTTGACAATTAAAGGCAAAAGGCAGATAAGAAGATCAAAATAAGTTGGAAAAGCCAGATAAATTGGTTTAAAATATCAGAGTTTAAATCTGCTTTGGAGTAACAGTACACATACTTGATGAGTTCTGAGCTTTTCAAACCAAGTACATTTTTGAATACACATACTGTCCTGTATTATCCCCTTTCTTTCTGCTCAGGGGCCTATTCTCTCACCTTCCTGTTTGACAACCTAAATAAGAAGGTAACAAAAGAGGCCATGCAGCTCATCTGACCTGGTTAGTAGTTACTGGCTAATTGATCCCAGGATCTCATCCATGTTTCTTGAAAGAAACCAGGATGTCTGCTTTTATAATATGGCTGGGTAGCTTGTTCCCTACTCCCACAAACCTTTGGGCAAAGACATGTCTCATGTTCTCAGTTTAAAATGCAGTTCCACATAGATTCCGCTTGGTTGTTAATGTGTGAATTTGAATTAAAAAGTAGTTGGTCTTTAACAATTCAATTTCTGTTAGCCTCAAAAAAATTATTTTATTTATAGTTTTATCTTTATTTTTGTTGCAGTATTTAGTATTTCTTAATTAGTTTCAATCTGAACATTTCTTTTGTGGGTTGCCCTTAGTTTCCACTGCACACAGGAAAGCTGCACAATTCTGCACTAAGCACTTGATAATCCAGATCAGAAACATGCATTTTAAAAGACACTTTATCATCCTGCCTCCTGAGTCTGTGATAATCCTCAGGAAGGATAACAACAAATGGCTTTTGAATGATGTGCTATTAAAATCATGGCTTTTAGCAATTACTTCATGAAATGAGGTGCCTAAATATAATTTTTAAACAGAAAAGTGTAACAGGTCAGTTAAGTGAATTTTCAAAGAAAAGCACGAAGTGCTAATTTTACAGTGTTCACAATGTAACACGTAAAGGGTTTTTCCATGCTGAAAAGAGAAGAAAGGACACACAGCGTTTGGCTGTGGAGCCTTCTTCGGGTGTGTGGGTCAGACAAAACGTTGTGTTTCCTTTCTTCTCTTTTCAGCATGGAATAAACCTATTACTTGGTCGTTTGCAGCCTATACGCATGCTGACTACTTGACCTACTTGAACATGTTTACAATGTTACAACTATCAAACAGATTTCTCAGAAGTGCCCTAAGATCTCTTACCTGGTAGGTGTAATCTGGGAATATGAATGTTACTGTCCTGGAGAGACTTGTGCATGGAATACTGCAGATCAGCATTTGGTCTGCAGAGGGCACTACATGAATACACTACAGAATAATGTAAGAGATGCACCTGGCTCAGAACCATTCTGAGGAATGCTTCTGTCTTTCTGCTGTAGGGGTACAATGTCTACAGATCTGCTCCCTGTTTAGTCTCCAGTTTTCACTGGCCTGCAAGCCTCTTTTGCCACTCCTGTGCTGTCTGGAAACAGCTCTTGGTAGTGGCACTTTTGGTGGTTGACTTCAGTGCCTTTGTGTGATGTGTCCTGTTTCTCAACAGGGGTGATGACAGGAACTCTGTGAACTAGCTATGTTTCTCCTTTATGCGGCGATGTTCTTTATTTGTATAAAAATAACCTTTTGATTTTCTTTTTATGCTTCAACATTTTTGAGCTGTTAATCAGCTGGGCTTTCCCTCATAGACCTTTGTGGGAGGGATGAGGGACGTTCGCGCTTTCCTCTGAAATCTGCACAGTCAGACTCACCGACGTTCAGAGTCCACATTGTCTCAGTGCTCGAGGAGGTGTGCAGGGCTGTCAGAGAGACCCCCTTTACTGGCGCCTGGGGAATTGCAGGTTGCGGTTGCCCTGACTCCACCCAGAAAGCAAACCAGGTAGCCTACTGAGCCCCTGAAGTGCTTGTGCAGCCCCACCTCAGGAAACCTGGCCGCAGGGGTCTAGTGACACAGCCTGTACTGTGACTGCCGCCGTCTGGACTCTAGGACTCCATCTGCCCTCCCTGACCAAGCCACTGGAGCTGCAGTCATGGCTTTCATCCTGGACATGTAGGAACAGAGGGGTTCAAGAAACACGATGGATGTTCCAGTAGTCGGTAATTTGCGATCCACTTTCCCCCCCCCCCCCACTCGCTTTCTTGCAGGTAAAGTGTTTGTCCACTGCGCAATGGGACTGAGTCGGTCTGCCACGCTGGTCCTGGCCTTCCTGATGCTCCATGAGGACATGAGCCTGGTGGAGGCCATCAAGGCGGTCAGCGAGCACAGGAATGTCTCCCCGAACTCGGGCTTCTTGAGCCAGCTGCGAGAGCTGGACATGAGGCTGGCCAGCGAGAGAGGGCCACGAACGGGCCGATTCTGAGACGCACAGACCACACGCTGTGCTGTGGGGCTACAGGAAGGGGCTGCCATTCTGCGCTCTCGACACACAGCACAATGAAGGCAGAAGCAAGAGTGCAGAAAGGCAGTCGCAGTGGCCTTAAACTGGGAGAATAAATCACAATGTACCAAGAACTTGAACTAAAAAAATCTCCACCATACAGGATCAGATTACCCCACGTGCATGAACTGATTATTCTGTCATTTTGACTTCAGTTCGCCAGAGCTAAAAGTCATTGACTGGCACAGAGTTCATGCACAGGTCTTCCTGCGTATTAACAGGTTATTCAGATTAGGCAATCAGGTGAAGCTACAGTTTGGTGTATAATGGTTAAAGCCTATAAATAAAAAACATGATGAAAAATTCCTCTCTCTCTCACTTCCAGAGAGTAAAGTGCTAATTAATCAGCGAAAACACTGGCAGCTGTGAATTTCCTGTTCACCTTGTCCTGTGAAGTTGTGAATACTTCCCAGGAAACCCCTTCAAAACAACAGCATGCAGACAACTAGTGTACGTTGTCTTCAGTGTGAATAGTATTCCGCTCACCAGGGTGTGTCGTATGTCATGCATAGCTACTCCCTAAGACGAAATTCCATATCTTTCAATGTGCTTTCAATAACTGCTGCATAATGACTTTGTACTCGCTTTTTATAGTCCTTTAAAACTCGTCTCGTGTATCATGTAGAATATCGTTTATGCACACACCAATAAATCACATTTAAATTGTGCTTTGTTAACATTTTATTGCAATGCAGCGTGCTTCTTATGCCTTAGAAAGTGTCCATTGTTTGGACTGAAGAGACATTACAGTGGTTTCCAAGACCTCAATTGCTCAACTTCCAAGAACTAAATTAAAGTGTCCGGTTACTCTCCTTACTGTATGAACCTCCACAGCCTCAAAGTTTTAGTTGGCCCCGCATTCGCCACAAAACGCTGTTTATTCTCGGCTCAGTTGCGTCACCTCTGGCAGCGGCGAGTTCTGCGACACAGCGGGGCTCCGTGTAGATCGTCTCCGCACCTGCCGCCTACCCGGGCAGGCGCTCCCGGTCTCGGGTGCGAGGAGACAGCTGCATCGATAACAACGAGAAACAAACCGTGTCTGTGCCTGCCTCTGGGCGCTGCGGCTGCTCGCCAAGCCCGGGAAAACGCCGTTACAGCTTGGAGATTTACAAATATCGCTGAATTTAAAAAGGAAGCGAGGCAGCTTGGAGTTCAATGTGACTTCTCCGAGTTAAGGGAAAAGCCCGAGGACACGCCCTGTAAAAAAAGACGAGAAGAAATCAGCAGTCAAAAGTAAGTTCACAAAGTCATGAGGCTTGTAGAGTCACCGTGTCTCAGAAACCTGCCAGAAAAAAAAAAAACTAGCTTTAAAGGGAGTAACACTTAATTCTATCTAAAGCGGAGCAGAAGGTGTGTACAAAATACACACGCTTGTCTTATTTTAATACTGACATTTTAGGTTATTGGGATTTAGTATTGTAATTCATAAATAATTCAGCTAAACGTAAACATTATTGGTCCACAGACTAATCATAATGCTTTTTACAGGTCTCTTAATTTTCCATGTTAAAACACTGATTTAAGTCCTTTTGGACATAAACGGGATTTGACCGTACAGTAACTAGGACGGCTGCAAACACCTTGATTTTTAGGGTAGAATCGGCAGGCACCACGCCTGGGACAAAATGTTTTTCACCAGCTTGTGTAGAGCATGTTTTAAAGCGTTTACTAGGCACCGCTGAAAGGGGAATCCTAATTATACATCTCTTTCCCAGATGGCGCAGAAGCTCTGAAGAGGGCTTAGCGCTTCCCACAAAAAGACTTTCTAACTTTCCTTCCAGTGCCCTCTTTCGGCTCAGGGTCCTGCGTTTGCTCCTCTCAGTGATGCATCAATATCCTAACGTGGAGTCTGCTGCAAAACCGTCTCATGATGTAGCAGGCGGGCCTCACCACTCTGTCATCTACTAATGACAGTGCCGCCAGGGCTAAGAACACCGGTCTCGACTCCCGGCCAGTATGAGCTGTGAGCACCGGGCACACCTTCTGTCTTCTGAAACTTCAGCGAGGCGCAATCACGGTGACTGATTCTCTCAGACGAGGTAGTTCGCAAAAGCTAGGCAGGTCTCTGCTCTCCGCCCTGTGCGCTGCGAATATTGTGACCAGTGAAGGTTACAGCGGTCATGCCGATGTTGTTTTCGCCGCAGTTTCACTGGGAATATCGCGGAAACGGCTGAAAAGCGGCGTTTGCTCCTACAAAGCGAAGACAGCTCCCCCTGCTGGGCGAGAGGCAGCCGGTGCTAGCGCTGACAGCGCGGTTTGTCCGACACCAAGGACTGCTTCTGGACAAGCACCACGCCAGCCCGTTCAAGAGCCACGTTGCTTTCAGGATGGCCTTGAAAAAAGAGAAGGAAGATGTGGCAAGCAAGGGCGAGTACGAACCTCCGCCTCTTTCAGAACTGCAGAACCTCCTGTGGATGAACAGGCATTCCACCGGACATGTCAATGAAGTCTGGCCTAATCTCTATATCGGAGATTCGTATGTACAGTACTACATACCTTACAGTAGATAAATTAGCAATAAGTTGCTTGTGTGTAAAAAATGTTGCAGAAGAGTGTTATGTTCCCATTACATCTGGGTACACAGGTGTCTGGAAAAAAGAGTGCCAGCACCCAGCTGGCATGGGCAGATTGATACCAGTGCCAGGACAGTAACTGCACACCAAGAGAGTGGCTCAGAACCAGCCTTAAACAGGACTGAACTCTCTGCACGATCAAGCTTTTTATTGCTGAACCTGCAAATATTGTATTGCAGTGACTAGAGAAAGAAAACAACACCGGATGTTACACATTTCCGTTTTATCCACGAAAACACGACAGATTAAGAAAAATATTAAGAGATTTAAATGTTAAGAGAAAATAGTGAGGCAGGCGAGGAGTGCAGCTAAAGAGGAGAGAGAAATTTAAAGGCAGAAATAGTCACATCTCCCCCATGTTAAAGATGTTCTTATAGGAGAAACATTATTATAACATTATTAAGAAAGACTTTGCATAACTTCTTTAAGTTATCATTATTTACAACGATTATTAAATGCCATAAGTTTTAAAGAAAAGGCTATTTAAAAAGTAGTAGCAATAACAATAATGAAAAAAGACATCGAACCTTTTCTTTTTACTTTGTTTAAAATGAAATTTAAGGTACACGGCTCGGGACAAAGGCGCTCTGTTTAACCTGGGAATCACCCACATCGTGAACGCTGCGGACGGGCGCTACCATGTGAACACAGGCGCCCGTTTCTACAGCGACATGCCGGTACTGTATTATGGGGTGGAGGCCGATGATCACCCAGAGTTCGATCTCAGCCTCTTCTTTTACCCCACTGCCAGATTCATACGGTCGGCCCTTTCGCAGAAAGGCAAGTGTGAGTAACATGTCTGGAGGACTACAAGAGAGGTGCCCGTGGTATTTTGACTTTTGCTCAGATATCTGTGACTTCTGTTTGTACCATAGGTTGATCTCATGCAGGAGTGCTAACAGTACTAACTGTGAGAAAGGTTAATCACATGCCCATTGCTGAAAAAGTGTGCAGCAAGGTCTTGTCCAAAAATCGTATGGTCAGGACTCATGTGCTTGGGCTGGTCCCACTCTTTAGTGCTTGTAGCATGTTTAAGCTCTAAAGCTGCCTGCCAGCCAGCCAGCCATCCAGCCAGCCAATCAATCAATCAATCAATCAATCAACCAATCAATCAATCAGTCAGTCAGTCAGTCAATCGATCGATCGATCAATCGATCAATCAATCAAAATGAATGCTCTAAAGCTGCAAGCCAATCAATAATCAGTCAGCCAGTCAGTCAGCGAATCAAAAGGAGTGATCTAAAGCCGCCAGCCAGCCAGCCAGCCAATCAATCAATCAACCAATCAATCAATCAGTCAGTCAGTCAATCAGTCAGTCAATTGGTTGATCGATCAATCGATCAATCAATCAAAATGAATGCTCTAAAGCTGCAAGCCAATCAATAATCAGTCAGCCAGTCAGTCAGCGAATCAAAAGGAGTGATCTAAAGCTGCCAGCCAGCCAGCCAATCAATCAATCAATCAACCAATCAATCAATCAATCAGTCAGTCAGTCAGTCAGTCAATCGGTTGATCGATCAATCGATCAATCAATCGAAATGAATGCTCTAAAGCTGGAAGCCAATCAATAATCAGTCAGCCAGTCAGTCAGCGAATCAAAAGGAGTGATCTAAAGCTGCCAGCCAGCCAATCAATCAATCAATCAATCAATCAATCAATCAATCAATCAATCAATCAATCAATCGAGATCTCTGTATTTCCTGCAGGAAGAGTGTTTGTCCACTGTGCAATGGGAATCAGCCGCTCTGCAGCACTGGTGCTGGCTTTCCTGATGATCTGCGAGAACCTCACTCTGGTCGATGCCATCAAGACTGTCCGCAAGCACAGAGACGTTTGCCCAAACTCGGGATTCCTGAGCCAGCTGAGAGAGCTGGACCTCGCCCTGATGCTGGAGAGGAAGAGAAAGGCAGCGCTGTACAAACTCTGAACGGGCTTTCTTTCTGCTGAACCAGCGAAATATGCGTATGATCTTAGCTGAGTTTTTTTTAACAGCCTTGGAGCAAGAACTGTTTAAAGTTGTTTTTACAGGAGGGTTGAATTGTACACAAAAATCCAGCATAGCTGTAGCTGTAAAACTTTAAATAACTTGCCTTAGTCGTTTTGCTTTTATTTTTTTATCCTCTTAAATTCCTCCACACACATTACACACTGGATTGCAGTGAAAATGTGTAAACAATGTATTTCCTTCTAAAATATACCAATGCAGTAGATTAACACACACATTCTGTAATGCCACTTTCTATCCATTAAGTTACAGTATATACAGAGGGTGTACAGGCTATTTAGAGAATCTTCTTGTGGATTTTTCAGTGTTAGTATGAGTCATTTTATTTACTAAATTAACAGGGCTTTTAAATTTAGCTTTTTTCTAAAAATCACTATTGAAACATTAAAGATGTATTTTGCCTTGCCCTGTACTGCACTAATATAGTCGTTCAAGGATGGGAGTCGAATTGTACAGCTTGTTCCCATCTTGGCAGTGGGACAGCATTCATCCAGTGATCAAGCTCAAAATCATATCAGCAACCTATACAAAGACACCATAGAGAGTGCCATTGAAAGATTGTCATTTCACAATCAAGGTATCAGAGAGCATGTGTGAAAAAGAACTTAGCTTTTATAGAGATAAATAGGGCTTTCACCAAGAATAGCTAGAAATCAGGATAAAGTGATTTTGTAAAAAAATGGAAATCCTATGAGCACAGTAATAAAAGAACCTGCCATGATGATAAAAGGAATTCGGTATCACGAGTGTAATGCTTTCTTTGTCACACTTCATCTTAGTAGAGCATGGAGAAAAGCAAATGAAAGATTATTTGTTACACCACTGTCACGTTTAATTTTCACATACCATACCTTTATGCACAATACTGGACATACTGCACAGTGAGTGCTATTACCATCATCAGTTCAACAGTTCCATGTTACTAGGTTTGTCTTTATCTCAACAGAAGAAGCACAATATACAGTACCTCATGTTGCAAAGCCTACACCTCACCTATTTAAAGGAGCTGGTCATCCTGAGTTACTCTGCTCTGCTGCAAGTCAGACGTCTGTAGAGCAGGGCTGTCCAGACTGGATCCTGGAAGGTCTGTCTGTTCATGTGTTTTCAGTCCAATGCTGCTCCTAACAAGCTAAACCACCTGCTACCTGGCTTAACAGCTTCTCCCAGCTCCTGCACCTTCAACTGCAGACACACCAGTCCTTCAGGACCAGGACTGGACAGCTCTGCTCCTGCATTAAGGATTTACTAGAAATACAGTAATTATTGACTTCTTATTACAGGTTGAAAATCCTTTATCTGAAATTCCAAAGTCCAAAAACCTCCAAAATCCGAAACTTTCAAGCTCACAGTGATGTCATCGATGACGTACCCTCTCCCTGAAGTTTCTCGGACCTGATGTAGTTGTAATGTCTGGGGCTGCATTTATCTTCAAGTTTGTAAGCAGTGATCATCATGTTTTGTTTTGTTTTTTTTTGTACAGTAAGTACAAAACGTTATTTTTACATGAGATCTGAATTTCACCTCCATGTATGAGTATAACTTGACTAGCGTCATTACTTGTACATTACTTTAAAAATAAAATGCTGAGTTTTTTCAGTTTTCATTTTATTTACCTGTAATCATATTCAATGCTTTGTTTTTAAACCTTACATAAAACAATATCTGAATCGTAAAAAATAAAATACAAATGGCGTACGTGTACTATAACTATTTAATCAAAACATGACATCGTAGGTGGAGACTGATATTTTACCTTTCTGATGGTATTATGTTAAAAAAATTATTAAAAATGTATATAAAGCTACATTCAGGGTATATGTATAAGCTATATTCTGAAATGTAAATGGATATCGTGTTTAGACCTGGGTCCCATCCCCAAGCTGTCCCATTTTATAGATGCAAATATAAAAATATTCCGAAATCCCCAACACTTTCGGTCCCAGGAATTTCGGATAAGGGATTCTCAACCTGTACCTGGTGATTGTAATTGCAAGAAACGTTCACTAGCAGAACACTGTCCATTTAAGACCTTTGGCAGAAGGGCTGCACTATGCACTACAAAAGATGAGATGTGCTGTGCCTGCCTAGCCAACCCTGGGCTTTGAGAGATACTCACAGAAACCAGTGTTACCACCTTGGATCCTGGCCCTGGCTTCGTCAGATCTCAGGAGCTATGCAGGGCTGGGCTGGGCTGGTCTGGGTCAGTATGGGGATGGGAGACCTCTAAGGAAAAGTGGGCTGCTGCTGTAAGTGTTGATGGATCACGAGCTGGTGCTCTTCCATGTGTGCACCAGCATGGTGAGCTGGTACAGTACATTGTGTTGCAAGAGGCACTGTCCTCTGCACGAGACAAACTGAGGTCCCAGCTGCTTGTTCATTTAAGATCACATGGCATTTTAAGAGTAGGGATGTTAATAACCCCACAGTGTCCTGCCTAAATTCCACTCTTGTACAATCAAGCCACCGTGAAGTTCCCCCCCTTAATTCAACTGGGGAAGTAATTGCTCACTCCTCCCCCTGATCTGCTGGTGCAGAACCCATGTGGGTGCTGTACTTCTGGGGTGGGTATAACAGCGCTGAAGGAGGGTAACTGATTACGTCACAGAAGATGATGTCACCTCCTTGGAACCTGGGTAGTGCCGAGGTTTCCCATGGCAGGAGGCCCGGCCCTGACCTCTCTGCCCTTGTGGAAGATGTGCCGCACTGCCCTGGTGCCGGAGGTGCCCCTTGCGAGAAGCCACGCTCAAGCCCCGAGGGGCAGAGCTGTGCTGGTCACACGAGGAATGAGGCACAGCTGAGGCGCCCCTGTCTTGGACCTCTCCATGGGGGGACTCCAGTACTAGTCCTGGCAGTGCCCACAGGTTCTCAGTCCTGTAAACACCAACGCTGTCAAGGCAGCTTTACTCTTGGTGCCATTCTGGTTTATCCTGCCACAGACATGGCTTCCTTCCTGCCTCCAGCAGGGGCTGCTGTTACAAAGCAATCCACACAGCTCCACTCACGCCAGGTGGTCACCAGCCAGTGACACCGCAAGCCCCAGTCGGAGCAGGAGAATGAGTCAGCATTTCAGTCTGAGAGGCTGGAGGCCTGCAGCAAAAACCCCTGTGACTTCAGTCATCTTTAATCCTGTGGCACCCAGAACACCATTCTACACCTTCGTGCAGCAATCGTCCCTTCACCCCAAGTATCAGCAGATAGTAGATTCAAGACCTTAACAATAAGTCCAGAACTGTTTCAGTAACCAGACCTAACCTTCCATGGATAAACAACCCTCTACTATTCCTGTAGAGCTGACAGCACAGGGTCAGTGCCACAGAGAGCCGTAGCTGGAGTCAGGGTAGGGTTTCAGGGGCTCGGCACAAGTTTAGCAGACTTGGCACATGTGGGGATTCTCCATGCAAGGATGGGAACACATAGCAAAGGTCAAAGCCCATAGATCAACGCCCTAAAAATATCATTACATTCAGTGTCCGGCACCAGGACCGTTCAGACTGCATCGTTTCCAGTTGGCTTTTCACAGCAGCATGTGGTGAGTGCTGTCTGACAGAACAGGCTGAAGGTAAGGAAGACCTGAAGAGAGTCATTTTTAAATTAGAATAAGGGGAAAGACACAAAAGTAGTTTAGTTACTCCCATCTTAAAATTCTGACTTTTTAACACTAGAGTTGAAAAAAAAATTGTGATTTTAAATCAGATTAAAGACTTATTTAGATTTATTTAAAATATTTCTTGTACTTCATCTTGCTGTAATCGCAAAACATTTTAGTCACGTAGTGTGAACCTGAATTGTGGTTTTACTCTTGTATTTTCAATTTTCATGTTTTGTGAACATTAAAGCCCTTTTGCCATTTCCAATGGCCCTTCTTAATTTTCCTAAGCTTCTTTCACCTTGAAATGTCTCTGGTGACGTTATTGTTCATTGTAGCATAGTTATTCATAGTAGGTACAGTTGTTTAAGTCTAAAATACAGCCAAGCAATGCCTGAAAAAAAATTCAATGAAAATTAAGATCACGGGTAAAACTAATGAATATGAACTATTGTAGTTTGTTAATAAAGGGCAGTTATTTAGGTCCAGTACCCTGAGGATGTGCACTATTTACAACATGGAAACAAGATTATAAAAACTTATAATGTAATGTTTCTTTATTAGCCCTGTACAATTTCTTGCATTAGGAATTCGTCTTTTCGCATACCCCAGCTTTTCTCCATGGAGACACAGACACACAGACAGGGAGAGAAGCTTGGGGTCAGAGCGCAGGGTCTGCCATTGTATGGTAGGGCCTTGCTCAGGGGCCCAACGGAGTAGGATTCCTCTGCCGGCCGCGGGATTTGAACCGGCAACCTTCCAGTCACAGGTGCAGATCCTGAGCCACAGAGCCACCGCTCCGCCCCATAACTTTCCAAGACACTGACTTGTCTTGGAAAGCAGGACCAATGCCTTACTAGATGTTGCCTGCATGGTCTCCCAAAAGTTATTTTGTTAATAAGGTTTTAATATGAACTCTCCCTTCTAGGTAAGGCTTAAAGAAGAGAAGGAAAAGAAGGGGAGAGAGCAGAGCAGAGCCCCGGGCCTCTGTAGAGAAATGGCTTCGCACGGCTCGCGGGCTCAGAAAAAGAACGCGTACGCCACCGTCCAGGTGGACCCCGAGAGCGACTACGCCACCCCCGGAGCCTTCGAGCTGGAGAGGCTGTTCTGGCACGGCTCCGCGGCGTACACGCACGTCAACGAGGTGTGGCCCGGCGTCTACATCGGGGACGAGTAAGTGGAGAGCCCGGGTAAGGCGAGAAGCACCGCTCCGATCCCATCTTGACTGAGGAGGATTAAAACCCCGAGGACGGCAGGAGGAATCTCTTGGCCGCGGCTCACTACCGTTCCCAGTAAAAGTGGAGGGAGATGGAGACACTGCCACCTCTTTTGGACAAAGGAGTGTGTTTCTCCCTAGAGTGCGAGCATGCCTCCTCCTGCCAGGCAGCAGGCAGCCCATCTGCGCCACACTTACTGAGGAGTAATAACACCCAGCTTACCCAGACTGCCTAGCAGCGAGCAACAGCGATCACGGGGAGTCTTGGGAAGGGGCTCTTCCAGGAGATAGACCACAGGGCTAGGAAGCGGAGCCCAACTGCCATTCTGTTTTCAGTTCAGGAGATCCCAAGCCCTCTCCCAGTTTTTCTTAAAACGCTCCATCAGGACCTGCTCGTGCTTCAGCTTCTTCAAGGTTGCCGAGGGGTATCGGGGTGGTTCCCCTGTCAAGTCCCACTCCCACTATGGTCCTGGATGCTGAACTTTGAGCTTGGTCTTTCAGGCTCGGACACATTCCTCAGCTTTTCAATGTGCATCTCACTCATTTAGAAACACATTTACAATAAAGGTGAAACAATCATTTGCCTAACCCTGGATAATTCAATAAGAATTTCCATAGCTTTAGGTAATTCTAATGCTAAAAGATTCCAACTCACCCTTATGTGCTTTTTCTTCCCTATGCAAAACGTCTTTTCACGCTGTTTGATCTTAAGAATGTCTTCAGGAATAGCATGGAGTAGTTGGAAGTAGGAATGGAATATTAGGCAGTTTCTAACACTACAAAGCCTTGGCTAGATCCCGAGTTTCATTTCACTGCTTTTTAACTCAGCGCGATGAAAGGCATGAAACCGTACCTTAAGAATGGCTGCCAAATCCATTCCTATTCATTACAGAGTTTGGTAATGAAATTAAACTCCGTTGGAAACTATTTTTGGTGATCAACCAAGTGTCAGTATAAAGAGGTTGTGTTACGTTTTTCAGCACAAAGTTAATGTCGAGGCAGAAGATGAGGCATTGAACAGGTGTGTGGATATTCCCTGCAGGAAGACGGCCCTGGACAGGTACACCTTGGAGAAGATGGGCATGACGCACATCCTGAACGCGGCCGCCGGCAAGTGGAACATCAGCACAGGACCCGAGTATTACAGCGACATGAACATCGAATACTACGGCGTCGAAGCCGATGACCTTCCGAGTTTCAACCTCAGCGAATTCTTCTACCCCGCAGCCAAGTTCATCGACGGCGCTCTTAGCAGACCCGAAAGTAAGACAGAAATAAGAATATGATTATCTTTCCACGTCTGGAAATGCAGCCGTGTGGAATGCAGATGCAATGAAGGTAAACATGGCTAGGGATGATGAAGACCTGCTTTTTGCACAGAGGTAATGACATTTCCATAGCTGGGCAGCTCAGCATTTTCTTACCTGCTTGATCGTGAAGGATTGTTATTCAAACTGGGATTTCATTTCCAGTTTATCCACGTCGGAAATCAAAATAGCGGGAGCAACAGAGCTGTGCCAACACACACCCACATGTAAGCCTGCCTTGTCCTTCTCTTCCAGACAAGCTCTTGGTGCACTGTGTCATGGGGAGAAGTCGCTCAGCCACGCTCTTCCTGGCCTACCTGATGATCTACAAGAACATGACCATTGTGGACGCCGTTAATCACGTCATCGAGCACAGGTGCATTTTGCCCAACCGTGGGTTTTTGAAACAGCTCAGGCAGCTCGACATCGATCTCCAGCTTCAGAGGAAAAAATTAAAAGAAGGCGCAGCCTCGAACGGAGAAAACGATGAGCAAGGAAAATGACAACTTCATTTTCCATCATTTTTACAGAAGGGTGTCTATTTTTATGGGCTTTATACTCTGAAAACAAAGACCGGAAGGAAGTATGCATAGATAATGGCAAAAAAAAAAGTATGGCCAGAATTGGATTAAATGCTTCTCATCCAATTATGTCTCGTGAAAAAGTTTTAGAACATTTTCAAGCAGCTCCCAGGAGAATGGTCACAGGCTGAAGGGATGAATGTGTTGGCAGCACCAATCTAGACTGCTGGAACATCACGTAACCAAAATGCTGTCGTGCACAAACTACTACGTGCTTGACGGCTGTGCAATTGCAATTCACGATTACGATGATTTTGTGCACTTTTACTTGTGAATGAAGATTCCAAACTGTCAAAGCAATGCAGAAACGTTCATAATGTTTCTTCAGAAAGAAGCCAGATTACAAATAAGGGCAGTCCAATAATGGCTCATCATAATTTATTTTATGCTAAAATGTACAGCATTTTTTAAGTGACTGACTAAAAAGATAACTCATAAATACAAGACTGTCATTCTTTTCTATTTTTGTACACATATCCATGTCCCCTCTCATCCCTAACCAGTCACTCTGTACAGGTACAAAGGCTACAAAAAAGCAATATAAACAGACAAATACAATTTTGCTTTTTACATGCGATCTGTTAGCTTAGTTTGGTCTATTCACAGGCTACTGCTCTACGCTTTTTTGTAAAATATAAATCCAACATTTTATAAAGATACAAAAAAATCTACAGATGGAATGAAAATGTAAGTTTAAAGGCATTTTCATAAAATAGCAACTTTGGACTAAATTTACGTTTTTATTTTTTAATTCCTCCACATTTCTGGACTTTGTTCTTGGAAATGCTTTAGAATTGTATGGGTACAAACACTGAGATATGCTTCATTATGTAGACAGTAATCAGTTTGCATTATAAAACAGAAAAGCTGCCTCCTTCAAGGAAATTTGTTACAAAAGGTACTCAATTATACACAATTAGCAATAAAACCTTTCAAACTGAACAACTGAAACGAGACTAAGTTTACAATTTTTTTACAGTATTAGAATTAACAAAAATATAGTTTAATCTTCCTCCCCTTGCAGGGAAACCTAATCAAGGCCATAAGTTTTGAAAATGGCTTGCTATTAAGCACAACACTTGTACAGTACTACTTAATGCACTGTCACTAACAAAGACATCATAGCATGCTAAGTGTCACCTTACAAAAAATAAAACAAATTTACAATAATTTAAATATATAAAGGCATAAGTATGGAACATAAACTAAACTTCAGTACTGCTGGACAGGTACACTTAAAAGGCTCCAACATCCAAACATTACATTTGTAGCAGAGGCACATTAAATGGCTCCAACATACAGGCTGCAACCCCACTGCAGTGTGAAGCCTCCCTTCACTACAGCTCTGCATCGCAGGCTGCACTCATTTAAAAAGGATAAGAACGCAAAATCCCAAAAGTAAATCTTCATTTATTTTCTTTTACGACATGACGTAAGGCTTCCCATTTAAAAAAACAAAACAAAAACCAGAACAAAGCTCTGAATTAGGCCATCAAAAAAAAAACCAAAAGGTTGCATTCATTCATACCAAGTGCTGGTTTTCTAAAACGGACAAAATTTGAAAAAAGAAAACGGGGCTCCAGGCATAGCTGTGCATTACAAGAGGGATATGCACTTCGAACTCGCAAGGAACGCCACCCGATTAACGTCTCATGAAAGGGCCGTTCAGAGACTGCTTGGACATGCTCGTATTCATGTAGCCATGGTGGCCCGCCGGGCTGTACATCATGTTGCTGTGCGGCGGGCCCTGCATGGGCTGCTGGGAGTATGGCTGTGTTCCCATCATTCCCATCTGCATAGAGTACTGGGGGGACTGGTTCATGTACGCGTGGTTGCCATGGTAGCTGCTGTTCATCATCGGCTGGGTCATTCGGTAGCCATTCATTGCATTGAGGGGATTCATGTTCATGGAGTTCACATTGTAAGCGGGGGCAGGCATGAGATTCACGCCCATGTTCATCCGCGGCACGGCGATCGTCCTGGTGGGCGCCTGCATGGCCACGGACTGCGGAGCCCGCCCGTACATCTGCTGCTGGTGGTGGGGCAGCGGGGCCGACTTCGACCGCATCGCGAGGTGGCTCTTGCCGGGCATCTGCGTCTGCAGCCTCTGGGAGGGCGGGATCCCGATGTTGGGGGCCGCCATGTTGCGCTGCAGGAGAGGAGGGGGCAGGTTCATCGGCGGGGGCGTCAGGTTGGGCGGGGGCGTCATCGTGGACTGTGCCTGGGGTCCCCCCGGCACTTGGTGAGGAGACTGGGATAAAGACACCAGGCCCGTGCTGCTGAGCGGCGAAGACAGGGACACGCTGTTTGCATAGGACGTGACCGAAGCCGAATGATTGTAAGGCAATGGATGGTCCATGAGGGTGTTGGTTAACTGCTGGAGCTTCGCTAGGCTGAACGTCGCCGATGGCTGCGAATAATGCCCGCCTCCGTAGTCACCCTGGCTCATCCTTTCGTATATCCCGAGATTCGGGTTGCCGGATTCCGGGATGTCGGCCAGCTGCATGGGCGATGCGAAGTTGGTGGCCATGCCGCACGGCGGCAGCTGCTGCTGGCTGTTGCTAGGGGGTCTCTCGACCACACACCCCTGGGGGGATTTGACGCTGCAGTTCTGCGGAGAGTTAATACTGTTTTGAATCATGCTGCAGCTACCATTAATGCTGGCCATCTGCTGCGTCACGGCACAGCTGCTCTGTGAGAGGCTGCTGGAAGAGATGTTGCTGTACGAGCAGCTATTCTGGGACGAGTTATTTCCACAAATGCTTCCACCCAATGTGGAATCGTAGCTGCTAGGGTTTTCGTAGTTTTCTGTTGTGCTCTCAATACTGCCAAGATCGCTAAATCCACTGTCTACAACCTGCTGTGAATGGTCGGAGACGGAAGGGACATCCATCATTGGGCTAGTTTCCATGTTCTGTAAAGACGGCACTGAAATAGCACTCTGATCAGGGCTGATCTGTGTGTAGCTGTTCTCCAAAACGGAAACGGCTGGGCTGTTCACAGAGCGAACAGACTGACTGGGGTGAGAATGGATCGATGACATGGGACTGCTGTGATCTGACTGCGGACAGTCATCAATCGTGGTCATCTGAGGACTTTGGTCAGCATGGGCATAGCTTTGTAAGCTCCTGCAGGCTTCTTGCGTTTCCACACAATCCTGGAAACTGTTCTCCTGCTCGTTTTCCTGGGTGAGGGACTGCACTGCCTGCACTGTTTCAGAGTCAATTTCTGCACAAACTGTGTGATCCTCCTTTATCACAGGGCTGAAGGAATCACCTTCCTTGTGGTCCAGGTCATTGTGATTTTCGTCATCCGACTCGGAATCTGGCAGGTGATCTGAGTCAGCCTCGTTTTCCTGGATCTTGCCGTCTAGTTCAGCAGGAAGATCTGCGCTACAGTTCACAGCTTGGTCACTGTGGTTTTCTGCTTCACCATTTGAAGCATTCGCATCTAAAAAAGTTTCTTGAAACTCGACCTGCACTTTCAATGTCTCCCCGCTGCTCTCCTCCTTTTCCAGCTCAGTGGAATCTACATGGCCATCATCTTCATCATCTGCATCGTGATCCTCATTATGCACAGGCTCCTCCTCTTCGTCGTCATCTTCCTCATGCTCTTCCGCACGCTCAGCGCACTGCTGCTCCTCAACTGCGTTTTCACTTTCCTCGTGGTCGTCGTCCGCGTGGTCAGGGTCTTCATGGCCTTCGTCGTGGCTGTAGGCGTCTTCTGGAGAGCCCAGCTTATCGAAAAAGTCTTCCTGCTTTTTCGGGAGCAGCTCTTCGGGACTCTGCGACTCGGCGAGCAGCTTCTCGAGGTCTGTGTCCAGTGGCTCCATCTCTTTGCAGGGCTCGCTCTCCTCCTCTGTTATGGGGGGAGTCTTGTCCTGGGCTTCCTTGGTTTCTTCTGCCAGAATCTGGTGGTCCGCCTCCATCGGGGTTTCTGGGGGCGTGTAGAGGTTCAGCTTGAACCCCATCTTTCTCTCCTTCTTGAGTCTCCACTTGGGGGGCCCACGCTTCACCCCTTTCGGCCAGCCCTTCTTACGCTTCACGGGCTGAGGACTGTCTTCCTTTTGCACCAGTCCTCTAGAGCCTACAAAGAAAGAGACGGGTCAGCAAACCTAGTGTTTTCTCATATGAGAAGGACACATTTTTCTCTTCCAAGCCTGCTTGGCCAAACAGAGCTTGCACGTGAGAAAGACCTATCTACTACATGAAAACTTATTTGAAGTGGCGCCTCTGCAGGAACGAGGGCTGTGCCTTCATGCATTTTGCCACCATCCACTGCACCATTCCTGTACAATAATGACTTGTAATGAAGTGTAGGAGACAGATGTTGGTATAAAGGATGGATATATTTAAAACACACTGCTATATCCTGATTCACCTTTGAGATGTCTTCATTTGCAGGTACCACAAATATTTACTTAAGATTTCAGTACAGATATTTTCATGTCTGGCTTTAAAAACTTTAAGAAACAGGTAAAACTGATTTAAGACGGACCGATTCAACACTTCTCCCAAGGACTGGGGTTGTGGATCCTGGTGTAACACGATAAAGAAGGAGCACCCACGGCGACAGTGGCGATTTGAATGTCACCTTTCATCTTCTCCTCTCCGGGATCCGTTCTGTATCCGCGGTCGTCGCTCTCCTCAGCTTTCCCACCCCTCTGCCAGCTGCTGCGGCGGCGCAGGGCCGCCTTCCTCACAGGCTGCTCCTCGGCCACCTCGCAGGTGGGCTCCAGGAGGGGCATGGGCCGCTCCTCGTCCGAGTTCTCGAAGGGCTCGTCCAGGACCTCCGTGGTCTCGGAGATGGTCTCCGTGGTGACGCTGCCGTTGACCCTGCGGCGCTTTCGCCCTCTCTTCCTCTTGGGGACAGGGGCCCTCTGAAACCAGCAACACAAACCACAGTCAGGGTGAGCCTTGCGCCTGCAGGCCCATAACCACACGCCGGTTTTCTGACCAAAGCCACAACCGCATGTGGCTTGAGAGCCAGTAAAAGAACTGCTCTCTTCTAGGCCTTAACAAAAAAAAACTTTAAAAACTAACACTAAATAAAGCAAATGACAATTGAGCAAAACTGCATGAGGGAGGGCGGACGTTCGATAAGGAAAGAATCAGACTCCTTCTGTGACAGAAGACGGCATTTAAATCTGTGAAGCTGAATTTACAAATTGCTGCATATCTGATCTCCAAATTCCACATTAAAAAACACTGATGATTCGATTTAATAAAAGAGTGAGAACTAGCAGCAATATTCTTTTTCATCACAAGAGGGCAGGGCAGCACCACACAATCACTTCATCAATTTGCTTGAACCACATTTCCCTCACCAACTTTCCATCTGCTCAGAGCTGCCAGCACTGTGACATTTCTGAAGAAACAGCTACACGGCGGTTTAGAGAGAACCGCAGCAGAAATCTACCTGTCTAAAGATCTCAAGGCCTTACCAGATCCACAGCAGCACACAAACTTGAAACATGTATGCGACTACTGCTTGGTTGCCGTGAAAAATCCCATCTTAACATGACGCGCAATGAGTTTGATGGCACCAAAGCCATGGTTTTCAAATGGGAGCTGATTAAACACGGCCTTGCCTTAATAGGGACTTGCACGTGCCGTCTCTTAATAGGGACCGTTTTCACTCCATAAAAAAAACTTAATATCACCATGAGACCATGTAAAAGGCGACAAATGAGATGAGGTGATTTGACTAACTTGTTTGGTCACTAGTGGACTTACCAAGCTCCTCAAACAGACATTTCTTAAAAGAAGCAATGGTTGCAGCTTTAACACAAATGTGTAGCTGGTATCAGACTCCCACCACAGTAACTTGGCATTTATAAGTCGCTCTTACTTTAATAAAATTGAAATAACATGAAGTCTAACTTAAGCAAGAGTATTTTGATTATGTTTCCAATATAGTTTTCTATTCTGAATGCACAATATTCAGTCTGAAAAAACAGC
Organism: Lepisosteus platostomus; assembly: GCF_059453375.1. Taxonomy (NCBI): domain Eukaryota; kingdom Metazoa; phylum Chordata; class Actinopteri; order Semionotiformes; family Lepisosteidae; genus Lepisosteus; species Lepisosteus platostomus. The sequence goes on along the minus strand of NC_142616.1, from coordinate 18,314,686 downwards.
CCGTTCACAGAAATCAATGCTGAAATCACATTTGGATGCAGAATTCCGTGACAGCCCTAGAAAATCACTAACTTTCGACACAAAAAAACAGAACAGTGACCAGCAATCAGCATCTGCTTGGCTCCGGGAGAAGAAAATGAACATTTTTTAAAGATTTCAAAGTTTAAAATGATTGTTTTCTGAAGCAGAATATTCAATTTCTCTAAGCAGCACAAGCTGTGACAAATCTGGAGGTTTCAACATGAGTTCGACAGGTGTGGTGTAATAAAACTACCGCAAAAGCATTTGTATTTAAATGTATAGCAAAACAATTGGTATTGCACTATTAACTTTGTGATATTCATGTACAAATTACTCCTATATGAAGTAAGTAATTTTAACTTTAAACATCAACTGGTATATTACAGTCCACATATTTAGTGAAACATTAAAATTACCGTAACAGGATTTTACGATGTTTCAAAAATATTTCCATAATGTCAATCACGTGGAAAGACCTTGATGTGCACTGACATACTGAAACAGTGAAGTGTGAAAGATTAAAACCACAAATGAATATGAAAACTCCACAGATAAATGCTTAGACCCTATCAGAGACCTTGTTTTCTCAAACACTTTTTATACTCAGGAGTTTCTATGTGAATTGTGCAGCATTAGGTTCTGGGAAGCCTACTGGCCAGTTTCAGACGATACTCAGCCTGGTGTCTTCCACCTGCTCTCTAACATACCGTACCCAGATCTCAACTATTGTCCATTTTCTAGCACCTAGACTCACTCCTGCTCCAGGAGAGTCAGTCACAGGGGTCACACACAGTTTCATTCCATCTGAGCTCCCACAGATTTAACTGGATCAATATATAGATTTGGTTAATCTGGATTACCACTTAGTGCTCGCGATTGTCAGTCTTTATCTATTGAGGATGTGAAGTTCCACCTAATGCCTGCAGAGCTGTGGCCTGGTGGCACCAGGAGCTGGACTGCTATTCCAGTGAACAGTACAGAAAAGATGCGGACTTGAGTTCACCGCGGGCAATGCAAATTTCAGATGCCATGAAACAAAACATTCACCAACAAAGCCAACAAATGGGTAACAGAAACACGTCTGTTAAAAAAAGCTAATTCCAGAAAGAAAATTCCAGAACATTAAAGCTAACCAATTCCAGTTTTGGGTACGTTAGTATAGTAGTTTAAAGTATAAGGTGTATCGTATGGCTATACAGTCCTGCTTTGAAACATTATGGTGGACTCAGTAAAGCAACCAATCCTGCGTCTCTGAAGGCGATTTCTCTGGCGATTCTACCCCAGGCCCCTGGGCACGTTTCTGCTCACCTTCCTCTTAAAGCCAAGCACGCTGTGTGCTTTTGTCAGTATGGGAGGCGCAGCATCGCCGCCCTCGTCCTCGTCCTCCTCGTCTTCCTCCTCGCTGCCTTCTTCAGTCTCCGGCGCCGGCCACTCGGAGGCGGCGGAGGGCCTGCCAGGAGGCTGGCGGCCTGGAGCCCGGCCCGGGACCTTGGCGGCCTGCTGCCTGCCGGTGTGCGCGACGGCGTAGGCTTCCTTCTCCTCCTTCTCCCAGCAACTAGCCCGTTCCATGAGGCGCTCAGCCTGAAGGAAAAAAAAGGCAGAAGCTCAGCATTTACATTATCAAGCCCATGGAAATTGGATTAATCTAGCTCAACTTTCATCCCCTCCCATAATCACTAAAGGCCTGTTAAACTGGGAGATTGCACCATGATGAGCTGTTGGTCTCGCAGTACGAGTTGTGATAAGCAACCACAGCAGATTACATTTCATGGAATATTTACAACTATTAATAATGTAGTGAATGTATTCAAGCCGTTTTGCACTGCATTACATGGATACTGACACTGAGCATTTTAGCCTGCTCGGGACGCGGTTTGATCTTGCCCTTATTTCCGGGAAACTCTACTGGTCTTTTTAAGACGTTCACAAATCTTTGGAAGGGATAAAAGAAGTTACAAACTTTTGGAAGGTCTACATGTCGGTTACCAAACTTTTCACAAAGCAATAAAATTCCACTGCCGATATCCAGATGCATCCCTGGCTTCGATATTAGTTGAAAAAGGACTTTCTCCGTGGGTCTCAACGAAGCTGAATGGATTAATGTTCTCCAGAGACAAAGGTTTTGGCTTTGTACATTACTTTAATACTGCGATTAGCTGTTCTCAGATACGAGATCAGAAATCACTGGCTTTGTTGGTTATTTTTCAGTCCTAAAGTACACAGAAGCCACTCCTATGAAGACTAGGCCCACTGCTGTATAATAAGGATGGGACATAAAAATGCACACAGTTAGCGTGTCCAAAATAAGGGCCCAGATGCGACACATTGCCAACAGGACACAAACGCAGGGGCTATGCACGGGCAACATGCATTTTAACTCCCCCCCGATGTCGTTCCCAGCACGAACTGGTTCCCGCGCCACCCCCCCGCACGCTTCATCACACGCTGAACCAGGAAGCCCTACCACCCGTGCAGAGCCGCCGTGGGGTTTCCGAGCACGCGCCCCAGCCGAAAAAAACACCTCCCTTAAAGGGCGCCTCAGCTGACCGCCCACCGCACCGCGCATTCGTTTTCTACCCGAGGAAGGCCGCGGAGCCTCGGGGGCGGGGAACGTACTTCCATTTCCGCTTCCCGTTCCTCCTCGGAGACGGCAGCGCTGGGAGGCACGACGGGCGTCCACCGCAGGCATTCTGGATCCACTTCGTTCAGCCGGGGTCTGGCCCGCAGCCTCTCCACGTGATTCTGGATCACCTTCTCCCTTCGGACAATTACGAACCTTCACGGAAGGGGGAGGGGGGAGGGGGGGGGGGAAGGCCATTTTAAAACATTCTGGAGGGCACGGGTTCTTCTTCCACTGTTTCCTCCACTGCCGCAGAAGCTGATGTTTAAAGGGAAGGAGTTGGCGGTTTGGACACAGTACTGATACAGACTGTGGTTCCGGATTCAGACCCTGCCTGTTCCCACACAGAGAAGGGGGGTGGGGGGGCTGACTGGGCAGGATGCCTCAGAGAGAGACACTGCTGCCTCTCTCCTCTGCCACCCGAGTGAGGAACAAGCCGATCAGCCTACACCCTGGCTTGTTTCACAAAACAGCCGGATGAGGTCCTGGGATCAGTTAACTACTAACTGAAGAGCTCCCCCTTGGTTGTCATCTCTAATGTTCCTCAGACTATAAAAATCAGCCGATCTGGGATATTCGCTGTATCATGCACCCGCATAAAAGAACAAGATGCTTCCAGTAACACACTCGAGTGCATGTTGGAGCCTTTTCAAACAAATACAAAATAGAAAGTCATTTAACCCTCAACCTACACACAACAAAGTCACAGTCAACAAAAGGCGCAAGGCACGCTTTCTTTTTTCTTTACCCAATACTGGGGGAAAAAAAAAAGTTCTCTGCCTGCTATATAATTTGAAAAAAGTGGATGTTTGGAAAAGCACTTTGGGTTTCTAAGAAAGCTGCTGTGTTTTGGCAGTAATCAGAAGTCGAGGAGGAGAGTGGCACTAGAGCTCAGTAACTCCACTGGAGTTCTTGGAACAGCAAAATAATTTTAGACCGCACTGGAGGGGAGGATTAAAAAAAGATGAACGAAAGCAAACATAGTAACCATTCATGGCTCTCATCAGTTGCAAATACCGTGATGTATTCTTCCCATTCTAAAAACACAGGGTCTCTCACCTGCCGTCCTGCTGGTCGATCATATTGAGGTGCTGCAGGGTTGTTGCGATGTCGTGGGGACACATCCCCGTCGCTCTGCTTACTCCTTTGATGCTGATCCGGGCGTGCCGGTGGTGGTACAGGTACTCCAATATGACGCTCTTCCAGTAAGCCAGGTATGACAAGCGGCCCAGGTCTGACAGGGGCTTCTCCGGAGACCCCGCCTGTCCTTCTTGCCGAGAGAGCAAGTAACCTACAGATACGCGCACACACACACAAAAAAAAACTTTTTGCAAGGTGGCCATTGTTCCTTATTTATACAGCTGATTTTCATTCAAAGCACCTTATATTTGAGCTCACTCATACAGCTGGGCATTTTGCTGGAGAAATTCAGGTGAGGTACCTCGCTCAAGGGTACAACAGCAATAGCTTCTCATGTGGGATTTGAACACACAACCTTCCAGCTACAAGCCCAGAATCCCAGACACTTCACTTAGAACGTTCCTCTGAGCCCTTTAACTTGACGGTGACCATGAGGTGTGAGGCTCTGAACCTCACAGTGTGCCGAAACGCCAGTCGCAGGCCGTGTGCCGTCTTATCCCTCATCGCTCAGAGCTGCTTCAACAGAAATCCCAAATTTTCACAGCCCAGTGAAAGGTACTTAAACAGCTGGCACTTAAGGAAAACGAATCGCAGAACTGCTCAACAGCTAAAATTAAAAAAACCTAAAAGTGGGGATAAATTCTAAACACACCTGTAGGTTTAACAAATGTGAAATATAAAACAGCCGTTAAACATTCACTACAACAGACCTCACCCACATAAACTGCTCTGCATGCTTGTATCAAGCAGCACTAGAAGAGCTACACAGTCCAGCTGTCCAGCCCAGACCTTAGGACAGTAGGATTTACTGGCTGGAGAAGGAAATCTGCATTTTGCCAGTCATTTTGTAAGACTATCCTCTGCATTTCACAATCTGTTTTAATCTCTTATTTAGACAGACACTATTTAAGATTGAGACTATACAAACCATTTACTTTAAAGCTGGCTTCCTTCCACAGAGGAAAAAGTATCCTTGGTTTTTTTTGTCTTATAAACATACATTTTTATTGTTCTTTATTTGTATTCCTTGGTTTTAAATTGCATTTTTAGTAGCTATTAGTGGTTTTGGTGCACTTGTGCAAGTTGCCAGGAAGGATTTCTTAAAAGCAGATTATGTCACTGCCTTGTGAGTCAGAGTGAAGGTTTTGCCACAGGCATTTTTATGTGCCTGCAAGGTTTCAGGATGAAAAATAACCAGAAGGAGGTTGAATTTACTGCTTAAGGGCTCCTCTCTTCTATAAAAAAAACCCACTTGCACCAGACAAGGAAAGGATATTTATACAAGTGGATTTCTCTAAATTCTCAGACAGATTACACAGAAATTAACAAGACACCCATTCAGGCAAGGGTACCCCCTATATAAAAGAACCTTTACTGTTCTAAAGACTGTTGTTTACACCCCTGCACCCTAAAGCAAGTGCAGTTTTATTATTTTAATTACAGTTTAGTGGCTTCCACAGTGAAATGACTGTAACACTAAACTGTTCTTTAGATACAAATACATATGAAAGAGGCAAGAAAATTGATATAATCCCTGAAGTCGACTGCCGTTAGCTAGCCCCCAGTTTTCAATAGAAGAGTTCTCAAACCTTGGGACTCAATAGCACTCAATCCTCCTAATCCCTTTCTTTGTTATTTCCCCCCTCTCAATATCCAGGATCCCCCGCACTATCTGAATGGCTCTCACAGCACAGGAGAAAATCAAATGCCTCATTAAAGAGCTCCAAATACACACATCCCAGATCCCTCCACCCTCCTTGGAGGGGGAAAAAAAAAATAAACCTCCCAAAGTGAACCAGAGAGCTGCAGCTAACCGAGACTGGCCAGCCGCTCGGACACGGCGCGTTTCCCAAGCAGACAGGGAGGTCCCATCAGCCTGCAGGCGCTTGAGGGTTTCACAGCTCGCAGACAACTGGTTCACTGGGGCACCACAACGGCACAGCACTTACCTCCAGACTGAATTCTGAAAGACCTCCTCGCGTGAACGGAAGAGCTCGAGATGCACAAACGCATCCAGAAAAAAAAGAACTTCCAAGCTATGCAGACATTCTACACAAAACCCGAGGAGTTGAAACACTAATGTATGCATCGCTGAAAACGCATGAAAAAAATCAATAGCATGAACAGGACGGTGATGGCTAAAGTCTGCATCAGAAATATCAAGCTAAGTGCAGTTTATCATGGTTTTAAATACATTAAGGAAACTTACTGAAATCAATAAGAAACCTGCCGAATCCTTGCCTTTGGTATTGAGGCATAATCATTATGCAGGAGACATTGTACTTCTGCTGGCAAAGCTTTTCCTGAGGGAAGGAGAAACAGATCAAGTTAGTCAAAGCACTGCAGAAACGGGCACTGTCCTTGTCAGCAACCACACGCGCACACTCACACAGCCACTGTGACACAAGGCCCTGACGAGACAATTCTACCACCTCTCTTCAGACCGTCTAGAACAGTACTACAGAAGGTTGCGTGCACATTTCAGAGCGCTTTCAGAAAAGCTGTACACAAATGCCATTGTCATCAGCACCTTTTTATTTCCTTCATTTTCATCCAGGCCTCCCCCCACCCCAAAAAAAACAATGCGTTATTCATTATCTGAAAGGAAAAAAAAAAGGAATGTTTTCTTCCGCTGCGCTAAACAAACTACTAAAGCCAAAGTGGCCTTGGAAGCTAAACAAAAAAAACGAGAGAAATTTGCAATTACAAACGGTTTTCGAAGACCTCTTTCAGCATCACTCCTTCCTTTCCAGACCCGACTGCTGTTCACGGACTCGAAATCTTGTTTTCCTTCTCTTCAGAAATGTATTCTAGACTTTCTGTGCTCTGGCAGGACTGATTTCTGGAAGCTGCCTTCAGAACAGTGCCGAAAGCAAAACACTAGAGGGGGGTTTCGATCCCCAAACCTTCGTCAACTTTAATGAAAAGAGGGCGCTTTTACCTTGGAGAAGTATCCGACCAGGTGACAGCCCTTTTCATCGTTTTTAGTGAGGATGTAGAAGAGGAACGGCTCAACATCATAGTATAGAGTCTTGTGGTCAAGAAACAGCTTGGCTAACAGGCAGAGGTTTTGGCAGAAAATCTTGCTGACATTGCCATCAACCTAAAGGCAAGAACAACACAAGTGCAGAGTGTTTATTTTACTTCATTTTGAATAAAGGTCACATTTCTTCATGTGTTCCAAGCTGTCAAAAACAAGACTAGTCGAGCACATAGATAAGCAGCTCAATTTCTAGGGTAAAAAATTTAAAGATTAAAAATAGGAAACTTATAGTGACCACAACAGCCTAAACAGCCTGTTATCTCCCATCAGATCTTCGTGCTCCTTCTTTTAACTGTCTGTTAAATCCTCTTACATAGGAGATCCTCCCAACTGAAGAGGAAGCAAGACGAAAAACACGCGTCTTATAGGTCACTGATAAGAGATGTTACATTACTGTCATCGGTGAAGCAATTACAAAGGGAAAGGAAAATGTTAAAAGTGTCAACCTTCAACCAAGATTGTTCAAATTGTATAGCGCACTATTAAGTCCTCATTTAGAATAGTGTGTATAAATTGCGTGTATGCAGCTCTAGAGCAAAGAAGAGCAGTCAGATCCATTCCGGAGCTCAAGGGAATGTCCTCTACTGACAGGTTTTTAATCTAGAACAGAACAGCCTGAGGGGACCCGATAACAGTATTCAGAATCCTCTGAGACATGGACAAAGACATGGACCAACCCAGTCTCTGGGAGAAATAGGAGTTCAGACATTGAGAAAATCATACAGATGTTTTTGTTTCATTTAATTATGTTTTGTACCCTAAAATGCGACAATCCAACAGCGATCGCAACTTTACATAATATCACAATGGTCAGCCTAGAAAAAAAGTTATTGAACTATAAAAACCGGTAAGTAACCCATGATGGCACTGCGCTTAACGGGGGGTAAAATCTCACCGGCACTGAAGTCATCACATTGTTTTACCACATAAAAATAACAAAACGAAGAGCTCACAATACTATTTTATAATAATACATTCAGCAGACGACGAGGGACCTCCAAGAAAAAAAAAAACAGGTGGCTGCTGTAATTGGTGTTGGTGGAACAGTAGGTGGCACTGTACACCCTGGACCACAGCTGCCAGGCCAACGCACCAACATGGGGACCCGGGACAACCTCATCCTTTGGATGAAACTTTAAACTGAGGTCCTGACTATTTGATAACTGATAATCCTGTGGATAGCAGTATGCCCTTGGGAAAGTGCAATCACCAGGAGCTTGGCCAGATTCTGCCATCGGCCCACCCTAGAGTTCCCCATTAATTCAAACGGGGAGCGATTTCTCACTCGTCCCCCTGATCTGCTGTGCAGAGACGCTGTCCTGGAGCTGAGGATGAGGTCCTATATGAGGATACTTCAGAATGATAATTATTGTGTAATTCATATTCTAACCAATTTAAGATGAAGGGAGCTGTCTATAATGGAACTTTATATTAATATAAGACTATATCTGAAAGAGAGAGATACGGGATTTAGGAGGTACGTTTTCCGAGACGTTTTTGAGGTCTTGGATAAGGAGTGGAAGCTGCTTTCACTGGGAGATCAACATTCATACTGGTTCCAGTCTCAGAGGTGGAAAACAAAAGCATGAGCAAAATAACCACAGGACTGGATAAATGTGTGAACATAATCAGACAAAAGAAAATCAGGTTGGTCCCAGTTACATAAATACAGGACATCAATCTCCTCTCTGAGTCATTAGAGCTTCTATTCATAGAACTTCACAGAGAGATAAGAAACACATTTTTACAGCCAGTACACACAGTGTACATACCATCTAGTAATCTGTAGAACAGTTCCAAAGAAAACTGAGATAAAAATAGCATACATGCTTGTAACCTTATGTTTTGTAATGTCTTAATTACTTAGGGCACTATTGCATAAAACGCGTTTCAAAATCGCTCGACTAACCTCAAACACAGAGATGTTGTTCTTCCTGTAGATTTCATTGGCAGGTGGGTGAAACCACCCACACTTCTTCGAGTGGTGCTGGAGAATGTGTTTGCTCTTCATGTACTTGAGGCAGAATTCACACAGGTAAAGCTTTTGTAATCTGTCAAACACACAAGTCGCCAGGTTAGCAAACGTCACTTCAGCAGTGACCCAAAGCCTTTCCCCAACAGGCCGCGCGGGAACGCGGAAATATCACACATCCCGAGCGCGCTTACCTCGAGTATTCAGGCGGATAAGGCGAGGAGTACCAGGTCTGGATTTCATACTTCCCAAACTCGATAACCGCTGGGTAGCGGCCACAGTCGGCACCGCCTGAGTAGCTGGTGTTCTGAGAAAGTAACAAAGGATTTTTTAAGAGGGTTTTCAACAAGTGAAAGGCAGATGGAGGGCAATGCTTCACTCGTGTTTAAATGAAGGGTACAATAAACATACGGAAAACCCACAGAAAGGCCTTGAAAAGCTGAAGGCTGATGCACAACGCATCTCCCCCACGGCAAAGGACGGGTGCTCTTGGGAACTGCGACTCCGGCCAGGCGTCAGGGTTGACGATCCTTCCGGACACGTTCCATTTCATTCACTGAATGCGTCCGGAAGGATTGTAAACCCTTTTATTCACAGGCCCTTGGCACAGCCATATTGAACGTGTTGATATTCTGTATTAGAGGACAGGGCTTGATCTCACCAGCCAGATTTCTGTCACCGAGCCAGCCTGGGAAACATGACCCTGGCGAGAACCTCGGATCAATTGGCTATGAACGACCAAACTAGAACCTCTCCCGCGTGCTTGCAATCTGATGTTTGCCGACGTGGTTCCCCACCTGCACCGAGAGCTCCTGGGCTTGCTTGAACATCTCCAAGTCCTCTTCCGTGACGTGCTCCCGCGCCGCTGCCACCCCCGCGTCCGGGGCCTCCTGCCTCAGGTTCTTCGTGCCTTCCACGTCTGTTCACAAAGACGAGCTCATTAGAGCATGACTCGCAGACCAGAAAAAAAAAACGCACGAAGGGTTCGGGCAAAACCCCCCCGGGGGGGGGGGGGGCTCATTTTGATTCGATTAGGATCTTTGAACTTCAGCGTTTCCAAAAAAACGTCCACTTGCGTAACAGACTCGTATAAATTCGTTAAGGATCAGTCCCAACATCAAACGAGATACAACTGGTAAGACATGTGTAAAGCATATGCAAGAGCCTTTAGCTATAGACTCTTCCCTTTGTATTCCTCGCTAATTCTAGTCATATGCTACAGACACAAGGAGTCCTTGCTACAGGAACGCTCAAACACATAGCCCGCTTCTCAGAACGCCTAGCCTTCCAGGAGGAGGACGATCAGAACTGGAGTAAACGGACACTTTAAGAAAAGTCTCCTGAGATGAAGGCTAAACTAATCTCCGTGTGCCAGCACTTTCCCCGAATCCACATGTGAGAAACCAGCATGGCCCTTGTAAAGACAGACAGCTCGCTGGAGTAAGACTGAAACAAGTCCAGCAGATGTACGAGCTCAAATCATGTTTATTAGCTTTAAATCAACCTCATCTTTTATTAATTAATAGCAATGGGATGGCTGTTCAGAGACTATATAATGCATTGCAATCCTATTGTTTTGGAGTTGTTAGGTAAATCCAAGGTTTGGTGCCAAAAGTTAACTATGCTTTAATAATGGAGACTTCACTGAATCAGACTCCTATCAACTCCTACATGTTGTACACACACAGCTACTGTATCTGCATTTCCCAGAACAACTCTTGAAAAGAAAGAAAAAGTACAGCCTGAGGGCTCTAAAATTGCAAATTAATCTCTAAAGACATTAGCAAACAGACCAGGAACCCACGAAGAAAAAAATCTCAGTAAACCAGTCACTGAATGCTTAATAGCCTTCATTTTTTTTTAATTCTTCAAATCAAAGGCAAGAAAAGGAACAAAAAAACCCAACACTTGACTCTTAATCACAGGTGTCGTTGAATTACAGAAGATCATGTTCTTTACTCCAATTTCCAGGACCAGTCTTCGCCTGGCAAGTGAACTTAATTTGCAGATTAAATGCTTTGAAATTTATACCCAAACTGTGCATTTAAAAACCAGAGAAAAGCTCTCTGATCACTTTCTCGGACACTAAAATGTATCCGACCTACAGTTTAATAAAATGTTTTTATTGTTAATGGGATTAACGATGAGAGTGAGTATATTAAAAATGCTAATCCCATTATGTAATTATAATGGCACCTTAAAGAGGACTTTATTAAGATATGAAGGTTATTAGACCCAGGGACTGACTGAAATAACACGCACATACACAAAAATCATCTACAGAGATATGCTAACAGTTCAGAGTTCATTTCCTTTGTTAGGATTAAGTGTCCTTTAACCCCTTTAATCCACTGGCAGGCTGAAAAGCGGCCAAAGCTTTTATTTATTTATTTTTGTTATGGGAATAGAAGGGAGAAGCAAACAAGAAAAGGCTTAGATCATTACTGGTCGAGAAACGAGCAAAGCAATCTGGTGGTGGAAGGGTGAGAATGGAATTCTGGGAGGAGGAATGGGAAGGGTGGTCCCAGAGAGCAGCGGCAGGAAGGCGACCGCGATGGGCAAGGCGACTGCAGGGGAGCCGCAGAGACGCGGGCTGGCCATGCACTAGGAAAGCGCTGGGGGTGCCGCGGCCTCTGCCGGCGCAAAAGAAAGCCAAAAGGAAAATGAAACTGGTGGCGCAGGATTAGTTGGAGAACACATTCTAGATGTTAATCGACATTAGAGAGAGGGCGAGAAAGCCGAGCTACTTCGCTACGCGAGTTCAGGAAGAGCAGAAGACAGAGAGGAAAAGAAAAGCCGAGACGGAGCGCGACAAAGATTATTTGCACTTGACGGGAGGCAGGTGGGGTTGGCGCTGTGACCCTTTGCTTACCATGATGCTGATCGGGCTTAATTCTTCCGGCTGCCAAGCTCCCCTTCCCTGGTGAGGGGGTCCCCTTTTGAGGGGTCACTTTATATTTTAATCTGCCTAGCATCCTGTGCTTTCTGAGGAATGAAGTTCGTTTGAAATGAACCACTGCCTTAAAAGTGCATCCTCTGGGTACCCCCCAGCCGGGGGCGGGGGCGGAGTGGGAGACTAGCCTACTGTTCAGTTCTTTCTTCCCGTGGAGCTGGGGGCAGGAAGACAAATCCGGCTCGCGCCGCACGCGCCCGGGCGGAGCGTAGCTCGGGTGCGCCTTTTTCCGCGACTGTCCCTGAGCGGCAAAGATGTGCGAGAGTCCGTCAAACAGCCCCTTGAGCTGGTTGTTACTGGAGAGGCTGCTAAGGGAAGGCGCGCTAGACTGGCTGGAGGAGCTCTGGGGGGAGTTTGCGGAGGCGGAGCTGCTGCCGGACTTCTGGGAACCGGGGCTCTGTCCGGGTCGCAGAGGAGGGGACGGGAGCGCGGCGGGCGGGGGGGTGAGCTGGGGAGAGGTACCGGTCGCCGTGGCGCCCGAGCGAGGAGTGCACAACAGTTTCTGGAGGCCCTTTTTCCTCGGCCGGCAGTGCTTTGGGAGGTCTGCCGTTTCGGCCCGCGACCTGCGGCCGACGGGCGACGGCGTGAAAAATTTCGAGAGGCCGTCGATGAGGCCCCTGGTGGTCTTGTTAACGGGGAGAGGACAGGTGGAGGAGGATGTGGGCGTGAGAGGAGTGGAGGAGGAGGAGAAGGAGGTGGTGGTGGTGGAGGAGGAGGTGGAGACGGCCACCCAAGAGGGGTCTGTGACAGCCAATCTGCTGCTCGTGTTCTTCACGGATGCGGCATGACCAGATGGAGGTGTGGTACAGACTTTAATCTTTTGACCCCTACCAGGTGACCCCCTGCCCGCCAGTGCAATCAGGGTTCCTTCTGCGCTGGTTACAGACCTGAGGGCGAAAAAAACGTTAAGAGCAAGTCAAGAAAGGTGGTCAGCGTTTAAACGAACGGCCATCTTTTTGTTTTTGCCTATGACTGGCTGGTTTCCAGACTAGAAAGAACTCCAGTTGCGCATGAGAGGGCCATAAAAACCCCCCAACATATTTAGGCCATGACCTAAACATTACATCTATAACAACGACCAACCGACAGCGACTGCAAACAAGGATTTCAGGCTTTTGACAAATGAAGAACACGCAACCGCCGATAAATTTTTCGGTGTCAAAACAGCTGACACCATCAATTAACACATCAAGATGCTCCTCTGTGCGCAAGAGTGCGGTGAATCGGGGAGCAGTGCATCTATAAATTACCACGTGAGGGGAGGTCTTTTTTTCCCCTCGTTACAGTGGAAAGCTAGATGTCAGTCAGAAGTAGGCACGAATGTGCTATGCTCAGAAGAAAAAGCCCAATGTGACCCTGGCCTGGACTCTTCCCAGCACTGACTGCAGTGAGGAAAGGAAGCACAGAGGTCTGAAGACTGAAAATGCTATTCTGAGGCTTAAGGGGACAAAGATGAAAAGTACAGAGCACAGGTACTTGGATCAAAAACTTGAGTACTGGTCCCTGCAAACAGTCTTCGTGAAGAGCACTCCAGGAGGCATGAATGAGTAACGCAATTACTATTCTGGCTTAAGGCTAATGAAAAGCCAGGGGAAGACTTCTGTATTGAGTCTAAATTTATCTAAAAAACCAAATCGCTTTCTATGTATGTGCTGTCTTCAAGACATCTGAGATAAACTGTTAATACAACATAAGCTTCAGGATCGGTAAGATTAATGGTTAATTAACGAGTAGGATCATAACAGCTCATCTGTTCGCCTACAAGGGAGAAAATCTATTACTTCAGAGCCAGTATATGTTCATGATTCACTCTAAAACACTTGTTCTGGAAGCAAAGACCTGCAGGTCATGAGGAGTATAAGTGCCCTTTCGGAAAGGTTGAGGGAAAAGAAGGGACTTATTTTACAAGACCTTTATCTACATAATCTGCAACACAGAGCATTTCAGATTTAATAAGATGCAACTGGAGCAAAATTAATTCCTAAGCAAGGCATTACACGTACCAACATTACAATCCTACAACACATCACAAAGATCAAAACTAAAGTACATTTGAATATTATCAATGACCTTTTCTCACACCCCCTAGTTAATACAGCACAGTGGTTTTAATCCCATCCAAACGTAATGTGGAGCTGTGCCGGTGCTGTGCCAAGGGGAGAGGGTGTCTGTGCATTATCTGTGCTCACCTGCTCTGTGCATGGAACAGCAGACCCAAAGAGTTACAAGGACAAGGAACAGAAGTGCTAATGGTACAAATGAATTCAGCCGAACCTTCTAAGTGTAGTCTAGAAATTTAAGGACAGAAGGTGGAGAATAACCTACATTGTTCGCTGTTTGAGCTTATTTTTGGGTCTTCCTATTGGCTTGGCGTATCTCCGTTTGATCTGGGCGGCTCTTTTGTGCAGCAGCCTTTTCCCCTTGTCCTCCGGCCTGCAGACCTGACAGACCCACAGACCTGGGGAAGAGTTGGAAGGAAAGCGATTCAGGAAACTCTGCCGCTGCTAGGGACACATTTCTACTTTTTTTAAATGCTAAACAGAGCACAAATGCGATCCAACGTCAGGATGTAACTTTCCATATATCTGGTTTTTTTTTTTGCAACTGCCCTATCAAGACGGATACTTTCGCATTCCTGTGCATAGCTTTTGTCCAACCCGATTACGTAATTTCTTTTCGGCAGGTCGTTTTTTCCCGACGCAGCACAAGCTTTAACATAAAACCTCGAATATTCCACATGTGCACAATAATAGGAAACAGAAAAAAGCTCTATGAAGACATCTTTCTATGCTGTCCTAGGAGACAGAAACCACAGGCCTTTCTAGAGCAGAGGTCACAAACTCAGTTCCTCGAGGGCCCTGTGCCTTCCAGTAGTCAACTATACAATTAACCTAATTATTGTCTAAATTAGACATGTATGAGATTTTTCTTAAGGTCTTCGACAGTTAATTTCACAAGACATTCGCTTCGTTAAAAGGTAGAGCTACCTATAAATTGCCCGAGAGCCTGGTTAGAAGTATTACAATTATGCAGCTAATTAAACAATTAGACCTACTATTAAATTGAGAACAATTATGGGTGGAACAGAAACCAGATGACACTGGCTCTCCAGGAAGCGAGTTTGAGGGCCCTGCTGCAGAGAAACTGTATTGCTGAGGCAGTGCTGTCACTACGCGAGTACAATACCTTTTGGCATTCTTGAAAGTGGGGGGTCACAGCACTCCATATGGAACCCCCGATCACAGGAATCGCAAAACAGCATGTCTTCCTAACAAAAAACACAACAATCTTTTTAAGCATTTTCAACATTTGTTCATTTTTATCATCCCCCCCCCCCAACAAAACACTCCTAACACATTCAAAGGGATACAATATGGTTATGATATGAACGTATTAGATACAGATTTTTTTTGCATGTCACATCAGGCTACATTTTTTAATAAATGGCATCAGATCCGACTTCCCGCCAATAAGACTGCCTCTTATTACTTTTATATGTATAAGGAACAGAATCTTGCACTTACCATGAGAGGCAATGAGTATCTATTACACCCAGATCATTCTTTCGAATATTTAAATGCTTAGCCTAATAAATAACATTGATGATCAACACCTGTGATCGCAACTTACAGCGTTTTTCCCCTGAACCCGACAGGAACTGCAGGTCTTGCACTCGATACACTGCCATCGCAATGCCTTCACGTTTGCAGTCAGCTCGGGCGAGAACTTCAGACACGATGGGTGCCCTTAAAAAAAGCAGATCGGCACAACGTAATGTACAGAGCGCTCTCCCCCACCAAGCCCGGGGCTCGGCCATTCCTTAACCGAAATCAACGCTTCCTGAAAGCTTCCAGCGAAAAAAAGCAAACCTACTTTTTAATAACTTTCTAATGTTCGAGGGACTGCAATTGAGAAAGGCTGAAAAAATAAGCCAAGCAAGCCTTTATTTTTACCACGCACGCTGACAGCTTCCATTAGCCATCTAAATTAATTTCTACAGAGGGAAGGGAGACCTTTTTTCCAATTGCATCTATTTTAAAAATCAGTTAAACATTAACATATTGCATCAATATTGTTAAGAGCGTGCATGATCCCTTTTCAAGATCTGGGTCTGAAAGCACTGTATTATCAAACACATCTGAGTAGCTAATTAAAGATAATTTGATCTTAATGAGGCAGAAACAGTACCAGCATTCATTCTAATGGAAGTCGATCCATGAGAGTCATGTAAAAGCTTGCCTTCACATGCTTACTCTCCCTCTCAGGACTTTCAGACCAGCTGTTTGACAGTGAAAGCACAGTTTGTATGTACACTATGAACAGTTAATGAAAACCACCTCAATGCTACTTAGTCAAATTCAGGCAATAAAAATCTGTCACCAGGAGAACAATTCCTTGTGGCATTTAAAATAATTGTCCAAAACAAACGACTCCACTGGGGTGGTAATTTAATGGAAGGTTAGCAATTTACATGGAAAGAAGAGAACTGGAAAAAGGAAAATGTCGCCAATCTGCACCTCTAATTTGCTGATCTTTACTCTTCTGTGCTGCTATCTCTGATCATGAACCACCGGCACAAGCACACAAAAAAAACTGACTTCGTGAACATTTCAGGATTCCAAAGATCCGCAGTGAAGGACAAGAAAACTGCTTTACATTTATCGGAAACAAAAGCCTCGTTAATGTAACCAAATGGATGTAAACAGACGAATCTGATTGCGGTATGCATCCATAAAGTTGCACAAAATGCTAAAGAAAGGGTTTGCGAAGACGCTGCACTCGCTGGATCAAATATTTACAGCAGAGCTCTTCGATAAAAATGTATGCACAAAACTGCGAGCTAATTAATTCCTAATGTGGGACTGCTGTTAGGATGTTGTTCCAATAAACATGTCAGGGCTGGGGAGAACCATTCTAAATCATTTACACTGCAGCCGACGACAACAATGCTTAATGTTTTTTTTCTCTCCACCATCAGTCAAGGTGTTGTGCATCTACAAAAATGACTAACGCTCCTCATTCTTCATTGCAGTGAAGTAATGGAGTGACAGACAACCTTCCTCTAAAATGGAACAAGAGCTGTTCAGCAGCTGAGGCCCCCTGACAAGTTCACAGACAGCACTTCAACAGCCTTTAGTGGTCGACGGTTTCTTTACTCTTGCTCGAATTCAATAACTCCCTTTACCAAGCTCCACTGCTCAGCAGCAGACACAGCCAGGCGTGCAGACGGGGGGACAGACGGCACCTCTGTCGGACCTGCCCACCCCTCTGGTGCAGGCGTGGAGACTGGGGGACAGATGACACCTCTGTCTGACCTGCCCACCCCTCTTGGGCAGGTGTGCAGACTGGGGGACAGACAGCACCTCTGTCTGACCTGCCCACCCCTCTTGGGCAGGTGTGCAGACTGGGGGACAGACAGCACCTCTGTCTGACCTGCCCACCCCTCTTGGGCAGGTGTGCAGACTGGGGGACAGACAGCACCTCTGTCTGACCTGCCCACCCCTCTTGGGCAGGTGTGCAGACTGGGGGACAGACAGCACCTCTGTCTGACCTGCCCACCCCTCTTGGGCAGGTGTGCAGACTGGGGGACAGACAGCACCTCTGTCTGACCTGCCCACCCCTCTTGGGCAGGTGTGCAGACTGGGGGACAGACAGCACCTCTGTCTGACCTGCCCACCCCTCTTGGGCAGGTGTGCAGACTGGGGGACAGACAGCACCTCTGTCTGACCTGCCCACCCCTCTTGGGCAGGTGTGCAGACTGGGGGACAGACAGCACCTCCCTGATTGATCTACTCACCACTGCTGCCACAGTCCGCACAGGACAGGAGCTCCTCGGGCCTCTTCTCGCGATTCGACTCCTTCGTGCCCAGACAGAAACTGCAAATCGGGATGGGGTCAGCGCGGGGCTAGGAGGGAGAAAGAAGAAGAACGGGGAAGGGGGAGGAGGATTAACGAAAGGAATTCTGAAACTGGAACGCCCAGTGAAAAGTTTCAGGCGAGGTACAAAATGAAACGCCAACTCTTCGAAAAAAATATATATCTCTTGCTCCTCCACTTAACAAAGCTTAAGAAAAACTGATGAAAAACGTCTGAAGTAACTGGCTTGCTTTATGCCGCGGAGATCCTGGAGGCCATAGGTCAACGCCTTAATGCTGACCTCCCTTACTACAGCATCAATCTTCTCAACGGCAGGCCTGAGCCCGAACAACTGACTGCCGCTGTGCCATTTCCATCCTGGAGCTATCTCCACCACACCTCAGTAGTCCACGGCACAGTACACAATCCAGGAGGAAGGGGATGTGCTGTCAGTGAGCTCCGTTCAGGACAGGGAGGAATCGGAGTCTGCTACATTCTTCCTTCCTGGTGTGCGACAGCAGGCACATAAACAACATTCCCAGACCATGCCTACCCCCGAGCCCTACAATACTTCAGAGGGAGCCAGGCACAGACCAGCAACATCCCACCACCCAGCCTACTTGAAGTACCTCACCTTTATCGGGTAATCTCTTTATACAGTACAGCAATAAAAAAAAAGATTAATGATCATAACAATTAAAGTTCTTAATCAGAGTTTCACATACTAGAGCCCAAAGGGAGCACTTGATGTGTAATTGAATTCATGTTTAATGGAAAAAAAGCCTGGTGTTCTACACCATTCATCAAGTGCAATACTGCTACCGTCAAGAAGAGAATGATCAATTTAACAATTAGGAAAACTGATTCGGGTCTCCAGTAAGCACAGCATTAGCATCCAGCCAGGCTTTTTTTTTAATTCATTACAAAAATTTCTGCAACGATACTTCATGTCTTGTACTAAAAAGGAAAGCATTGTTTCACTTATGTCAACGAACAGTTGGCACAGAAACGCATCTCAAAAGCCTATATTCAAATCACCATCTGCAATTTCAGCATGTGAAGGCCTTGATTTAAAATACTTATGCATGCCCGTTTGGAACATCGATAAAAGCGTCTCATTTCACATTCTGGAAAAACATGAACACAGATCTGGACTTTTCTCAGCCCATGCTACATAATGCTTCACTCTCTCGCTCAAACTTCAGCAAAGCCCCATGGGGGGACAAACTGGTCACGACTACCTGCATTCACCGGCTCAACCTGTAGAGCGCCGAGCTAATCAGGGCCAGCTTTCACGCCGGGACCCATCAGAAGCTCAGCTGCACACTCTTCGTCCCCTTACTGCAGCTAAACAAACGAAGCACAGGAAATCTGCACACAACCGCCCTCAGCGGCCTGGGAGCTGCAGGTTTTGCTCCAAACAGCGGATCAATGACTGGCCCCCAGAGGGACCAGGTGTCTTTTGAGGTTTTTCAGGATTCCTATGAGCTCTTTTTGGCAGGGCGGGTCCCCACTGGCAGCAAGTAAATGTCAGAGCCTGGTAAAAAAAAAAACCTCAGGGCAGGCCGGCTTGCAAACCCCCTCCAAGCGCAGGCGGGTAACCACACTTCCCTTTCCTCCGCGGACTGGCAGCTGTGCGCCGAGGGCAGGGCCAGACGCACTCACGCCAGCGCCCCCATCAGCAAACAACCACCGCGCAGACTTCAGGTGAGGATACAACTAGACAGGAGGACTGTTCCACGCACATTTCCTCCAGCTGCACGGCCTAGGACACCCCGGGCCCCGGAGGGCTGTGGCGCTCCCTCTGCGCGTGCAGGGGTGCAGCACCAGAGCACATGTGCACACGAGGACTGACCTCCTGCTGCCTCCTCCTCCTCCTCCTCCTCCTCCTCACCGAGGAGCCCAGCCACCGAGCCATCAACACTGCCTTACGGGCCTGAGGCTCAACAGCCGACCGCAGAAAGCTCGCCTTCTCAAGTTATTCTCCAGCTGCTGCAACTTCATATCAACAGTCAACAACGCTGAGGTTAACAGTGCAGAGGAAGATTAATTACTCAGTAAACACTTCGGTTTCTGTCTCCAGACTGTCACTCGCCCAGAGTTAAGCCTTGGAAAATCTATCATCCGCCACGGAACTGGTTTAGGATATTGTTCCGAGCCTTTTACACTTTGTCTCTCATGCAGCACCAACACAAAAATCTCATGAACGCCACAACAGAAATTTTAACCTCTCTTGAGATGCAATGTAGGCAATGTAACCTCTTCTAACATGTGGAACTGGTGAGCTCAGATTAAAATGCAGGACCAGCATCCAAACGGGCAGCAAAGCTGCTGTTACTAATAGGTTTAACATCAGTATAACAATCTCCCAAAACAAATATTTCCATTTGCTTTGCTCTTCACTCATGAATTGAGCCACCGCATGCAGGCTGCAATTAGACTGCCGTCGCTATGCACGACAGCCCTTGGCTGCACCCTCGCACTAGGGAGCAGGGTGCTCTTCCACCGAAGACAGAGGCTCAACGGCAGCAGCACAGTGCCTGGGCCGTCTGGGGGCGGAAAGCCCTGACCGAGGGCGCCGATGCGGCGCAGTTCAGCTAAAGAGACTAACGGGGGTCGTGGATCAACCACGACTGCCATTGGTGAAAGATGAACGACGGCTCACTTCGGAGGTCAAACCCACAGGACTTCACTCCTTTATGCGCGGCGGTGGTTTTTTTGGAGAGAAGTATACGAGGGTTCAAAAAAAACATTTTTGGTGTTTCCAGAAGGTAATCGTGCAGTTAATGCAAAAGCAAGCACGAGTTTCTGTTCGAATAAGTTTCATTCTTGCATCCCTAAGTGTTACTTACTTTGCTCGGCTGTTCCAGCTGCACACAACTTCCCCGGAGACCCTTTCTTTTACGGGCATTACTTAAGGGTTCCCAACCAAGGTGGCAATATGCCCCATTTCCCAGCTACAAAACTTGGCTGTTAAGGAAGCATGCTGACAGGGTCAATGCGATATCTGAGGGACAACATGAATTGATCTCGTTTTTAAAACAAGGTGAGCATTTTCTGTGAAAGCAGGCATTGCTGCATTACATCTCATAAATGCACTCGTACAAAAAAAGATGCTGAACACAGGAGAAGGTCAGTTTTGTAAAGTATGGACCCACGGAGTGCTTCCTAAAACCGCATGTTGTAATTTTGAGCACTCTGTAGCAGTCGCAGAATGTACTCTGAACGCGTGCCTTTAGCAACAGCTTTCAACAGATGCAACAGAAAAGCATCCTACGAGCACCGAAATCCTTACAGAGGAAAATAAGTGAGTGTGCGATGGAGTGGCCACTGAATGAAACCGTCTTGCACTATGATGAGATTGTTTTTTGTCCAAAAAATGCATTACTGTTACATCAAATAGAATAAAGCAAAAAGTAATACAACAGAATCCTAGCCCCCCCTGATAAAACTGTAACTAAAAAAAATGTCATGAAATATAGACCAACATAAAGATCTGGTAACTTTTAAACATAATAATATACAAGAAAAAGTAATTATTCATTCTGTTGTTGATAGTATTCCAGTACCATCGACGGCACAACTAATAAAAACATTTTCTGTTTCTCTTAATGCACAAGATTTATTCACTCTAGTAAACATGTTAAAAGCAAAATCCTGTCAATTTTATCCTCCAATGTATTTTCAGTCAGCTGGTAGGATCACAAAACCTCAGTGTATTTGTACTGAAGTTTCCGGAAGTTGAATTAACTGCCAGGAAGGTACTAAAGGAGCTTCACAGACACTCTAAGGCAAAAGAGTTTAGTCTTGAAGATATAGTACAGAGTAACAGCCTCAACTCTAGAAACCACCAACAATCTCCAGATTAATGAGATGGCTGCTACCTCAACAGGAAGGTAGAAATGGACCTCAAATATTCCATGAGAAAAATGCTTGGGAAGGAAAACGACAAGTGGGAATCTTCACAAGCTGTGGTATCATCGGAATACAGTGTCTCCCAGACTTAATGTCGACCTCGTGAATCTGGGGTCTGTAGTGACATATTAGAAAGACATGGATTTGCCCAACAGTAGCCAACTGACTCCCCAGGACAAATGGGGAGACGTGATGAGGAACTGGGTTTCTGGGCGGTTTCCCCAGAAAAACAGTCACACGGACAGGAGAAGCTCATTTCAAGCAATATGAAGAGAGTACTTTGTCCAAGGGTATAATAATGTAATAATAATGTTATTATAACAGAAGTGCTCCATGCAAGACTTAAAACAGACCTTCCGGTTAGGAGTCCTGTGCCTTAAACACTGTTCCGCAGTGCGGCCCTACAATAGGAAACAACACATCAAGCTCAATAACCCAAAGAGCATGAACATCTCAGCCCTGAGCAGAAGAGCGCAGATCACCTGGGGGAGCTGGAGAGGCCCTGCTTGGAGGAGTGCTGGAGCACCCCTGAGGAGGAGCTGCAGGTCCTCAAGGTCGACAAAATATCAACGGCTGGATATATCCCCATACAGACATACAGGACACCGTGACAGATGTTCTGTTTAACATACAAGTCTTTAGCTTTTGATTTGTTACTACAGAAAACATTGAATGTACACCTGGATTTTAATTACCTCACAGTTCTTCAAAATTCTGAATAAATTTGGAGTCAGGTGCATCTTAATTGTATATATTTATCCTATTTGCCTCCTTGATACACTGAAGACCTAATAACTTAATTACAGTGCTCTACAGGAGGAAAACCTTAATGTCTACATTGTGTCTCACAAAGATAACCCTTAATATCTTGTCAGATATAGCCTAAATATCTGGCCTTAATATAGCCCAGAAGAAAACCAACTTTCCATAATTGAAGCAACACCGGTACCCAAAGCACCATCCCCAGGGATCAAACCCAACAGGTCTTCTAATACTCAGTGGTGCTGTATTAATGCTGGTGATCGGCACAGCACTGGGTGCACTGCTGTCACTCAAGATTACATGGTCCTTACACACTGCTTTAGATGCCTTTGTGCACAATCATCTAGTCCTCCACCTCAGGTGTTAGCCTGCTCCTCTGCACACCTGGAGCCTGGGATCCCTGCCTTGTATTGTGCATTTAAGACATTTTCCTCGTCCCTAGACTTCCTGACAACTACTTATTCAGGGTTATCTCACAAATACCAGTTTGAGGCAGAATCGGTGTCCCGTGGCGTTCTACACCACCTAATCGATAAAAGAAAGGAGACACGGCTCTCAGATGTAAATCGAGCGAGCGCTCCACAGTTCTTTACATACATGCTCAGAAACAGTCACACTACAGCACTACAGTGGAAAAGAAACAAACGCAGGTCTGCCCCCACTCTGAGCTCCAGGGCTTTGAATAAAGACATCTGCAGTGCTCCAGATCAATCTGCATGTTGGAGATGCAACACACGACACCACCGGTTTGCCTTTTCTACTATACCAACCCCGAGCTGACTTTTTACATGTTCCTTTAAATCAGACCCCAGAATATGACGGACACGCTGTACTTCCACAGAACACCGAGCGGATTCCCGCGTGGATTTTAGCCTCCTCGTACCCAAGAGAAAGGGGTGGCAGTGTGGGGACATGACAGGCAGCACGTGAGGTTTACAGAGTAGTTCCTCCGACAGAAAAGCCATTACACTTTCCCTTACCTGGTATACAACAGCGACATGTACAGTATGGGTAAATCGGCTACCGCAAAACCTGCAGCACCCTAATATCTATTGTTTTCCCTTCATTTGCTAGTGGTCAAACGCCGATGAACACACGGTGCCACGCTGCTCAGCGAACGGCCCCGAGCGGCCCACTCCTGCCCCCAGAAGGCCACCCCGTCGCCATTTTCATTCCCGAACACCTAAACCCCGGGCCGCCAAACGGCCACCTGACCGGTGGGGCTCCGGCTCCTGGCACCAGAAGCAAAACGGTTAATACACACTGGACCTGCACTGGAGTCATTCGTTTAAGACTTCCAAATAAGGGTTGAATCCGTTTACACACAGAGAGTGATACTCCAGCAAATGGCTTCACCTGCTCAGTAGGTTACAGTTACATGCCTACAGTTGCCCGGCTTAATGACTCCTTTGAGGCTGAAGTTTCTAAAGCGCTTTCAAAAGTCTTATGGGCTAGATAATGTAGTTAGTCAGCTCTGAGCAGAATGAGCCTTATATACTAGCCCAGGCCACCTTTCTAATGTTCAAAAATATTTGATGGCTCTGCCGTATAAAGGATGACAAACATCTGCAGGCCTTTCTGGTGTTAAAGAGTACTCTGCAGAAGACATCAACATCGGAGTACCAGGCTGCTGTTGCCACGGCAACACTTCAGCTTTCTGGCAGGTGAGGTTGCACGTACTAACTAGATAGTGAATTAGGAAACAGCCTATGTTTAAACACGCAGAACATCAGTTAGGAGGTTAATCTCGGTTATGTTTTAATGATTCCTAATCGCCTCAGTCAGGTACTGAAAAGAGGTGACATTTACACAAACTCGGCAAGAAGGCTAAAAGGATCAGATACAGGACCAGAAACAGTCCCTGACATGTCATAACCGTGACACACAGTACGGTCTCAAGCGGCTTGGGGTGTCCTTGCTCTCCACACTACAAAACAGATTTACAAATTAGCTACAGGGAAAACGCAGCAGTCGCCGAGGAAGGTTTTAATTTGCGGGTTTTGCTACTTTGTACCGTTGTAACTGATCTGAACAGCATTCAAATGATGTGCGGCCACACTGGCAGATTGCTGGGAGAAACAACACTAATGTGCAATTGGTAATGACCGGTGTGATTTAGTTCGCTACGTCCCACAATACTGTAAGCGAACCGTTCCGCTCCGCTGAAGCGAACACAAGCTCGAAATCCACTTCAAACCGAGATCTTATGGTCGGCTCAGGGGGAAAATTACCACCGGTGATCAATGCGTGACGCAGTACATAACCAGAACAGACGTTTTCTCATTTCCTCGGGTTTCATTACCTTCGCACTGTCCATTAGCTTATCACTCCCTACAGTTTCTCCGAGGCTTAACGAGGAGAGCCGAGCGATTACATTACAATTACTTCAGCCCGGTCAGATGACCGGGGCAGCTGAACCCGAGCAGCGCTCAGGTATAATTCTCTCAGGTTAGCACTGGTTAGGCAGCAGAGGGCTGCGGGCCTAATTAAATATTAAAGCAATCTTTCACGTCTGTTTTTTTCTTTTTAACCTGAAGATAAAATTACTGTACATGCCACCCAATTAATACCCTGTGCACGCAGCCAGCCTCAAAAGGTTGCAGAAATATCAACACTCACAGAGCGCCTGGAGTGAAATGTACACAACACAGCAAGGAGCGAGGTCACTGCTTACTTTAGCAGCATGTCAATATTTTCAATACATTTGAACAAATCAGGAGTCGGATGCAGGAAGATTTAAATTGAAAGGAGCAGAGTAGGGGAGCTCAAGAATCCCCCCCATCTTAAGCTCTTAATCACACATCATATTTACTTTGATAGATCACACAATAATCACGTTAAATTGGATTCCCAATCGAGAGGTAATTAGCTTTTAAACCGAAAGGCTGTCATATCCATCCTGTCGCTCCGCAGCGCTGATCTTAGAAATAACTGTGGATGGAATATTCAGCTTGAAAGACGGCCAGGGAAAACAAACAGGCATCGATTCACAGGGCTCCGAACATGGTGTGTAAACAAGGAGGGGAAAAAAAATAAAAATAAAATCAAGCCCCGAGACAGAGTTTGAGATTACAGTGTCCTCCCCTGCCTTCCATGTCTCCAGGAACCTCTCGTTCCGGGTTTAATCGGCAGACTGGCGCGGAGCTCTCCCCCTCCAGGCTACCCCGCTGGAAGAAGTTCTCACTGTGGGCACGAGGCTAGCCCAAGAGTCAAAGGGAAGAGACGTTCCTTGGCTGCTTTGTATAAATGCATTTTTATACCAAAAATCGTATTCTGTATTCTCGGCGCTTGCAGATGAGAATGGCATGTGTTCAGCAATAATATTATTTATGGTACCTAAAAGTTTCAGGTTGTTGCACAAAGCTAAGGTATGCATAGACGTGATCTGATAACTGGAATCAATTTCCCGTCGTTAAACTCTGTTTATTTTTATTATCTCAGTTTTATATAATATATTGCCAGACCTGCTTTCCCTTAGAAGAAGGTGACTAACAAAATTTAAGGAAACCTTTTAAAACCCATTTGTTTGTTTTTTTTTTAGTTTGAGAATTTTTTTTCTCCCCCCCACTCTATTTCCTAGTTAGGACTACACATTCTTAAAGTGTCGCACATGAATTTGTGTCATTGCTATAGCAGGAAACAGTACAAATTTGTACACATCTCAGTTTCTTAGGCAGGACAGCCACAACTGGGATCACATATTAAAAAAGTCTTTGGGTTTCATTTAATGGGACAATGCCTAGAACTGAACATTTCAGATATCACTGCCAAGTTGATTTGCTAATTTACTGCACTACACTTAGCCCTTGTGAATGAGCAGACTTGACTTTTGTCAGGTTGTTACCGAAATGACTCCCCATAGGAAACTGCAGGGATCAATGATCAGGACAACCCTTAATCAAACTCGTATGAAAATGTCCTGGCAACACAACCCCTAGCTCAGCTCAAGATCAGATTACACAGGGAATCAGCTGGAGCAAAACAGAAATGCATAACCAAGATCAAGAACATACAAGCTGGCAAACACAGGGACCATCTGACCCATCGAGATTGTTTGGTAGTGATGGACAGATTGATCCCAGGACCTCACCAAAGCCCTCAGTTTTGACAACATGGCTGAAAAGCTTGTTCCAGACCTCCACAACCCTTTGTGTAGAGACCTGGCTCCATGTTCTCAGTTCTCAAGACTCTGAAGACTTGATTCAGTTCCTGTCCCATGCAGAGCAAGCATCACACGACAGAATCCTGTCTACTCGAGAGCCACTTCAGCGTCATGAAAGACTTACTCTAAAATAGTAAGCTGCCTTCCAATTATACCAACTGGACATTGATAAAGTAATCACGCTGCCTGTTGTGACGTTCCTAGACATGTTCCACTTGTTTCAAGTCGGCACTCTAATGCCTGGGGAGGGGGAGATGGGACTGTACACTCCATTCCTTATTCCAGGCAGATGCTGCTCTGCAGCGCGATGGAACGGAATTTGTGTGCATTGAAGGAAAACCCATCGAGACAAGTTACATAAATCTCCCAGCAGTAAGACAGCTCCTGCCATTTTTCACCAGAGTGCCGATTCAGGACACGCATCCTTATTGTTGACAAGATGGCGTGGTCCGTCACACGGAGAACAGCTGCGATTGGGAAGTGGGAGCGAGGGCTTTCAGATTCTTTTGGAGTCTCGCAATGCTCCTGATCAGGTACTTTGGGAATAATCCGGATCAAGCAGAACCATTCCGTTTTGTCTGGCTATGCAAAATCCTCCATTCTGACCAACTCAAGCTCTGTCCAAGATCTACACTCATTAGCTGTAGTGACACCGATGTACTAGAAGGCAAGTTACAGCACTCTTATTAATTTGCCTGCAATTATGTGTGCCAATTTCTGCCTTAACAGCAAGCAGTGCTACTTACTATCTGCCTAATTGTGGTTTCATTCACATTAGCTACAGAGCAGGAGCTCATTATTGTACAATGTCCAAATACACAAGAAGCACTTCAGCAGCCAGGAAAGTGGACTGCTACTGTACACTGGATAGTGCTTTCTTCAGAGCAGTCCTTCAGACCCATGTTTCAACGAAGTAGAACAGAGCGACTTTCATGCGCCTTCAAGGCCACAGTGTGCTATACAGTACAGAAGGAAGAGCAAGTGCCTTAGACAACAAGTGTGTAGCTGGTGTTGCCTTCATGAAGTGGAGGCTAATATTTCAAGACCCAACACCTCAGAAAGGACCTTAACTCTCGCAGTGGAAATTCACCTTTTCCCAGCTGACTGACTACTGCAAGAAGCCTGAGACAGTGTAGGTTTTACATTCCCTTTCAATTGTTATTGAAAACCCTTTATTATGAAATTTAGGGGACTCTACTATTTTAATATTTTAACACACTTATCTTAAGTGTTGCAAAATACTGTCTTTCAGTATTGTCGTATTTGCCATTAGAATGGCAAAAGATAAAAGATTCTACATTGTTCTTTTTAAGAAAAAAAAATGGCTTAAGTGTAGAGTTTTCTCCCCAAATCCCTCCTATGAATTAACCCCCAAGGAAACGCAATAAAAAGCTCAGGAGCAGCTGCAGACTGACCAGTCCACACCACACAATAAGTAACAAAAGGCTCTTTTAACGCACCGAGATAATCAGCACACATCTACCCACCAAGAGCTTTCTGAACCATCTGCAAGACGGCAGACCCTTCTGATTGTGAAACCACTGGCACCATGCTATCATGTCCTCATGTCAATGAAATTTATCTCCTAGCAACAGTCAAGCTCCATGCCTGGAAACCAAAGGCTTGCATTCAGCGAACAATTCAAAGACAAGGGAATGTCCTGGGCTCCGGACTAGATTACCAAATGGCTTCCATTGTGAGATGTCAACTGCGCAGGGGAAAAAAAAAACAACAAGCACGACAAGACCAACGTAAACCGCCGCAAAGATGCTCCTTAAAAATCAAAACCGGCACAAAGCGCACAGCCAAGTATGGCCTCGCCTTTCTGATCTGGGGGCAGGGAGGTCTTGGCGTGTGGATTACAGTTCAGGGCACGGCGCTGCCACAGGACTCCTGCTGCCGAAACCGCCGCAGGGTACGGTGTGGTACTGCGTGGCGCCCATCGGCAAAATCGGGCCTTCTTCCTAACTACGAAGGCAACAAAACAATCACACTTTTGGACGG
Source organism: Lepisosteus platostomus (assembly GCF_059453375.1). Taxonomy (NCBI): domain Eukaryota; kingdom Metazoa; phylum Chordata; class Actinopteri; order Semionotiformes; family Lepisosteidae; genus Lepisosteus; species Lepisosteus platostomus. Next base: position 18,286,238 of record NC_142616.1, on the reverse strand, counting down.
GTACAGAGCTCGCCATTTGCGTTTCCTAAACTTGTGCTGAACCTGTGTTTGGTGGCAAGACGCAGGGCTAACCGCAGGGGAGCAAAGAGGTGTGGATCGCTGCACCAGTAGACCAGGCTCTGTAATGGCCATTCTGCGTCCTGACATAGGGCGACGCACACCTTCGCAGTACTCCCGAGCGCCAGCTCCGCACAATGTTGCCTTTGCGCTAGCGGTCGTAGCTGGGGCTCGGACAGCAGACCTCAGCGCGCGCGAGCAAGCGTGGGGCGATCCCAGGGCTAGCGACAGAGCCCGCGGCGACGCCCCCCCTCGGCACAGGGGCTGCAGCTCCCACCTCACGCTGCCCCTATCCTTGCACATCGCCCTCTCCCGGCGACGCCGCTCCGGCAAACCTGGAACTCGCCCAACGCACACTGCTTTCCCAAAACACTGCCACGGCAAGAGCCGTGAAGAGGTCGCTCTTACTCTGTGGCGACAAGGCCACACGGTAAACTGGAGAGGAACAGAGAGAGCCCACCTACAGGCTCTTCCCTTAATTCGGCTGTTGTTGCAGACGATGCGACAGCTGAACGGATCCCTCAGCCCAAGGTCTAACATCGCCAGCATTACTGAAACAGGAAATATTCCAGCAAACAGAACAGGGGGCTCTGCTCGCGTCCATCAGCTGAAACGGCAGCCAGCGCAGGAGTCCAGCAACTGCAGAAATACCTTGGAAGTGGAAACCAGTGAACTATTCAATTCACTGGCCCAAGTCATCTCTCCGTTATGAAGTTCTTCCAGAGGTAATGCCAAAAAAACCCCGAAAAGGCAGTTGTTTTCTGTCAGCACGGAAGGTAAACTGTTTTGCCGGCTCACAAAAACACCTATCGGGGGGGGACGTCTGCCAGGAGAGCCGAGAATCCGGACTGGCTATGGGTCAGGCAGACTTCCTCACTGTTCTTTCACACAGGTGTAGGCCAACAACCAGAGCAGAGCTGAAGCAGTGTTCAATTCACAGCACGTGGTGATACACATCACCAGGACTAGCATTATAAAGGCAGCGAAGGACTCGCGTTTAAGGTCCATTAACCTGCATTTTTATGGACCCTCCACTCCAGCAGAACACGGAGGTGAACCGTACTGCCCATCGCCAGCCAGAAGCTGTCAGAGAGAACCCCACAGGCAGGGCAGGGTCAGTCCCCACGCAGAGCGAGGTCTGCTGCCCGCGCTGTACCTGCAGACAGGCCTGAGCCCAGCACTCAGACACGTCCCTGCACCGAGAGCGATGACAGCGTTTCACAACATTCAATGACCAGTCCTCACACTGCATTATAAACCCCCCACCAGGTTCCTTATGTGTATATATATATATCAGTCAGTTCCAACCAATTTATTGCACAGCACAGTGTGGCTGAATTACTGAAACAGGAGCCTAGGAGTTTGCACAGGTGAGAAATTTGCTGAATCCGCGGATTGTGTTACTAACTACAGTATAATTCTATACCGTGGTGCTCTCTTGCTCAATAATTGGACACAATTACAACAAAGCTGTAGCCACGAGAGCCCGTCTGCTCATCACGGTGCTGCAGAGTGAATCAGAAGCAATTTCAGAGTCACGTTTTAAACCGCTAGGATACCACCCTGATCCAAACAAACAAACACAAAACGCAGTCCTACACAAGAAGAAAAGGAAGAAATATGGTGCCGAAAAGAAAAAAAAGAGCCATTTAAATTCAGGTCTGGCTTTTTGCCCCTTGAAAGCACATCTTCAGTCACTCTATAAGGAGCTGCTCAGGTACAGTACCAGAAGACGCAAAGGTTATTGACAGCCTACTACATTCTCACACCTCCTTCTTTCACACCAGTCATGAAGAACGAAAGCCAAATGGTGCCAGAGCAAAGTTCTTAGCTCAACACCGCAGGCTTGAGCCACACAAGATCGCCCTCATGGGTTGCAGAAACTCTCCGAAAACCTACCAGCCAGTGAATACAGCGGGATAGAACACTCCATAAGGTACTATATTAAAAAAAACCACAGCATATGACCTCCTGTAGATCAGAATTCACTTAAAAGCTTTATTTTAGAATTACGGGGAAAATAAGCATTTTGACATTTTGATATAATTGACAGGGCAATGCATTCAATACCTGGAATGAGAGTAACCAAAAAAATTCCCACTCTACTGAATAATTGCAAAGTCCTTAAAAGCACTTCTGCCAAAAGCTTCCAAAATGAAGCCATGAAGAACCTCACATTACACACCAAAGAATAATTTTTAGAAATGTATGGCTAGAGTTTTTACCCACAGTTAATAACAGAAAGAAAAAGGTTCTTTTAATGTGGTAATTAGGGAAGTCTGATGCTGCACTGCAATTGATCTCAGGGAACCAGAAAATGTTCCCACCAGCTCTAGCAAACATGAGAAGTGACACTGATGGTTTGAGAACTTGACAAGATGGTAATCACCGTCCTCTAGTTCCAAGAACAGGCTGGACATCGCGGCCTGAAAACATTCCACTCAGCTGATGTTCCACACGCAAAGACAAGGCTGCAAGACTACTATTAAGGTGCAGAAATAAGTTCTGTCTCTGGAGATCAGTATGATCCACAGAACGCTATTCTGTCCAGAGATTCTGCCAGTTATAATTCAGCAGGTCCTGAAGAGTGAGCTACAGCAGAGACCCAGTGGCTGAAGACCCACGACTGAAACCCTGCGTGCACCAACATCTCACACTCCACCCAGAGAACTGACACACCACAATGGCTACGGGTCCAGGCAGCCCTCCACAATGACTCCAAAGAACATCCCCAACAACGTAATGCACTATCAGGAAGTTGTGGTCAACAAAACCCACTTGGAGCGGAATAGTTTTTAAGTAACCCCCCCCTCACCATGCGAGACGCATGACACTTCAGAAAACCACCCACAATCATCCACGAATAACACAATGCCACCTGGCTCAAACGCAATGACAATAACACGACAACACCGATCAGTCAATGGGGCTGTTGTCTTCCCACCCCTCAAACAGAAAAGAGCGCCCATCTAATGTCTCTATTAATTACCACTTATTCAGGTGACACTTTCATCCCATGTGACTTACATTTTCATCCAGTTCCACAGCTGGCTATTTCAGTGGAGCTGTATGGGTGGAGTACCTGGCTCAAGGGAACAACGGCAGGGTCTCCCCTGGGGTTTGAACCCACAACCTTCCACTAACAGGCCCACAGCCCCGATCGCTGCTGTGCCACAACTGTTGCCCCCTTCCGGCCTCTACGCCACCAGCCGCTGCCCGCGAAGAGGCAAGAGCGAAACCCCGCCAGCGCCGCAGAGCCCTACCTGGTCTCTCTCGTGTGGGAGGAGGGTCACGGGCGGGAGACAAGCTATGGAAGAACTGGCGTATCTCGGGGGCCCCTTTCCTTCCGCTCCCCCGTAGTTCATCCTGTACAGCGGCCCGTCCTTCAGCAGCCGCCCGTTGTTGACGGCCCGCTTGGCCGCCAAGCGGAAGCGCTGCTGGAACACGGGGTGGCCGACGACGCCGGCCAGGTCGGCCTGGCTCCGCAGGTACCTCTCGATGTTCTTCAGAGAGGAGCCGCCGGGATCGTCCAGGCCTTCGATGGCCCTCTTCAGGATCCTATTCCAGTCGACATGGCGGAGGTCGCCGGAGGTGTCGACGGATCCCTTCGGAGGGGGAGGGGGGGTCGGAGGGGGCGGGGTCGGGGGAGGAGGAGGGGGAGGGGGAGGGGGGAGATGGGAAGGCGGGGGAACGGGAGTAGCTCCAGATTTGACCGCGGAAATCCGGCCCGGGTTGTCCGGGTCCTTGTAAGACGTGCAACCCTTGTTTGTGACCTTGAGGATGGAGCCATCGTGGACGCTTAATTCCAACTGCTCGAGAACAGTCTGCTTGTCGAGCCCGTGCGTGGCGGCCACGGCATGGCAAATCCTCTCTTCGGACGGCCTCTGCTTCTGCCTCTTAACCTTCTGTATCGCCTCGAGAATCCACTCTGTGTACAGAGGGTTGGCCAGTTTCACCATGGTTGAAGAATTTGTTTCAGAACAGAGCGATCCATAGAGATTTCCCGTTATTCTTGAAACGCGTTAAATGCATCCATAGCTCCAAAGGGACTTTGGAATGAAATGTGGCAGTGCAGCACGTGGCATCATGACTGTAAATCCTTGGAACAGCAGGGAAGTGAACAGCCGAGCACGGTTCATCTGAAGACAAATCCTTAATGGTTTGGGCTCGGAAAACTCAACGGAAACCTACGAAAAGAAGTCAGAAGAGAAAGCAGATTACTACAGCAAGAATGAATTAACAGGCTTGCTTCCTAAAAGCGGTTCAGTAATCCGTTGGGATTTGATTTTGAAATAAAAAACAGGACGGGTTTAACTTCAGGTTGCGACTCAAAGAACTGAAGCGGAGAGCAGATGTGGATTGATACACGACACTGCATGACTATTTACTTAAGAGTTTCCGTCAATCACAAAACAAAACAACTGGGATAATTCAGGTGTACCCACTTATCATCAGCACAGGAAAGAGCTGCAGCTACCGTCACAGTGTACTGTTGGCAGTGAACTGAAAATGAGACATGAACAGAAAGCACCAACCCCAAGACCTTGCTTTAAACACTCATGTTCGGTTTTTAAACAGACTGAAAGGTATTTCATCCTTATCCTGCGTATTTCTACGGGAAATCCTATACCTGGGGAAAATCTCGTTTCTAACCTCAGCCGTCTCCGTTGCTCAGCCTCGGAAAGATCTTTATCATAGAGCAAAAAATAAACCTGCCTGGTTACTTCCCTTCGCGTTCAAGGAACCTGAACAGCTGACGCTGCAGAACACCCTCAGCGTTCGTCTCTTGACATTCGCCAAGTGGAGCCGTCTGGTCCGCAAACCTGCCATGAGCACATCTGCACTTGTCACCCGTGGAAAAGGGCAAGGCCCCGCTTCCTGCCACTCTCCCGGAGCATCCCAACAAAACCTCTGGCACAGGCCAGAGCCAGTAACACACTCAGACCCCCTGATGCACAGACAAACGTCCTGGCTCTACACCACTGCAGACCATATCTGAATGGGCAGAAAGCAAAGAGATAATATCATAACCCGTCTACAGCATGAAAGAACGGATCACATCAAAAAGGCCAGAAAACAAGCATCGCTAATACCTGTACAAGTGTTTGACAGCAACGACTTCACGCCAAGATTAAGTCTTCTAATCCCTGGAACAGACAAGTGTCTCGCATACTGCGATTTTCTAAGAGACAAACGGCTTTACTTATTAATGTGTGTAGAAATTTTCATCTCAAAAGATCTCAAACTGCTTTATGTCCACCCATTGTGTCCACACACAGCAGCCCCACCGCGTAGCGGATCAGGGGGAGGAGAGAGGAAACTGCACCACCAGCGGAATTAAGAGGGAACTTGAAGGAGGGCAGACTGTACAAGCCCAGAGTGGAACTGAGCCAGAACTCCTCAGGTAAATACTGATGGGATCTTTAATGACCCAGAAGTCAGAATCTGGGTTTACAATTCATCTGAAGGACAGTACCTCCAAACTGGAGGAATGGTTTATAAATCGTGGTCCAAATGAAAGAGCGCCACCTACTGGTCTACAATCACCACTTATAGGATCAACCTGTTTTCCTTAAGAGGTCTCCCAGCCCTGTTCTGACCAGGCCCACCCTTTATTGACATCTGAGACATGACTAGGTCAGGCGGGCTACAAGGTGGTCATCCAGCTGAGAAAGTGCAGTTACTGGTACCGAGATCTCTCACCAGCAACTCCACTCCAAGAACACCTCTGAGGATAGAGAGATATGCGTACTTGTAAATCACCCCCGATTCTGTGGACATTCTTTTGCAAAAGCATCATGAGATGCAGAAAGAAATGAGGAAATGGATGTCAGTCACAGGTCACTTGTTGAATAAAAATAATACAGACAAAACCTAAAGCCTATCAGGTGACTTTCAATAGGCAGGGGCTCCAATAGTTTTTTTTTTTCCCCACACCAAAACAAATAATGCTCAGTTAACAGGACATAAACATTAGATTTACATACGTCACACATAGCTACCATTATTTCAGTCAACTGTCACCTTTAAGGATTCTGAGCCCGGCTACCTGCGGCGTCACCTCAACAGGCTCTCCTGCAGTCCAAACAACACTGCAGCGACCTCCTTCGGTCCAGCTGACACACAGAGATGGACAGATCGCTCCACCAGTAACCGCGCTGAAGATCAGGGGCAAAAACAAAACTGAAACTGGGCACACGCAGCCAGTACAGCCAAAAGATCACTTGGACAGCACTCAGGCAGGTTCTTCTTGGGGTGCTGGAGTGAGATTGATCTGGATCGGGAGGAGGGGGGTAAAGGTCAACACTAAGAGACAGATGGATCAAGTCTGACCAGGAGGACTGGAGCTGGAGACGGATTTGGAGAAGTGGCTGTAAACCATCAGTCAGGGTTTGTCTGAGACTTTAAGCTAGAGATCTGGGACTGCATACACATATTTTGTCTCAACTCTTATATCAGAGACACTAGGGATTTGTCAACAAAAGCCAAATCTCTAGTGTCCCAACTAGTGTCACAGCTCCCGTAGGTCGGAATGGAGGTCAGCAAGTTCAGAAGAACAGAAAGTACCTGACTACAACAGGAAACAAAAGGGGAGGGGTATTTTAAAACGCCCAAACAACCACATTATTTACTAACGTTTAATAAGCAACTTTTCCGCTCTAAAAAGTAGCCGGGCAGCAGACATCCCAGTACAGCAGAGTGAAATAAAAAAACGTGAACATCTAATGGTCAAACGGACACAAAAGCCCTCCATCAATAAAAACATATCTATATCAAAACCACACGTGCACGTAAGGAGTGTTTTTTTTTCTCTCCATCTGCTACAGGCCTGCGGGGCGAGCAGTGCGCCGAGCAGCCAGCAGGTGACCCGCAGTGTGCAGATTCTCTCGGGCTCCTCTACCTGCTACAACCCCCAGATCACACTGCGGCTGCAGGGCAGGCGAGCACTGCAAGAAGCGGACACGCATCCCGCAAACTCCGTCCCCCCCGCCTCCGCTGCGTGTCCCTCTTCCGCTGTCACGGTCCGCTCGCGCACTCCCACGGGCGACCGTGGCCGCGACTCCAAACTCTGCGCGACCGTGGAGGGAGGGAGGGAGCCCATTCTAACGAGCGCACACACATCGGGATAAAATTAAAAAATTAATCAACATTTAACGTGAGAAAGCACTCCAGGTGTGAATCTCATCCCTCTCACACCAGGCGCTCGCGTGTTTAATCGCCTCTCCTTAAACTTGAGACGCGCCCGAAGTTCACTAAAGAAACACTCGCTAACCACCCACCGAGGGGGGGTGAAACATCGTCGCTCGGAGTAAAAACCTGTCACTGTTCTGGTTTCAAGTTTAAAGGTGCATCACCAATGTTCTGGGTTACCTCGCACGAAACACACTGTGCGTCCGCTTCCGATCACGGATAATTTATGACGGCGAGTTAATGCTGCAATTAACCTGCGCGCTGCAATGAATGAAAGGCAAACCACAAACCTGGACTTCTAACAGCTGAGTGGCTGTAGGGCTGCCTGCGCCGCTGCCTGCTGGTGTTACCTAAACAGACGCCATTTTGTTACAATGTTGTAGTTTACATGAATCCGACATGACACTGATTACAGCCCAATGGAGTCTCATTAAGCCTTACCTACACGCTGATGCGCCCTCCCCAGCAACTTTAATATTGGTCCTGAAACACCAAGCCCGATTTCTGGTTTGATAAGCGTCTTGTCAATCATCCGCCTAAGGCCTGCCCTTCGGCCAACTCGTCTACGCGACTGGTGAGTACAGCTGCCAATCATTCCTCGGCGTCCCTCCTCTTAAGGTAATCGGTAAATTACGCTGCATGCCACTCGCACATCCCCCGGTGCGGTTTCCCAGGGATTACAAAAAATTAAATTAAAGCACGACTCAATACGGGATTTAGCCAAAGGATTTATTAATCGAGTCATCGACTAAGATAAAAAATGACAGCAAAGAGTTCACACAAGCTGAAAAAATGCCCCGTGACTTGGCAAGCAGTCTCAACCCTCGCCAGCCCACCTTTACAAAGGCTCCATCTCGAATCGATTGGCTACTGTCGAAAGTGAATTGGAACATTTTAGATTTTAATTGGTTGACGGTTATATCCATCATTTATTTGCTAAAGTACCACATAATCGCCTATGCCGAAGTTTGTCGGGCTGTAATGTTTATATCCTTAGCGGAGCTTTGCAATACGAGAACGTTTGCTTCGCTGCTTTAATTGCAGTAACACCATCTTTGCGCTGGGCTACACGATGCTCTCGATTTTTTGGTGAAACCTTTTTTTCCATGCATTTCGCCACCCGTGCAAATAATTTAAAAAAATGTAAAATGCATGCACGGAATTCATTCTCGTTATTTTGCATCGCCTCTTTCCCCCCAAAATTAACACATGCGCTTAATATTTATCTTTTACCTGACGATAAATAAATCACCAACTCGACATTTCTTTAAAAATACTGATTTTCGAGGACATAAAATCAACCAGGTCATATGGAAGTCTAAGCGTCTATGTATAAAATCTGGAAATTTCCATCGCAACACTTAAAAGATGCATTCTTATGTCGCGCAGACCATTTTCTCCAGTAACACGCCTCTTTACCACTGTAAAATTTCTGCGCGGTTTTCAATTTAAACGTGAAATGATTCCACGATGATGCTGCTGCTGCTCCACGCTCAATCTTTGCAATATAACCAGACCGAGAACGAGAAGAAGAACGAACGAAACCGGGGAAAGAGGAAAAAAATGCCTGCTAACGCTAATGCGAACATTTGTTGGTAGTTACCTTTTTTAAGTTTGCTCGGGGTTCTCCTCTCTTCTCCCCATAAATGCGGTAATTAAACGATGAAGGAGAAATAAATAAAAACCGGGAATTCCAAAGGCGTTCTTTTATTTAATAAATGGACGCACGCGACAGCTCGCGCTGAGGCAGAAGGACCTGATAACAACTAATTGAAAGGTTAATCTGCATAGCAGTCTGTGACAAAGTAGTACCCTCCCCTTTCTTCACTCTGCCTCTAATGCACTTTGGAAAAGGAGAGTTAAAGTCGTGTTCCTCTGTCGGTGTACACTTAAAACTGCGACCAGGGGAAATTAATCTCCCTCCCCTCTTCGGGAAGGGGGGGCATAAAGACCACCTTTATTAATAACATCGTTAGAGGGGAGAGAGAGAGAAGTATTTTATTGATTAGATTGGAGGAAGCCGCGTATTTCACAAAATGCCAGGACATCACAGGACTGTTGTCATTGCAATAAGAAGAATAGTTTTGACAGACATGAATTATGTTTGAATCCCTGCGTGTCTGTCTGTAAACCACACCAGATCCAAGGGAATAATGCAACAAAGATATGAAAATACTGCATGCTAAATTATGGAATGGAGTGCATGTATGTTTCGCGACTTTAAGGGTAAAACAGATGGATTTTTTTCCCTGGTGAAAACAAAAACATGATTTGTGAGGCTAACAGGGAATGACATGTGGTTGTAGTCCTTCAGAAGAAAGTTAAAATTACGTAATTCCTTAAAACTACGACAAATTGATGGCATTAAAAAAACTCTTCGTCCTGCTGTAAGATCGAACTTTTTGGACAGGGGTCAGAGCGAAGTAAAAACCTTATGTGAGAAACGTTTTTGAGCTACAAATGTGCACCTAACATACAACTAATAATTTTAGAATCCTACCCACGACAATTGTGCCACAAAACTATTCCTTACCCACATCACACTGCAAGACTCCCGCCCTGTTTCCCAGCCCAAGCGTTTGAACCCATTTCTCTGACAGACTGCTAAAATACCACCTGGTATTTTCACCATATATCACGATACAATTACCTTTAAACCTAAGGAGCTGTAACATCTGTGTACGTCAGTCTCTTTTTCTTCCTGCGTGACAGGCGTGACAGTAGGTATCAGATTGCACAACTGAATTGAAATGATATGAGAAAGAAATGTGCGCATGGCCAATTGGTATAGTTCCCACAGGGTAAAATGTTGATTGCTGGATTATGATATTTTATTTTGCCGTGTATGTGCAGTACCTGAAATTAGTTTATTTGGTTATGTGGCCATGTATTTGTGAATTAAATGTTGTGGTGTTGCATAATGAGTAAAAAAAAAAAGTATCCAACACCCTGAGATATCTGTGTTTTCGGTATGGGTATAAGGTACTTGTCTTTCACAAATAATGCAAATAAGCCTTGTTGGGCCTCACTCTAGTTTGTCCATGTCAGTCAGTGCTGGGACTCCCACAGCCTCTCAGGGGAACCAGTATCACTCAAGAGCCTCACAAGCAGAAGTTCATCTTCTGAGACAGATGGATGACTGTTTGTCTTTGATGATCCAGTTAGTCCGCGCTTGAGTTTGATTGTCCTATGCACCTACAGGTAATCAACACAAATGAATTGCAATTAATTCAGCCGCTAAAGCAATTTCTCCACCTGATCCGCCGGAGCATTTTGGCAGCAGTGGGCCACGAAGACGTGTGAAGATTTGTCGGATTCTTCAGGATGAAAAGCTCCATTAAAAAAAAAAAGAAAATGAAATTTCCCCAACTTACATTTATACTTAATGTATTGCTTTTTTAAACGGTGCCATCTGTGACACCTTTCTGGTGTTAAACACCTTGTCTATCACACCTGGCTTCTTTCCTGGAAAGAAACCCAGTGAACACACAAGGATAAACTTAGCCTGTAGTCCTTATCATCTCGTCAAGGAGCAGCACACTGGGAATACAAGCTTATTACTCAACTGATGACAGATTGCTCGGTGAGAATCAATTTGCAATTGATACATTATATTTACACCGAAAGGGTTTTGTTACATTTTTTTCTAGCAGCGTTCCAGTTTTTAATTTCCAACTGAACTCCTCGTGCGTTCCCTGGCCTGTTCCCTGTTTAATTACGCTCCACTGATCTGGTCCTCTTCCCCCCCCCCCCCCCCCAGGATGACCGAAGCCTAACAGCCACCAGCACTGAAAGCTGAACAGATTCATGTCACCCAAGGTAAAGAGCTTGGCTGAAATGCACTCCAACAAGAGTGAGTCTAACGTAGCTCTGCTGTTCAGCTGTGCTGGGACTTCCGAATGTTTTTCAAGGCAACAGCATTTTGCTTGTTGAATATAATTTCATTATTGCTTCCTGTAGAGAAGTGTTAATATAGAGGCAGGAGTTTTTTTTTCTGCAGAGTTGTGTTATATACGGTATTCCTACCATCATCATGCACTCTGCCGAGTTTGTGTTTTTTATTCAAGAAAGACAACTATTAAAGAAAGAAAGCTATTAATTGCAAATGAGTAATGCAGCCAGGGTTTAGTATCGTACCTTGGCAATCACACTTGTCTCGTGGCCAAGAAAAACAATTTTATGTAATCAAGCCATTTGGAAAATATTTAGGCTATTTCTTCGTTTTTTTCTAAGAGGCACAAAGAGACTTCTATAGTATTACATAGGAAAGTTTGATTAACAAACGCTTTCAACCCTGACAGCATTCTTTTGCTATGTAAATGAACTTAAAATGATTAATGCATCTTTAGAAGCAAAATCTATGTTTAATTAGATGAGTTTCACATATTCCTATATTGAGCAGTGTAGTTTCCCCATTAAGGCTGTATTGTATGTTATGGACGGAAGTCTTTTCATTGAACACTGACAAACAGCAGTAAGTACAAGTCGTACAGTAAGTAAATGTAGAAATAACATTTTCAGGCTGGGCTGATGATTAGAAGGGAGACTTGTTGGGAAGATTACACACTCAGTAAAGAATCAGAAAAATAACACTTTACTTTAGTACTTTAAAATGATCGTTTTTAACCAAATACAGCAGTTTAAGGTGCTGGCTTTACACAATCCGCGTGATTGGCTGTGCTGTGGTGCTGCCGGCACAGAAGAGTTGCTGTCATGTGTCACCAAGGTGCAGTAAGCGAGTCCCCTCCTACTGTCTATGTAAAGTGCTTGGGGATCCTTCAGGAAGAAAGGCGCTATATCAACACATTTGTCACTCCTACAAAAGAGGTAAAAATATACTGTATGTGATGAGAGCCACAGCCGCTCATCCTGGTTTC